>NW_026048462.1:2404181-2704703 GCF_023864345.2 Schistocerca serialis cubense
AATTCCGATGCAATTTCTGTGTTTCATCGTCAATAAGAAGGCCCAAGATATACAGTAAACCTGAAGTGAACCATCGGTATCTTAAACTGGACTCACAGGAGAGGTTCAAATCATTGAAAGATAGAGTGTCAGTCCTGTTGTGCTTAAGTCGGCATCGTGCTTTTTGAATTTAATTCCGATGCAACTTCTGTACTTCATCGTCAATAAGAAGGTCTATGGTATACAGTAAACCTGAAGTGTAACATCGGCACCTCAAACTGGACTCACAGGAGAGGTTCAAATCATAGAATGTTAGAGTGTCACTCCTCTTGTACTTAAGTCGGCTTTGTGGCTTTTGAATGTAATTCCGATGCAATTCCTGTGTTGCATCGTCAATAAGAAGGTCAAAGGTATACAGTTATCCTGAAGTGAAGCATCGGAATCTATAACTCGACTCACAGGATAGGTTCAAATCATAGATAGTTAGAGTGTCTGTCCTCTTGTACTTAAGTCGGCATTGTACCTTTTGTATTACATTCGGATGCAATTTCTGTGTTTCATCGTCAATAAGTAGGTCCAAGGGATACATTAAACCTGAAGTGAAGCATCGGAATCTAAAACTGGACTCACAGGAGAGGTTCAAATAATAGAAAGTTAGAGTGTCAGTCCTCTTGTAGTTAAGTCGGCATTGTGCCTCTTGTATTTAATTCGGATGCAATTTCTGTGATTCATCGTCAATAAGAAGGTCCAAGGTATTCAGGAAACCTGAAGTGAAGCATCAGAATCAAAAACTGGACTCACAGGAGAGGTTCAAATATTAGAATGAGTGTCAGTCCTCTTGTACTTAAGTCGGCATTGTGCCTTCTGTATTAAATTTCAATGCAATATCTGTGTTTCATGGTCAATAAGAAGATCCAAGGTATACAGTAAACCTGAAGTGAAGCTTCGGAATCTAAATCTGGACTCACAGGAGAGGTTCAAATTGTAGCAAGTTAAAGTGTCAGTCCTCTTGTAGTTAAGTCGGCATTGTGACTTTTGAATTTAGTTCCGATGCATTTTCTGTGTTTCATCGCCAATAACAATGTCCTAGGGATACAGTAAACCTGATGTGAAGTAACGGAATCTAAAACTGGACTCACAGGAGAGGTTCAAATAATAGGAAGTGAGAGTGACAGTCCTCTTGTACTTAAGGCGGCATTGTGCCTTTTGTATTAAATTCAGATGCAATTTCTAAATTTCATCGTCAATAAGAAGGTCCGAGGGATACAGTAAACCTGAAGTGAAGCATCGGAATCTAAAACTGGACTCACAGGAGAGGTTCAAATCATAGAAAGTTAGAGTGTCAGTCCTCTTGTACTTATGTCGGCATTGTGCCTTTCGAATTTAATTCCGATGCAATTTCTGTGCTTCATCGTCAAAAAGAAGGTCCATGGCATACAGTAAACCTGAAGTGAAGCATCGGAATCTAAAACTGGACTCACATTAGAGGTTCAAATCATAGAAATTAGAGTGTCAGTCTTCTTGTAATTAAATCGGCATTGTGCCTTTTGTATTAAATTCGGATGCAATTTCTGTGTTTGGTCGTCAATAAGAAGGTCCAAGGGATACAGTAATCCTGAAGTGAAGCATCGGAATCTAAAGTTGGACTCACAGGAGAGGTTCAAATCATAGAAAGTTAGAGTGTCAGTCCTCTTGTACTTAATTCGGCATTGTGACTTTTGTATTAAATTCGGATGTAATTTCTGTGTTTCATCGTCAATAAGAAGGTCCAAGGGATACAGTAAACCTGAAGTGAAGCTTCGGAATCTAATACTGGACTCACAGGAGAGGTTCAAATCATAGAAAGTTAGAGTGTCAGTTCTCTGGTACTTATGTCGGCCTTGTGCCTTTTGTATTAAATTCGGATACAATTTCTGTGTTTCATCGTCAATAAGAAGGTCCAAGGGATACAGTAAACCTGAAGTGAAGCATCGGAATCTCAAACTGGAATCACAGGAGAGGTTCAAATCATAAAAAGGTAGAGTGTCAGTACTCTTGTACTTAGGACGGTATTGTGCATTTTGTATTAAATTCCTATGCAATTTCTGCGTTTCATCGTCAATAAGAAGGTCCAAGGGAGACAGTAAACATGAAGTTAAGCTATGGAATCTAAAACTGGACTCACAGGAGAGTTTCAAATCATAGAAAGTTAGAGTGTCAGTCCTCTTGTACTTAAGTCGGCATTGTGACATTTGTATTAAATTCGGATGCAATTTCTGTGTTTCATCGTCAATAAGAAGGTCCAAGGGATACAGTAAACCTGAAGTGAAGCTTCGCAATCTATAACTGGACTCACAGGAGAGGTTCAAATCATAGAAAGTTGGAGTGTCAGTCCTCTTGTACTTAAGTCGGCATTGTGCCTTTTGAATTTATTTTCGATGCATTTTCTGTGCTTCATCGTCAATAGGAAGACCCATGGTATACAGTAAACCTGAAGTGTAGCATCGGAATCCAAAACTGGACTCAGGGGAGAGGTTCAAATCATAGAAAGTCAGAGTGTCATTCCTCTTGTACTTAAGTCAGCATTGTGCCTTTTGAATTTAATTCGGATGCAATTTCTGTGTTTCATCGTCAATAAGAAGGTCCAAGGGATACAGTAAACCTGAAGTGAAGAATCGGAATCTAAAACTGGACTCACAGGAGAGGTTCAAATCATAGAAAGTTAGAGTGTCAGTACTCTTGTACTTAAGTCGGCATTGTGCCTTTTGTATTAAATTCGGATACAATTTCTGTGTTTCATCGTCAATAAGAAGGTCCAAGGGATACAGTAAACCTGAAGTGAAGCATCGGAATCTCAAACTGGAATCACAGGAGAGGTTCAAATCATAAAAAGGTAGAGTGTCAGTACTCTTGTACTTAGGACGGTATTGTGCATTTTGTATTAAATTCCTATGCAATTTCTGCGTTTCATCGTCAATAAGAAGGTCCAAGGGATACAGTAAACATGAAGTTAAGCTATGGAATCTAAAACTGGACTCACAGGAGAGGTTCAAATCATAGAAAGTTAGAGTGTCAGTCCTCTTGTACTTAAGTCGGCATTGTGCCTTTTGAATTTATTTTCGATGCATTTTCTGTGCTTCATCGTCAATAGGAAGACCCATGGTATTCAGTAAACCTGAAGTGTAGCATCGGAATCCAAAACTGGACTCAGGGGAGAGGTTCAAATCATAGAAAGTTAGAGTGTCATTCCTCTTGTACTTAAGTCAGCATTGTGCCTTTTGAATTTAATTCGGATGCAATTTCTGTGTTTCATCGTCAATAAGAAGGTCCAAGGGATACAGTAAACCTGAAGTGAAGAATCGGAATCTAAAACTGGACTCACAGGAGAGGTTCAAATCATAGAAAGTTAGAGTGTCAGTACTCTTGTACTTAAGTCGGCATTGTGCCTTTTACATTAAATTCGGATACAATTTCTGTGTTTCATCGTCAATAAGAAGGTCCAAGGAATACAGTAAACCTGAAGTGAAGCATCGGAATCTAACACTGGACTCACAGGAGAGGTTCAAATCATTGAAAGTTAGAGTGTCAGTCCTCTTGTACTTAAGTCGGCATTGTGATTTTTGAATTTAATTCCGATTCAATTTCTGTGTTTCATCCTCAATACGAAGGTCCAAGGGATACAGTAAACCTGAAGTGAAGCATCGGAATCTAAAACTAGACTCACAGGAGAGGTTCAAATCATAGAAACTTAGAGTGTCAGTCCTACTCTACTTAAGTCTGCATTGTGCCTTTTGTATTAAATTCGGATGCCATTTCTGTGTTTCATCGTCAATAAGAAGGTCCAAGGGATACAGTAAACCTCATGTGAAGCATCGAAATCTAAAACTGGACTCACAGACTCAGGGGAGAGGTTCAAATCATAGAAAGTTAGAGTGTCAGTCCTCTTGTACTTAAGTTGGCATTGTGCCTTTTGAATTTAAATCCGATGCAATATCTGTGTTTCAATGTCAATATGCTGGTCCAAGATATACACTAAACCTGAAGTTAAGCATCGGAATCTAAAACAGGACTCACAGGGGAGGTTAAAATCATAGAAAGTAGAGTGTCAGTCCTCTTGTACTTAAGTCGGCATTGTGACTTTTGTATTAAATTCGGATGTAAGTTCTGTGTTTCATCGTCAATAGGAAGGTCCAAGGGATACAGTAAACCTGAAGTGAAGCATCGGAATCTAAAACTGGACTTACAGGAGAGGTTCATATCATAGAAAGTTAGAGTGTCACCCCTCTTGTACTTAAGTCTGCATTGTGGCTTTTGAATGTAATTCCGATGCAATTCCTGTGTTTCATCGTCAATAAGTTGGTCAAAGGAATACAGTAATCCTGAAGTGAAGCATCGGAATCGAAAACTCGACTCACAGGAGAGGTTCAAATCATAGAAAGTTAGAGTGTCAGTCCTCTTGTACTTAAGTCGGCATTGTGCCTTTTGTATTACATTCGGATGCAATTTCTTTGTTTCATCGTCAATAGGAAGGTCCAAGGGATACAGTAAACCAGAAGTGAAGCATCGGAATCTAAAACTGGACTCACAGGAGATGTTCAAATCATAGAAAGTTAGAGTGTCAGTCCTCTTGTACTTAAGTCGGCATTGTGCCGTTCGAATTTAATGCCGATGCAATTTCTGTGCTTCATCGTCAAAAAGAAGGTCCAAGGCATACAGTAAACCTGAAGTGAAGCATCAGAATCTAAAACTGGACTCACATTAGAGGTTCAAATCATAGAAATTAGAGTGTCAGTCTTCTTGTACATAAGACGGCATTGTGCCGTTTGTATTAAATTCGGATGCATTTTCTGTGTTTCGTCGTCAATAAGAAGGTCCAAGGGATATAGTAATCCTGAAGTGAAGCATCGGAATCTAAAGCTGGACTCACAGGAGATTTTCAAACCATAGAAAGTTAGATTCTCAGTCCTCTTGTACTTAAGTTGGCATTGTGCCTTTTGTAGTTAATTCCGATGCAATTTCTGTGTTTCATCGTCAATACGAAGGTCCATGGTAGACAGTAAACCTGAAGTTAAGCATCGGAATCTAAAACTGGACTCACAGGAGAGGTTCAAATCATAGAAAGTTAGAGTGTCAGTCCTCTTGTACTTAAGTCGGCATTGTGACTTTTGTATTAAATTCGGATGTAATGTCTGTGTTTCATCGTCAATAAGAAGGTCCAAGGGATACAGTAAACCTGAAGTGAAGCTTCGGAATCTAAAACTGGATTCACAGGAGAGGTTCAAATGATAGAAAGTTAGAGTGTCAGTTCTCTTGTACTTATGTCGGCATTGTGCCTTTTGTATTAAATTCGGATACAATTTCTGTGTTTCATCGTCAATAAGAAGGTCCAAGGGATACAGTAAACCTGAAGTGAAGCTTCGTAATCTAATACTGGACTCACAGGAGAGGTTCAAATCATAGAAAGTTAGAGTGTCAGTCCTCTTGTACTTAAGTCGGCATTGTGCCTTTTGTATTAAATTCGGATACAATTACTGTGTTTCATCGTCAACACGAAGGTCCAACCTATACAGTAAACCTGAAGTGAAGCATCGGAATCTAAAACTGGACTCACAGGGTAGTTTCAAATCATACAAAGTTAGAGTGTCAGTCCTCTTGTACTTAGGTCGCCATTGTGCCTTTTGAATTTACTTCCGATGCATTTTTTGTGCTTCATCGTCAATAAGAAGGTCCATGGTATACAGTAAACCTGAAGTCTAGCATCGGAATCCAAAACTGGACTCACAGGAGAGGTTCAAATCATGCAAAGTCTGAGTGTCCGTCCTCTTGTACTTAAGTCGGCATTGTGCTATTTTGAATTTAATACCAATGCAATTTCTGTGTTTCATCGTCAATAAGAAGGTCCGAGGTATACAGTAAACCTGAAGTGAAGCATCGTAATCTAAAACTGGACACACAGGAGAGGTTCAAATCATAGAAAGTTAGAGTGTCATTCCCCATGTACTTAAGTCGGCATTGTGTCTTTTGAATTTAATTCCGATGCAATTTCGGTGCTTCATCGTTAAAAAGAAGGTCCAAGGGATACAGTAAACCTGAAGTGAAGCATCGGAATCTAAAACTGGACTCACAGGAGAGATTCAAATCATAGAAAGTTAGAGTCACAGTGCTCTTGTACTTAAGTCGGCATTGTGCCTTTTGTATAAAATTCGGATGCAATTTCTGTTTTTCGTCGTCAGTAAGAAGGTGCTAGGTATACAGTAAACCTGATGTGAAGCTTCGGATCAAACACTGGACTCACAGGAGAGGTTCAAATCATTGAAAGTTAGAGTGTCAGTCCTCTTGTACTTAGGTCGGCATTGTGCCTTTTGAAATTAATTCCGATGCAATATCTGTGTTTCATCGTCAATAAGAAGGTCCAAAGTATACAGTAAACCTACGTGAAGCATCGGAATCTGGACTCACAGGAGAGTTTCAAATCATAGAAAGTGAGAGTGTCAGTCCTTTTTTACTTAAGTCAGCATTGTGGCTTTTGTATTAAATTCGGAAGCAATTTCTGTGTTTCATCGTCACTAAGAAGGTCCAAGGGATACAGTAATCCTGAAGTGAAGCATCGGAATCCAAAACTGGACCCACTGGAGAGGTTCAAATCATAGAAAGTTAGAGTATCTGTCCTCTTGTACTTAAGTCGGCATTGTGCCTTTTGAATTTAATTCCGATGCAAATTCTGTGCTTCATCGTCAATAAGAATGTGCAAGGTACACAGTAAACCTGAAGTGAGGCTTCGAAATGTAAAACTGGGCTCACAGGAGAGGTTCAAATCATAGAAAGTTAGAGTGTCAGTCCTCTTGTACTTAAGTCGGCATTGTGCCTTTTGAATTTAATTCCGATGCAATATCTGTGTTTCATCGTCAATACGAAGGTCCAAGGTATACAGTAAACCTGAAGTTAAGCATCGGAATCTAAAACTGGACTCACAGGAGAGGTTCAAATCATAGAAAGTTAGAGTGTCAGTCCTCTTGTACTTAAGTCGGCATTGTGACATTTGCATTAAATTCGGAAGTAATTTCTGTGTTTCATCGTCAATAAGAAGGTCCAAGGGATACAGTAAACCTGAAGTGAAGCTTCAGAATCTAAAACTGGACTCACAGGAGGGGTTCAAATCATAAAAAGTTAGAGAGTCAGTTCTCTTGTACTTATGTTGGCATTGTGCTTTTTGTATTAAATTAGGATACAATTTCTGTGTTTCATCGTCAATAAGAAGGTCCAAGGGATACAGTAAACCTGAAGAGAAGCTTCGGAATCTCAAACTGGACTCACAGGAGAGGTTCAAATCATAAAACGTTAGAGTGTCAGTCCTCTTGAACTTAAGTCGGCATTGTGCATTTTGTATTAAATTCGGATACACACTCTGCGCTTCATCGTCAATGGGAAGGTCCAAGGGATACAGTAAACCTGAAGTGAAGCATCGGAATCTAAAACGGGACTCACAGGAGAGGTTCAAATAATAGAAAGTGAGAGTGACAGTCCTCCTGTACTTAAGTCGGCATTGTCCCTGTTGTATTAAATTCTGATGCAATTTCTGTGTCTCATCGCCAATAAGAATGTCCAAGGGATATAGTAAACCTGAAGTGAAGCATCGGAATCTAAAACTGGACTCACAGGAGAGGTTGAAATCATAGAAAGTTAGAGTGTCAGTCCTCTTGTACTTAAGTCGGCATTGTGCCTTTTGAATTTATTTCCGATGCATTATCTGTGCTTCATCGTCAATAGGAAGATTCAAGGTATACAGTAAACCTGAAGTGTAGCATCGGAATCCAAAACTGGACACAGCGGAGAGGTTCAAATCATAGAAAGTTAAAGTGTCATTCCTCTTGTACTTAAGTCGGCATTGTGCCTTTTGAATTTAATTCCGATGCAACTTCTGTGCTTTATCGTCAATAAGAAGGTCCAAGGTACACAGTAAACCTGAAGTGAAGCATCGGAATCTTAAACTGGACTCACAGGAGAGGTTCAATTCATAGAAAGTTAGAGTGTCAGTCCTCTTGTACTTAAGTCGGCATTGTGCCTTTTGTATTAAATTCGGATACAATTACTGTGTTTCATCGTCAACACGAAGGTCCAAGTGATACAGTAAACCAGAAGTGAAGCATCGGAATCTAAAACTGGACTCACAAGAGAGGTTCAAATCATTGAAAGTTAGAGTGTCAGTCCTCCTGTACTTAAGTCGGCATTGTGCCTTTTGTATTAAATTCGGATGCAATTTCTGTGTTTCATCGTCAATAAGAAGGTCCAACGTATACAGTAAACCTGATGTGAAGCATCGGAATCTAAAACTGGACTCACAGGGGAGGTTCAAATCATACAAAGTTAAAGTGTCAGTCCTCTTGTACATAAGTCGGCATTGTGCCTTTTGAATTTACTTCCGATGCATATTCTGTGCTTCATCGTCAATAAGAAGGTCCATGGTATACAGTAAACCTTAAGTCTAGCATCGGAATCCAAAACTGGACTCACAGGAGACGTTCAAATGATGGAAAGTCAGAGTGTCCGTCCTCTTGTACTTAATTCGGCATTGTGCTATTTTGAATTTAATACCAATGCAATTTCTGTGTTTCATCGTCAATAAGAAGTTCCGAGGTATACAGTAAACCTGAAGTGAAGCATCGTATTCTAAAACTGGACACACAGGAGAGGTTCAAATCATAGAAAGTTAGAGTGTCATTCCCCATGTACTTAAGTCGGCATTGTGTCTTTTGAATTTAATTCCGATGCAATTTCGGTGCTTCATCGTCAAAAAGAAGGTCCAAGGGATACAGTAAACCTGAAGTGAAGCATCGGAATCTAAAACTGGACTCACAGGAGAGATTCAAATCATAGAAAGTTAGAGTCACAGTGCTCTTGTACTTAAGTCGGCATTGTGCCTTTTGTATAAAATTCGGATGCAATTTCTGTTCTTCGTCGTCAATAAGAAGGTGCTAGGTATACAGTAAACCTGATGTGAAGCTTCGGATCAAACACTGGACTCACAGGAGAGGTTCAAATCATTGAAAGTTAGAGTGTCAGTCCTCTTGTACTTAAGGCGGCATTGTGCCTTTTGAATTTAATTCCGATGCAATATCTGTGTTTCATCGTCAATACGAAGGTCCAAGGTATACAGTAAACCTGAAGTTAAGCATCGGAATCTAAAACTGGACTCACAGGAGAGGTTCAAATCATAGAAAGTTAGAGTGTCAGTCCTCTTGTACTTAAGTCGGCATTGTGACATTTGCATTAAATTCGGAAGTAATTTCTGTGTTTCATCGTCAATAAGAAGGTCCAAGGGATACAGTAAACCTGAAGTGAAGCTTCAGAATCTAAAACTGGACTCACAGGAGGGGCTGAAATCATAAAAAGTTAGAGTGTCAGTTCTCTTGTACTTATGTCGGCATTGTGCCTTTTGTATTAAATTAGGATACAATTTCTGTGTTTCATCGTCAATAAGAAGGTCCAAGGGATACAGTAAACCTGAAGTGAAGCTTCGGAATCTCAAACTGGACTCACAGGAGAGGTTCAAATCATAAAACGTTAGAGTGTCAGTCCTCTTGAACTTAAGTCGGCATTGAGCATTTTGTATTACATTCGGATACACATTCTGCGCTTCATCGTCAATGGGAAGGTCCAAGGGATACAGTAAACCTGAAGAGAAGCATCGGAATCTAAAACGGGACTCACAGGAGAGGTACAAATAATAGAAAGTGAGAGTGACAGTCCTCCTGTACTTAAGTCGGCATTGTCCCTGTTGTATTAAATTCTGATGCAATTTCTGTGTCTCATCGTCAATAAGAATGTCCAAGGGATATAGTAAACCAGAAGTGAAGCATCGGAATCTAAAACTGGACTCACAGGAGAGGTTCAAATCATAGAAAGTTAGAGTGTCAGTCCTCTTGTACTGAAGTCGGCATTGTGCCTTTTGAATTTATTTCCGATGCATTATCTGTGCTTCATCGTCAATAGGAAAATCCTAGGTATACAGTAAACCTGAAGAGTAGCATCGGAATCCAAAACTGGACACAGCGGAGAGGTTCAAATCATAGAAAGTTAAAGTGTCATTCCTCTTGTACTTAAGTCGGCATTGTGCCTTTTGAATTTAATTCCGATGCAACTTCTGTGCTTCATCGTCAATAAGAAGGTCCAAGGTACACAGTAAACCTGAAGTGAAGCATCGGAATCTTAAACTGGACTCACAGGAGAGGTTCAATTCATAGAAAGTTAGAGTGTTAGGCCTCTTGTACTTAAGTCGCCATTGTGCCTTTTGAATTTAATTCCGATGCAATTTCTGTATTTCATCGTCAATACGAAGGTCCAAGGTATACAGTAAACCTGAAGTTAAGCATCGGAATCTAAAACTGGACTCACAGGAGAGGTTCAAATCATAGAAAGATAGAGTGTCAGTCCTCATGTACTTAAGTCGGCATTGTGACTTTTGTATTAAATTCGGATGCAATTTCTGTGTTTCATCGTTAATAAGATGGTCCAAGGGATACAGTAAACCTGATGAGAAGCTTCGCAATCTAAAGCTGGACTCATAGGAGAGGTTCAAATCATAGAAAGTTAGAGTGTCAGTCCTCTTGTACTTAAGTCGGCATTGTGCCTTTTGTATTAAATTCGGATACAATTACTGTGTTTCATGGTCAACACGAAGGTCCAAGTGATACAGTAAAACAGAAGTGAAGCATCGGAACCTAAAACTGGACTCACAAGAGAGGTTCAAATCATAGAAAGTTAGAGTGTCAGTCCTCCAGTACTTAAGTCGGCATTGTGCCTTTTGTATTAAATTCGGATGCAGTTTCTGTGTTTCATCGTCAATAAGAAGGTCCAACGTATACAGTAAACCTGAAGTGAAGCATCGGAATCTAAAACTGGACTCACAGGGGAGGTTCAAATCATACAAAGTTAAAGTGTCAGTCCTCTTGTACTTAAGTCGGCATTGTGCCTTTTGAATTTATTTCCGATGCATTATCTGTGCTTCATCGTCAATAGGAAGATCCAAGGTATACAGTAAACCTGAAGTGTAGCATCGGAATCCAAAACTGGACACAGCGGCGAGGTTCAAATCATAGAAAGTTAAAGTGTCATTCCTCTTGTACTTAAGTCGGCATTGTGCCTTTTGAATTTAATTCCGATGCAACTTCTGTGCTTCATCGTCAATAAGAAGGTCCAAGGTACACAGTAAACCTGAAGTGAAGCATCGGAATCTTAAACTGGACTCACAGGAGAGGTTCAATTCATAGAAAGTTAGAGTGTTAGTCCTCTTGTACTTAAGTCGCCATTGTGCCTTTTGAATTTAATTCCGATGCAATTTCTGTATTTCATCGTCAATACGAAGGTCCAAGGTATACAGTAAACCTGAAGTTAAGCATCGGAATCTAAAACTGGACTCACAGGAGAGGTTCAAATCATAGAAAGATAGAGTGTCAGTCCTCATGTACTTAAGTCGGCATTGTGACTTTTGTATTAAATTCGGATGCAATTTCTGTGTTTCATCGTTAATAAGATGGTCCAAGGGATACAGTAAACCTGATGAGCAGCTTCGCAATCTAAAACTGGATTCACAGGAGAGGTTCAAATCATAGAAAGTTAGAGTGTCAGTCCTCTTGTACTTAAGTCGGCATTGTGCCTTTTGTATTAAATTCGGATACAATTACTGTGTTTCATCGTCAACACGAAGGTCCAAGTGATACAGTAAACCAGAAGTGAAGCATCGGAATCTAAAACTGGGCTCACAAGAGAGGTTCAAATCATAGAAAGTTAGAGTGTCAGTCCTCCTGTACTTAAGTCGGCATTGTGCCTTTTGTATTAAATTCGGATGCAATTTCTGTGTTTCATCGTCAATAAGAAGGTCCAACGTATACAGTAAACCTGAAGTGAAGCATCGGAATCTAAAACTGGACTCACAGGGGAGGTTCAAATCATACAAAGTTAAAGTGTCAGTCCTCTTGTACTTAAGTCGGCATTGTGCCTTTTGAATTTACTTCCGATGCATTTTCTGTGCTTCATCGTCAATAAGAAGGTCCATGGTATACAGTAAACCTGAAGTCTAGCATCGGAATCCAAAACTGGACTCACAGGAGAGGTTCAAATAATGGAAAGTCAGAGTGTCCGTCCTCTTGTACTTAAGTCGGCATTGTGCTATTTTGAATTTAATACCAATGCAATTTCTGTGTTTCATCGTCAATAAGAAGGTCCGAGGTATACAGTAAACCTGAAGTGAAGCATCGTAATCTAAAACCGGACACACAGGAGAAGTTCAAATCATAGAGAGTTGGAGTGTCATTCCCCATGTACTTAAGTCGGCATTGTGTCTTTTGAATTTAATTCCGATGCAATTTCGGTGCTTCATCGTCAAAAAGAAGGTCCAAGGGATACAGTAAACCTGAAGTGAAGCATCGGAATCTAAAACTGGACTCACAGGAGAGATTCAAATCATAGAAAGTTAGAGTCACAGTGCTCTTGTACTTAAGTCGGCATTGTGCCTTTTGTATAAAATTCGGATGCAATTTCTGTTTTTCGTCGTCAATAAGAAGGTGCTAGGTATACAGTACACCTGATGTGATGCTTCGGATCAAACACTGGACTCACAGGAGAGGTTCAAATCATTGAAAGTTAGAGTGTCAGTCCTCTTGTACTTAAGTCGGCATTGTGCCTTTTGAAATTAATTCCGATGCAATATCTGTGTTTCATCGTCAATAAGAAGGTCCGAACGAATACAGTAAACCTGACGTGAAGCATCGGAATCTGAAACTGGACTCACAGGAGAGGTTCAAATCATAGAAGGTGAGAGTGTCAGTCCTTTTTTACTTAAGTCAGCATTGTGGCTTTTGTATTAAATTCGGAAGCAATTTCTGTGTTTCATCGTCAATAAGAAGGTCCAAGGGATACAGTAATCCTGAAGTGAAGCATCGGAATCGAAAACTGGACCCACTGGAGAGGTTGAAATCATAGAAAGTTAGAGTGTCAGTCCTCTTGTACTTAAGTCGGCATTGTGCCTTTTGAATTTAATTCCGATGCAAATTCTGTGCTTCATCGTCAATAAGAATGTGCAAGGTACACAGTAAACCTGAATTGAGGCTTCGAAATGTAAAACTGGGCTCACAGGAGAGGTTCTAATCATAGAAAGTTAGAGTCTCATTCCTCTTGTACTTAAGTCGGCATCGTGCCTTTTGAATTTAATTCCGATGAAACTTCTGTGCTTCATCGTCAATAAGAAGGTCCATGGTATACAGTAAACCTGAACTGTAACATCGGCACCTAAAACTGTACTCACAGGAGAGGTTCAAATCATAGAAAGTTAGAGTGTCACTCCTCTTGTACTTAAGTCGGCATAGTGGCTTTTGAATGTAATTCCGATGCAATTCCTGTGTTTCATCGTCAATAAGAAGGTCAAAGGAATACAGTAGTCCTGAAGTGAAGCATCGGCATCTAAAACTCGACTTACAGGAGAGGTTCAAATCATACAAAGTTAGAGTGTCAGTCCTCTTGTACTTAAATCGGCATTGTGACTTTTGTATTAAATTCGGATGCAATATCTGTGTTTCATCGTCAATAAGAAGGTCCAAGGGATATAGTAAACCTGAAGTGAAGCTTCGGAATCTAAAACTGGACTCACATTAGAGGTTCAAATTATAGAAATTAGAGTGTCAGTCTTCTTGTACTTAAGTCGGCATTGTGCCTTTTGTATTAAATTCGGATGCAATTTCTTTGTTTCATCGTCAATAAGAAGGTCCAAGGGATACAGTAAACCTGAAGTGAAGCATCGAAATCGAAAGCTGGACTCACAGGAGAGGTTCAAATCATAGAAAGTTAGAGTGTCAGTCCTCTTGTACTTAAGTCGGCATTGTGCCTTTTGAATTTAATTCCGATGCAATATCTGTGTTTCATCGTCAATACGAAGGTCCAAGGTATACAGTAAACCTGAAGTTAAGCATCGGAATCTAAAACTGGACTCACAGGAGAGGTTCAAATCATAGAAAGTTAGAGTGTCAGTCCTCTTGTACTTAAGTCGGCATTGTGACATTTGCATTAAATTCGGAAGTAATTTCTGTGTTTCATCGTCAATAAGAAGGTCCAAGGGATACAGTAAACCTGAAGTGAAGCTTCAGAATCTAAAACTGGACTCACAGGTGGGGTTCAAATCATAAAAGGTTAGAGTGTCAGTTCTCTTGTACTTATGTCGGCATTGTGCCTTTTGTATTAAATTAGGATACAATTTCTGTGTTTCATCGTCAATAAGAAGGTCCAAGGGATACAGTAAACCTGAAGTGAAGCATCGGAATCTCAAACTGGACTCGCAGGAGAGGTTCAAATCATAAAACGTTAGAGTGTCAGTCCTCTTGAACTTAAGTCGGCATTGTGCATTTTGTATTAAATTCGGATACACATTCTGCGTTTCATCGTCAATGGGAAGGTCCAAGGGATACAGTAAACCTGAAGTGAAGCATCGGAATCTTAAACTGGACTCATAGGAGAGGTTCAATTCATAGAAAGTTAGAGTGTTAGTCCTCTTGTACTTAAGTCGCCATTGTGCCTTTTGAATTTAATTCCGAAGCAATTTCTGTATTTCATCGTCAATACGAAGGTCCAAGGTATACAGTAAACCTGAAGTTAAGCATCGGAATCCAAAACTGGACTCACAGGAGAGGTTCAAATCATGGAAAGTCAGAGTGTCCGTCCTCTTGTACTTAAGTCGGCATTGTGCTATTTTGAATTTAATACCAATGCAATTTCTGTGTTTAATCGTCAATAAGAAGGTCCGAGGTATACAGTAAACCTGAAGTGAAGCATCGTAATCTAAAACTGGACACACAGGAGAGGTTCAAATCATAGAAAGTTAGAGTGTCATTCCCCATGTACTTAAGTCGGCATTGTGTCTTTTGAATTTAATTCCGATGCAAATTCGGTGCTTCATCGTCAAAAAGAAGGTCCAAGGGATACAGTAAACCTGAAGTGAAGCATCGGAATCTAAAACTGTACTCACAGGAGATTTTCAAATCATAGAAAGTTAGAGTCACAGTGCTCTTGTACTTAAGTCGGCATTGTGCCTATTGTAAAAAATTCGGATGTAATTTCTGTTTTTCGTCGTCAATAAGAAGGTGCTAGGTATACAGTACACCTGATGTGAAGCTTCGGATCAAACACTGGACTCACAGGAGAGGTTCAAATCATTGAAAGTTAGAGTGTCAGTCCTCTTGTACTTAAGTCGGCATTGTGCCTTTTGAATTTAATTCCGTTGCAATATCTGTGTTTCATCGTCAATAAGAACGTCCAAAGTATACAGTAAACCTGACGTGAAGCATCGGAATCTGAAACTGGACTCACAGGAGAGGTTCAAATCATAGAAAGTGAGAGTCTCAGTCCTTTTTTACTTAAGTCAGCTTTGTGGCTTTTGTATTAAATTCGGATGCAATTTCTGTGTTTCATCGTCAATAAGAAGGTCCAAGGGATACAGTAAACCCGAAGTGAAGCATCGGAATCAAAAGCTGGACCCACAGGAGAGATTCAAATTATAGGAAATTTCAGTGTCAAACCTCTTGTATAATTCGGCATTGTGCCTTTTGAATTTAATTCCGATGCAATTTCTGCGCTTCATCGTCAATAAGAATGTCTAAGGTACACAATAAACCGAAAGTGAAGCATCGGAATCTTAAAATGGACTCACAGGAGAGTTTCACATCATAGAAAGGTGGAGTGTTAGGCCTGTTGTACTTAAGTCGGCATTGTGCTTTTGGATTAAATTCGGATGCAATTTCTGTGTTTCATTGTCAATAAGAAGGTCCAAGGGATACAGTAATCCTGAAGTGAAGCATCGGAATCCAAAACTGGACCCACTGGAGAGGTTCAAATCATAGAAAGTTAGAGTGTCAGTCCTCCTGTACTTAAGTCGGCATTGTGCATTTTGAATTTAATTCCGATGCAATTACGGTGCTTCATCGTCAAAAAGAAGGTCCAAGGGATACAGTAAACCTGAAGTGAAGCATCGGAATGTAAAACGGGACTCACAGGAGAGGTTCAAATAATAGAAAGTGAGAGTGAGAGTCCTCTTGTACTTAAGTCGGCATTGTGCCTTTTGTATAAATTTCGGATGCAATTTCTGTGTTTCGTCGTCAATAAGAAGGTGCAAGGTATACAGTAAAGCTGAAGTGAAGCATCGGAATCTAAAACTGGACTCACAGTAGAGGTTCAAATCATTGAAAGTGAGAGCGTCAGTCCACTTGTACTTAAGTCGGCATTGTGCCTTTTGTATTTAATTCCGATGCAATTTCTGTGCTTAATCGTGAAAAAGTAGGTCCAAGGCATACAGTAAACCTGAAGTGAAGATTCGGAATCCAAAACTGTACTCACAGGAGAGGTTCAAATTATAGAAAGTTAGAGTGTCAGTCCTCTTGTACTTAAGTCGGCATTGTGCCTTTTGTATTAAATTCGGATGGAATTTCTGTGTTTCTTCGTCAATAAGAAGGTTCAAGGGATACAGTAAACCAGAAGTGAAGCATTGGAATCTAAAACTGGACTCACAGGAGAGGTTCAAATAATAGAAAGTGAGAGTGACAGTCCTCTTGTACTTAAGGCTGCATTGTGCATTTTGTATAAATTCGGATGCAATTTCTTTGTTTCATCGTCAATAAGAAGGTCCAAGGGATACAGTAAACCTGAAGTAAAGCATCGGAATCTAAAACTGGACTCACAGGAGAGGTTCAAATAATAGAAAGTTAGAGTGTCACTCCTCCTGTACTTAAGTAGGCATTGTCGCTTTTAAATTTCATTACGATAAAATTCCTGTGTTTGATCGTCAATAAGAAGGTCCAAGGGATACAGTAAACCTGAAGTGAAGCATCGGAATCTAAAAAAGGTCTCACATTAGACGTTCAAATCAAAGAAAGTTAGAGTGTCAGTGCTCTTGTACTTATCTCGGCATTGTGCCTTTTGATTTTAATTCTGATGCAATTTCTGTGCTTCATCGTCAATAAGAAAGTGTAAGGTACACAGTAAACCTGAAGTGAAGCATCGGATTCTTAAACTGGACTCACAGGAGAGTTTTCTAATCATAGAAAGGTAGAGTGTTAGTCCTCTTGTACTTAAGTCGGCATTGTGCTTTTGGATTAAATTCGGATGCAATTTCTGTGTTTCAACGTCAATAAGAAGGTCCAAGGGATACAGTAATCCTGAAGTGAAGCATCGTAATCTAAAACTGGACCCACTGGAGAGGTTCAAATCATAGAAAGTTAGATTGTCAGTCCTCTTGTACTTAAGTCGGCATTGTGCTTTTGAATTTAATTCCGATGCAATTTCTGTGCTTCATCGTCAATAAGAAGGTGCAAGGTACACAGTAAACCTGAAGTGAGGCTTCTAAATGTAAAACTGGGCACACAGGAGAGGTTCAAATCATAGAAAGTTAGAGTCTCATTCCTCTTGTACTTAAGTCGGCATCGTGCCTTTTGAATTTAATTCCGATGCAACTTCTGTGCTTCATCGTCAATAAGAAGGTCCATGGTATACAGTAAACCTGAACTGTAACATCGGCACCTAAAACTGGACTCACAGGAGAGGATCAAATCATAGAAAGTTAGAGTGTCACTCCTCTTGTTCTTAAGTCGGCATTGTGGCTTTTGAATGTAATTCCGATGCAATTCTTGTTTTTCATCGTCAATAAGAATGTCAAAGGAATACAGTAATCCTGAAGTGAAGCATCGGAATCTAAAACTCGACTTACAGGAGAGGTTCAAATCATAGAAAATTAGAGTGTCAGTCCTCTGGTACCTATATCGGCATTGTGACTTTTGTATTAAATTCGGATGCAATTTCTGTGTTTCATCGTCAATAAGAAGGTCCAAGGGATACAGTAAACCTGAAGTGAAGCTTCGGAATCTAAAAGTGGACTCACATTAGAGGTTCAAATCATAGAAATTAGAGTGTCAGTCTGCGTGTACTTAAGTCGGCAATGTGCCTTTTGTATTAAATTCGGATGGAATTTCTGTGTTTCTTCGCAATAAGAAGGTCCAAGGGATACAGTAAACTCGAAGTGAAGCACCGGAATCAAAAGAGGGACTCACAGAAGAGGTTCAAATCATAGAAAGTTTGAGTGTCAGTCCTATTCTATTAACTCAGCATTGTGCCCTTACAATTTAATTCCGATGCAATTTCTGTGTTTCATCGTCAATACGAAGGTCCAAGGTATACAGTAAACCTGAAGTTAAGCATCGGAATCTAAAACTGGACTCACAGGACAGGTTCAAATCATAGAAAGTTAGAGTTTCCGTCCTCTAGTACTTATATCGGCATTGTGACTTTTGTATTAAATTCGGATGCAATTTCTGTGTTTCATCGTCAATAAGAAGGTCCAAGAGATACAGTAAACCTGAAGTGAAGCTACGGAATCTAAAACTGGACTCACAGGGAGGTTCAAATCATAACATACTAGAGTGTCAGTCCTCTTGTACTTAAGTCGGCATTGTGCCTTTTGTATTAAATTCGGATACATTTTCTGTGTTTCATCGTCAATAAGAAGGTCCAAGGGATACAGTAAACCTGAAGTGAAGCATCGGAATCTAAAACTGGACTCACACGAGAGGTTCAAATCATAGAAAGTTCGAGTGTCAGTCCTGTTGTACTTAAGTCGGCATTGCGCCTTTTGTATTTAATTCCGATGCAATTTCTATGTTTCATCGTCAATAAAAAGGTGCTAGGTATACAGTAAACCTGAAGTGAAGCATCAGAAACAAAAACTGGACTCACAGGAGAGGTTCAAATCATAGAAAGTTAGAGTCTCAGTCCTCTTGTACGTAAGTCGGCATTGTGCCTTTTGAATTTAATTCCGATGCAATTTCGGTGCTTCATCGTCAAAAAGAAGGTCCACGGGATACAGTAAACCTGAAGTGAAGCATCGGAATTTAAACTGGACTCACATTAGAGGTTCAAATCATTGAAAGTTAGAGTGTCAGTTCTACTGTACTAAAGTCGGCATTGTGCCTTTTGTATTAAATTCGGATGCAATTACTGTGTTTCATCGTCTATAAGAAGGTCCAAGGAATCAGTAAACCTCAAGTGAAGCATCAGAATCTAAAAGTGCACTCACAGAAGAGGTTCAAATCATAGAATATTAGAGTGTCAGTCCTCTTGTACTTAAGTCGGCATTGTGCCTTTTCAAGTTAATTCCGATGCAATTTCTGTGTTTCATCGTCAATAAGCAGGTCCAAGGTATAAAGTAAACCTGAAGTGTAGCATCGGAATTTAAAACTGGACTCACAGGAGAGGTTCAAATCATAGAAAGTTTAAGTGTCCGTCGTCTTGTACTTAA
Organism: Schistocerca serialis cubense; assembly: GCF_023864345.2. Classification (NCBI taxonomy): domain Eukaryota; kingdom Metazoa; phylum Arthropoda; class Insecta; order Orthoptera; family Acrididae; genus Schistocerca; species Schistocerca serialis. Next base: position 2,423,464 of record NW_026048462.1, read on the forward strand.
GCCGGCATTGTGCTGTTTTGAATTTAATTCCGATGCAATTTCGGTGTTTCATCGTCAATAAGAAGGTCCAAGGTACACAGTAAACCTGAAGTGAAGCATCGGAATCTAAAACTGGACCCACAGGAGAGGTTCAAATCATAGAAAGTTAAGAGTCTCAGTCCTCTTGTACTTAAGTCGGCATTGTGCCTATTGAATTTAATTCCGATGCAATTTCTGTGCTTCATCGTCAAAAAGAAGGTCCAAGGCATACAGTAAACCTGAAGTGAAGCATCGGAATCTAAAGCTGGACTCACATTAGAGGTTCAAATCATAGGAATTAGAGTGTCAGTCATCTTGTACTTAAGACGGCATTGTGCCTTTCGAATTTATTCCGATGCAATTTCTGTGTTTCATCATCAATACGAAGGTCCAAGGTATACAGTAAACCTGAAGTTAAGTATCGGAATCTAAAACTGCACTCACAGGAGAGGTTCAAATCATAGAAAGATAGAGTGTCAGTCCACTTGTACTTAAGTCGGCATTGTGACTTTTGTATTAAATTCGGATGTAATTTCTGTGTTTAATCGTCAATAAGAAGGTCCAAAGGATACAGAAACCTGAAGTGAAGCTTCGGAATCTAAAACTGGACTCACAGGAGAGGTTCAAATAATAGAAAGTGAGAGTGACAGACCTCTTGTACTTAAGGCGGCATTGAGCCTTTTGAGTTTAATTCCGATGCATTTTCTGTGCTTCATCGTCAATAAGAAGGTCCATTGTATACAGTAAACCTGAAGTGTAGCTTCGGAATCCAAATGTTGACTCAGAGGAACGGTTCAAATAATAGAAAGTCAGAGTGTCCGTACTCTTGTACTTAAGTCGGCATTGTGCTATTTTGAATTTAATTCCCATGCAATTTCTGTGTTTCATCGTCAATAAGAAGGTCCAAGGTATACAGTAAACCTGAAGTGAAGCATCGTAATCCAAAATTGGACTCACAGAAGAGGTTCAAATCATAGAAAGTTAGAGTGTCAGTCCTCTTGTACTTAAGTCGGCATTGTGACTTTTGTATTAAATTCGGTTTTAATTTCTGTGTTTCATCGTCAATAAGAAGGTCCAAGGGATACAGTAAACATGAAGTTAAGCATCCGAATATAAACTGGACTCACAGGAGAGGTTCAAATCATAGAAAGTTAGAGTGTCAGTTCTCTTGTACTTATGTCGGCATTGTGCCTTTTGTATTAAATTCGGATACAATTTCTGTGTTTCATCGTCAATAAGAAGGTCCAAGGCATACAGTAAACCGGAAGTAAAGCATCGGAATCTAAAATTGGGCTCACAGGAAAGGTTCAAATCATAGAAAGTTAGAGTGTCAGTCCACCTGTACTTAAGTTGGGATTGTCGCTTTTGAATTTAATTCCGATGCTATTCCTGTGTTTGATCGTCAATAAGAAGGTCCAAGGGATAGAGTATACCTGAAGTGAAGCATCGGAATCTAAAAAAGGTCTCACATCAGAGGTTCAAATCATAGAAAGTTAGAGTGTTAGTCCTCTTGTACTTAAGTCGCCATTGTGCCTTTTCAATTTAATTCCGATGCAATTTCTGTGTTTCATCGTCAATACGAAGTTCCAAGGTATACAGTAAACCTGAAGTTAAGCATCGGAATCTAAAACTGGACTCACAGGAGAGGTTCAAATCATAGAAAGTTAGATTGTCAGTCCTCTTGTACTTAAGTCAGCATTGTGACTTCTGTATTAAACTCGGATGCAATTTCTGTGTTTCATTGTCAATAAGAAGGTCCAAGGGATACAGTATACCTGAACTGAAGCTTCGCAATCTAAAACTGGACTCACAGGAGAGGTTAAAATCATACAAAGTTAGAGTGTCAGTCCTCTTGTACTAAAGTCGGCATTGTGCCTTTTGTATTAATTCCGGATACAATTTCTGTGTTTCATCGTCAATACAAAGGTCCAAGGGATACAGTAAACAAGAAGTGAAGCATCGGAATCTAAAACTGGACACAGAAGAGAGGTTCAAATCGTAGAAAGTTAGAGTGTCAGTCCTCCTGTACTTAAGACAGCATTGTGGCTTTTGTATTAAATTCTGATGCAATTTCTGTGTTTCATCGTCAATAAGAAGGTCCAAGGGATACAGTAAACCTGAAGTGAAGCATCGTAATCTAAAACTGGATTCACAGAAGAATTTCAAATCATAGAAAGTTAGAGTGTCATTCCTCTTGTACGTAGGTCGTCAATTTGCCTTTTGAATTTACTTCCGATGCAATTTCGGTGCTTCATCGTCAAAAAGAAGGTCCACGGGATACAGTAAACCTGAAGTGAAGCATCGGAATTTAATCTGGACTCACATTAGAGGTTCAAATCATTGAAGGTTAGAGTGTCAATCCTACTGTACTTAAATCGGCATTGTGCCTTTTGTATTAAATTCGGATGCAATTTCTATGTTTCATCGTCAATAAGAAGGTCCAAGGGATCAGTAAACCTCAAGTGAAGCATCGGAATCTAAAAGTGCACTCACAGAAGAGGTTCAAATCATAGAATGTTAGAGTGTCAGTCCTCTTGTACTTAAGTCGGCATTGTGCATTTTGACATTAATTCCGATGCAACTTCTGTGTTTCATCGTCACTAAGCAGGTCCAAGGTATACAGTAAACCTGAAGTGTAGCATCGGAATCTAAAACTGGACTCACAGGAGAGGTTCAAATCATAGAAAGTCAGAGTGTCAGTCCTCTTGTACTTAAGTCAGCATTGTGACTTCTGTATTAAACTCGGATGCAATTTCTGTGTTTCATCGTCAATAAGAAGGTCCGAGGGATACAGTAAACCTGAACTGAAGCTTCGCAATCTAAAACTGGTCTCACAGGAGAGGTTCAAATCATACAAAGTTAGAGTGTCAGTCCTCTTGTACTTAAGTCGCCATTGTGCCTTTTGTATTAATTCCAAATACAATTTCTGTGTTTCATCGTCAATACAAAGGTCCAAGTGATACAGTAAACAAGAAGTGAAGCATCGGAATCTAAAACTGGACTCACAAGAGAGGTTCAAATCATAGAAAGTTAGAGTGTCAGTCCTCTTGTACTTAAGTCGGCATTGTGCCTTTTGTATTTAATTCCGATGCAATTTCTGTGTTTCATCGTCAATAAGCAGGTCCAAGGTATACAGTAAACCTGAAGTGTAGCATCGGAATTTAAAACTGGACTCACAGGAGAGGTTCAAATCATAGAAAGTTTAAGTGTCCGTCCTCTTGTACTTAAGCCGGCATTGTGCTGTTTTGAATTTAATTTCGATGCAATTTCTGTGTTTCATCGTCAATAAGAAGGTCCAAGGTACACAGTTAACCTGAAGTGAAGCATCGGAATCTAAAACTGGACCCACAGGAGAGGTTCACATCATAGAAAGTTAGAGTCTCAGTCCTCTTGTACTTAAGTCGGCATTGTGCCTTTTGAATTTAATTCCGATGCAATTTCTGTGCTTCATCGTCAAAAAGAAGGTCCAAGGCATACAGTAAACCTGAAGTGAAGCATCGGAATCTAAAGCTGGACTCACATTAGAGGTTCAAATCATAGAAATTAGAGTGTCAGTCATCTTGTACTTAAGTCGGCATTGTGCCTTTTGTATTAAATTCAGATGCTATTTCTGTGTTTCATCGTCAATAAAAAGGTCCAAGAGATACAGTAAACCTGAAGTGAAGCATCGGAATCTAAAGCTGGACTCACAGGAGAGGTTCAAATCATAGAAAGTTAGATTGTCAGTCCTCTTGTACTTAAGACGGCATTGTGCCTTTTCAATTACATCCGATGCAATTTCTGTGTTTCATCGTCAATACGAAGGTCCAAGGTATACAGTAAACCTGAAGTTAAGTATCGGAATCTAAAACTGGACTCACAGGAGATGTTGAAATCATAGAAAGATAGAGTGTCAGTTCTCTTGTATTTAAGTCGGCATTGTGACTTTTGTATTAAATTCGGATGTAATTTCTGTGTTTAATCGTCAATAAGATGGTCCAAAGGATACAGAAACCTGAAGTGAAGCTTCGGAATCTAAAACTGGACTCACAGGAGAGGTTCAAATAATAGAAAGTGAGAGTGACAGTCCTCTTGTACTCAAGGCGGCATTGAGCCTTTTGAGTTTAATTCCGATGCATTTTCTGTGCTTCATCGTCAATAAGAAGGTCCATTGTATACAGTAAACCTGAAGTGTAGCTTCGGAATCCAAATGTTGACTCAGAGGAACGGTTCAAACAATAGAGAGTCAGAGTGTCCGTACTCTTGTACTTAAGTCGGCATTGTGCTATTTTGAATTTAATTCCAATGCAATTTCTGTGTTTCATCGTCAATAAGAAGGTCCAAGGTTTACAGTAAACCTGAAGTGAAGCATCGTAATCTAAAATTGGACTCACAGGAGAGGTTCAAATCATAGAAAGTTAGAGTGTCATTCCTCTTGTACTTAAGTCGACATTGTGGCTTTTGTATTAAATTCGGATGCAATTTCTGTGTTTCATCGTCAATAAGAAGGTCCAAGGGAAACAGTAACCCTGAAGTGAAGCATCGGAATCTAAAGCTGGTCTCACGGGAGAGGATCAAATCATAGAAAGTTCGAGTGTCAGTCCTCTTGTACTTAACTCGGCATTGTGCCTTTTGAATTTAATTCCGATGCAATTTCTGTGTTTCATCGTCAACATGAAGGTCCAAGGTATACAGTACACCTGATGTGAAGCTTCGGAATCTAAACCTGGACTCACAGGAGTGGTTCAAATCATAGAAAGTTAGATTGTCAGTCCTCTTGTACTTAAGTCGGCAATGTGCCTTTTGAATTTAATTCCGATGCAATTTCTGTGTTTCATCGTCAATAAGAAGGTCCAAGGTATACAGTAAACCTAAAGTGAAGCATCAGAATCTAAAACTGGACTCACAGGAGAGATCCAAATCATAGAAAGTTAGAGTCTCAGTCCTCTTGTACTTAAGTCGGCATTGTGCCTTTTGTATAAAATTCGGATGCAATTTCTGTTTTTCGTCGTCAATAAGACGGTGCTAGGTATACAGTAAACCTGAAGTGAATCTTTGGAATCTAAAACTGGACTCACAGGAGAGGTTCCAATCATAGAAAGTGAGAGTGTCAGTCCTCTTGTACTTACGTAGGCATTGTGCATTTGTATTAAATTCGGATGCAATTTCTGTGTTTCATCGTCAATAACAAGATCCAAGGGATACAGTAAACCTGAAGTGAAGCATCGGAATCTAAAACTGGACTCAAAGGAGAGGTCAAATCATAGAAAGTGAGAGTCTCAGTCCTCTTGTACTTAAGTCGGCATTGTGCCTTTTGTATTTAATTCGGATGCAATTTCTGTGTTTCATCGTCAATAGGAAGGTCCAAGGGATACAGTAAACCTGAAGTGAATCATCGGAATCAAAAACTGGACTCACAGGAGAGGTTCAAATAATAGAAAGTGAGAATGACTGTCCTCTTGTACTTGGGCGGCATTTTGCCTTTTGTATAAAATTCAGATGCAATTTCTATGTTTCATCGTCAATAAGAAGATCCAAGGGATACAGTAAACCTGAATTAAAGCATCGGAATCTAAAACTGGGCTCACAGGAAACGTTCAAATCATAGAAAGTTAGAGTGTCAGTCCTCCTGTACTTAATTCGACATTGTCGCTTTTGAATTTAATTCCGATGCAATTCCTGTGTTTGATCGTCAATAAGAAGGTCCAAGGGATAGAGTAAACGTGAAGTGAAGCATTGGAATGTAAAAAAGGTCTCACATTAAAGGTTCAATTCATAGAAAGTCAGAGTGTCAGTCCTCTTGTACTTAAGTCGGCATTGTGCCTTTTGTATTAAATTCGGATGCAATTTCTGTGTTTCATTGTCAATAAGAAGGTCCAAGGGATACTGTAAACCTGAAGTGAAGCATCGGAATCTAAAGCTGGACTCACAGGGCAGGTTCAAATCAAAGAAAGATAGAGTGTCAGTCCTCTTGTACTTAACTCGGCATTGTGCCTTTTGAATTTAATTCCGAAGCAATTTCTGTGCTTCATCGTCAATAAAAAGGTCCAAGGTACACAGTAAACATGAAGTGAAGCATCGGATTCTTAAACTGGACTCGCAGGAGAGGTTCAAATCATAGAAAGTTAGAGTCTTAGTCGTCTTGTACTGTAGTCGCCATTGTGCCTTTTCAATTTAATTCCGATGCAATTTCTGTGTTTCATCGTCAATACGAAGGTAGAAGGTATACAGTAAACCTGAAGTTAAGCATCGGAATCAAAAACTGGACTCACAGGAGAGGTTCAATGATAGAAAGTTAGAGTGTCAGTCCTCTTGTACTTAAGTCAGCATTGTGACTTCTGTATTAAACTTGGATGCAATTTCTGTGCTTCATCGTCAATAAGAAGGTCCAAGGGATACAGTAAAAATGAAGTGAAGCTTCACAATCAAAAACTGGACTCACAGGAGAGGTTCAAATCATACAAAGTTAGAGTGTCAGTCCTCTTGTACTTAAGCCGGAATTGTGCCTTTTGTATTAATTTCGGATACAATTTCTGTGTTTCATCGTCAATACGAAGGTCCAAGGGATACAGTAAACCAGAAGTGAAGCATCGGAATCTAAAACTGGTCTCACAAGAGAGGTTCAAGTCATAGAAAGTTAGAGTGTCAGTCCTCCTGTACTTAAGTCGGCATTGTGCCTTTTGAATTTAATTCCGATGCAATTACGGTGCTTCATCGTCAAAAAGACGGTCCAAGGGCTACAGTAAACATGAAGTGAAGCATCGGAATTTAAACTGGACTCACATTAGAGGTTCAAATCATTGAAAGTTAGAGTGTCAGTCCTACTGTACTTAAGTCGGCATTGTGCCTTTTGTATTAAATTCGGATGCAAATTCTGTGTTTCATCGTCAATAAGAAGGTCCAAGGGATCAGTAAACCTCAAGTGAAGCATCGTAATCTAAAACTGGACTCACAGAAAAGGTTCAAATCATAGAATGTTAGAGTGTCAGTCCTCTTGTACGTAAGTCGGCATTGTGCCTTTTGAATTTAATTCCGATGCAATTTCGGTGCTTCATCGTCAAAAAGAAGGTCCAACGTATACAGGAAACCTGAAGTGTAGCATCGGAATCTAAAACTGGACTCACAGGAGAGGTTCAAATCATAGAAAGTTTAAGTGTCCGTCCTCTTGTACTTAAGACGGCATTGTGCTATTTTGAATTTAATTCCGATGCAATTTCTGTGTTTCATCGTCAATAAGAAGGTCCAAGGTACACAGTAAACCTGAAGTGAAGCATCGGAATCTAAAACTGGACTCACAGGAGAGGTTCAAATCATAGAAAGTTAGAGTGTTAGTCCTCTTGTACTTACGTCAGCATTGTGCCTTTTGAATTTAATTCCGGTGCAATTTCTGTGCTTCATCGTCAAAAAGAAGGTCCAAGGCTTACAGTAAACCTGAAGTGAAGCATCGAAATCTAAAACTGGACTCACAGTAGAGGTTCAAATCACAGAAATTAGAGTGTCAGTCATCTTGTACTTAAGTCGGCATTGTGCCTTTTGTATTAAATTCAGATGCAATTTCTGTGTTTCATCGCCAATAAAAAACTCCAAGAGATACAGTAAACCTGAAGTGAAGCATCAGAAGCTAAAGCTGGACAAACAGGAGAGGTTCAAATCATAGAAAGTTAAATTTTCAGTCCTACTGTACTTAAGTCGGCATTGTGACTTTTGTATTAAATTCGGATGTAATTTCTGTGCTTCATCGTCAATAAGAAGGTCCAAAGGACACAGAAACCTGAAGTGAAGCTTCGGAATCTAAAACTGGGCTCACAGGAGCGGTTCAAATAATAGAAAGTGAGAGTGAAAGTCCTCTTGTACTTAAGGCGGCATTGTGCATTTTGTATAAAATTCGGATGCAATTTCTATGTTTCATCGTCAATAAGAAGGTCCAAGTGATACAGTAAACCTGAAGTGAAGCATCGGAATCTAAAACTGGACTCACAGGAGAGGTTCAAATCATAGGAAGTTAGAGTGTCAGTGCTCTTGTACTTAACTCGGCATTGTGCCTTTTGAATTTAATTCCGATGCAATTTCTGTGCTTCATCGTCAATAAGAAGGTCCAAGGTACACAGTAAACCTGAAGTGAAGCATCGGAATCTTAAACAGGACTCACAGGAGAGGTTCAAATCATAGAAAGTTAGAACGTTAGTCCTCTTGTACTTAAGTCACCATTGTGCCTTTTGAATTTAATTCCGATGCAATTTCTGTGTTTCATCGTCAATACGAAGGTCCAAGGTATACAGTAAACCTGAAGTTAAACATCGGAATTTAAAACTGGACTCACAGGAGTGGTTCAAATCATAGAAAGATAGAGTGTCAGTCCTCTTGTACTTAAGTCGGCATCGTGACTTTTGTTTTAAATTCGGATGCAATTTCTGTGTTTCATCGTCAATAAGAAGGTCCAAGGGAAACAGTAACCCTGAAGTGAAGCATCGGAATCTATAGCTGGACTCACAGGAGAGGTTCAAATCATAGAAAGTTCGAGTGTCAGTCCTCTTGTACTTAACTCGGCAATGTGCCTTTTGAATTTAATTCCGATGCAATTTCTGTGTTTCATCGTCAATAAGAAGGTCCAAGGTATACAGTAAACCTGAAGTGAAGCATCATAATCTAAAACTGGACTCACAGGAGAGGTCCAAATCATAGAGAGTTAGAGTCTCAGTCCTCTTGTACTTAAGTCGGCATTGTGCCTTTTGTATAAAATTCGGATGCAATTTCTGTTTTTCGTTGACAATAAGAAGGTGCTAGGTATACAGTAAACCTGAAGTGAAGCTTTGGAATCTAAAACTGGACTCACAGGAGAGGTTCAAATCATAGAATGTGAGAGTGTCAGTCCTTTTTTACTTAAGTCGGCATTGTGCCTTTTATATTAAATTCGGATGCAATTTCTGTGTTTCATCGTAAATAAGAAGGTCCAAGGGATATAGTAAAGCTCAAGTCAAGCATCGGAATCTAAAACTGGACTCACAGAAGAGGTTCAAATCATGGAAGGTTAGAGTGTCAGTCCTCTTGTACTTAAGGCGGCATTGCGCATTTTGTATAAAATTCGGATGCAATTCCTATGTTTCATTGTCAATAAGAAGGTCCAAGGGATAGAGTAAACCTGAAGTGAAGCATCGGAATCTAAAACTTAACTCACAGGAGAGGTTCAAATCATAGAAAGTGAGAGTCTCAGTCCTCTTGTACTTAAGTCGGCAATGTGCGTTTTGTATTAATTTCGGATGCAATTTCTGTGTTTCATCGTCATTAAGAAGGTCCAAGGGATACAGTGAACCTGAAGTGAAGCAACGGAATCTGAAACTGGACTCACAGGAGAGGTTCAAATCATAGAAAGTGAGAGTGTCAGTCCTACTGTACTTAAGTCGGCATTGTGCCTTTTGTATTAAATTCGGATGCAACTTCTGTGTTTCATCGTCAATAAGAAGGTCCAAGGGATACAGTAAACCTCAGGTGAAGCATCGGAATCTAAAACTGGACTCACAGAGGAGGTTCAAATTATAGAAAGTTAAGGCGTCAGTCCTCTTGTACTTAAGTCGGCATTGTGCCTTTTGAATTTAATTCCGGTGCAATTTCTGTGTTTAATCGTAAATAAGCAGGTCCAAGGTATACAGTAAACCTGAAGTGTAGCATCGGAACCTAAAACTGGACTCACAGGAGAGGTTCAAATCATAGAAGTTTAGAGTGTCAGTCCTCTTGTACTTAAGTCGGCATGGTGCTATTTTGAATTTAATTCCGATGCAATTTCTGTGTTTCATCGTCAATAAGAAGGTCCAAGGAATACAGTAAACCTGAAGTAAGGCAACGGAATCTGAAACCGGACTCACAGGAGAGGTTCAAATCATAGAAAGTGAGAGTGTCAGTCCTTTTTTACTTAAGTCGGCATTGTGCCTTTTGTATTAAATTCGGATGCAATTTCTGTGTTTCATCGTAAATAAGAAGGTCCAAGGGATACAGTAAAGCTCAAGTCAAGCATCGGAATCAAAAACTGGACTCACAGAAGAGGTTCAAATCATAGAAGGTTAGAGTGTCAGTCCTCTTGTACTTAAGGCGGCATTGCGCATTTTGTATAAAATTCGGATGCAATTTCTATGTTTCATTGTCAATAAGAAGGTCCAAGGGATAGAGTAAACCTGAAGTGAAGCATCGGAATCTAAAACTGGACTCACAGGAGAGGTTCAAATCATAGAAAGTTAGAGTGTTAGTCCTCTTGTACTTAAATCGGCATTGTGCCTTTTGTATTAAATTCGGATGCAATTTCTGTGTTTCATCGTCAATAAGAAGGTCCAAGGGATACAGTAAACCTGAAGTGAAGCATCGGAATCTAAAGCTGGACTCACAGGGGAGGTTCAAATCAAAGAAAGTTAGAGTGTCAGTGCTCTTGTACTTAACTCGGCATTGTGCCTTTTGAATTTAATTCCGATGCAATTTCTGTGTTTCATCGTCAATACGAAGGTCCAAGGTATACAGTCAACCTGAAGCTAAACATCGGAATTTAAAACTGGACTCACAGGAGTGGTTCAAATCACAGAAAGTTAGAGTGTCAGTCCTCTTGTACTTAAGCCGGCATTGCGACTTTTGTATTAAATTCGGATGCAATTTCTGTGTTTCATCGTCAATAAGAAGATCCAAGGGATACAGTAAACCTGAAGTGAAGCTACGTAATCTAAAATATACTCACAGGAGAGGTTCAAATCATAGAAAGTTAGTGTGTCAGTCCTCTTGTTCTTATGTCGGCATTGTGCCTTTTGTATTAAATTCGGATACAATTTCTGTGTTTCATTGTCAATATGAAGGTCCAAGGGATACAGTTAACCAGAAGTGAAGCATCGGAATCTAAAACTGGACTCACAGGAGAGGTTCAAATCATAGAAAGTTAGAGTGTCAGTCCTCCTGTACTTATGTCGGCATTGTGCCTTTTGAATTTAATTCCGATGCAATTACGGTGCTTCATCGTCAAAAAGAAGGTCCAAGGGCTACAGTAAACATGAAGTGAAGCATCGGAATTTAAACTGGACTCACATTAGAGGTTCAAATCATTGAACGTTAGAGTGTCAGTCCTACTGTACTTAAGTTGGCATTGTGCCTTTTGTATTAAATTCGGATGCAATTTCTGTGTTTCATCGTCAATAAGAAGGTCCAAGGGATCAGTAAACCTCAAGTGAAGCATCGTAATCTAAAACTGGACTCACAGAAAAGGTTCAAATCATAGAATGTTAGAGTGTCAGTCCTCTTGTACGTAAGTCGGCATTGTGCCTTTTGAATTTAATTCCGATGCAATTTCGGTGCTTCATCGTCAAAAAGAAGGTTAAACGTATACAGTAAACCTGAAGTGTAGCATCGGAATCTAAAACTGGACTCACAGGAGAGGTTCAAATCATAGAAAGTTTAAGTGTCCGTCCTCTTGTACTTAAGACGGCATTGTGCTATTTTGAATTTAATTCCGATGCAATTTCTGTGTTTCATCGTCAATAAGAAAGTCCAAGGTACACAGTAAACCTGAAGTGAAGCATCGGAATCTAAAACTGGACTCACAGGAGAGGTTCAAATCATAGAAAGTTAGAGTGTTAGTCCTCTTGTACCTACGTCAGCATTATGCCTTTTGAATTTAATTCCGGTGCAATTTCTGTGCTTCATCGTCAAAAAGAAGGTCCAAGGCTTACAGTAAACCAGAAGTGAAGCATCGGAATCTAAAACTGGACTCACAGTAGAGGTTCAAATCACAGAAATTATAGTGTCAGTCATCTTGTACTTAAGTCGGCATTGTGCCTTTTGTATTAAATTCAGATGCAATTTCTGTGTTTCATCGTCAATAAAAAACTCCAAGAGATACAGTAAACCTGAAGTGAAGCATCGGAATCTAAAGCTGGACAAACAGGAGAGGTTCAAATCATAGAAAGTTAAATTTTCAGTCCTACTGTACTTAAGTCGGCATTGTGACTTTTGTATTAAATTCGGATGTAATTTCTGTGCTTCATCGTCAATAAGAAGGTCCAAAGGACACAGAAACCTGAAGTGAAGCTTCGGAATCTAAAACTGGGCTCACAGGAGCGGTTCAAATAATAGAAAGTGAGAGTGAAAGTCCTCTTGTACTTAAGGCGGCATTGTGCATTTTGTATAAAATTCGGATGCAATTTCTATGTTTCATCGTCAATAAGAAGGTCCAAGGGATACAGTAGACCTCAAGTGAAGCATCGGAATCCAGAACTGGACTCACAGGAGAGGTTCAAATCATAGAAAGTGAGAGTGTCAGTATTCTTGTACTTAAGTCGACATTGAGCCTTTTGAGTCTAATTCCGATGCATTTTCTGTGCTTCATCGTCAATAAGAAGGTCCATTGTATACAGTAAACCTGAAGTGTAGCATCGGACTCCAAAAGTGGACTCAGAGGAGCGGTTCAAATCATAGAAAGTCAGAGTGTCAGTCCTCTTGTACTTAAGTTGGCATCGTGCTATTTTGAATTTAATTCCGATGCAATTTGTGTGTTTCATCGTCAATAAGAAGGTCCAAGGTATACAGTTAACCTGAAGTGAAGCATTGTAATCTAAAATTGGACTCACAGGAGAGGTTCAAATCATAGAAGGTTAGAGTGTCATTCCTGTTGTACTTAAGTCGGCATTGTGCCTTTTGTATTAAATTCGGATGCAATTTCTGTGTTTCATCGTCAATAAGAAGGTCCAAGGGAAACAGTAACCCTGAAGTGAAGCATCGGAATCTATGGCTGGACTCACAGGAGAGGTTCAAATTTTAGAAAGTTCGAGTGTCAGTCCTCTTGTACTTAACTCGGCATTGTGCCTTTTGAATTTAATTCCGATGCAATTTCTGTGTTTCATCGTCAACATGAAGGTCCAAGGTATACAGTATACCTGAAGTGAAGCTTCGGAATCTAAACCTGGACTCACAGGAGTGGTTCAAATCATAGAAAGTTAGAGTGTCAGTCCTCTTGTACTTAAGTCGGCAATGTGCCTTTTGAATTTAATTCCGATGCAATTTCTGTGTTTCATCATCAATAAGAAGGTCCAAGGTATACAGTAAACCTGAAGTGAAGCATCATAATCTAAAACTGGACTCACAGGAGAGGTCCAAATCATAGAGAGTTAGAGTCTCAGTCCTCTTGTACTTAAGTCGGCATTGTGCCTTTTGTATAAAATTCGGATGCAATTTCTGTTTTTCGTTGACAATAAGAAGGTGCTAGGTATACAGTAAATCTGAAGTGAAACTTTGGAATCTAAAACTGGACTCACAGGAGAGGTTCAAATCATAGAATGTGAGAGTGTCAGTCCTTTTTTACTTAAGTCGGCATTGTGCCTTTTGTATTAAATTCGGATGCAATTTCTGTGTTTCATCGTAAATAAGAAGGTCCAAGGGATACAGTAAAGCTCAAGTCAAGCATCGGAATCTAAAACTGGACTCACAGAAGAGGTTCAAATCATAGAAGGTTAGAGTGTCAGTCCTCTTGTACTTAAGGCGGCATTGCGCATTTTGTATAAAATTCGGATGCAATTTCTATGTTTCATTGTCAATAAGAAGGTCCAAGGGATATAGTAAACCTGAAGTGAAGCATCGGAATCTAAAACTTAACTCACAGGAGAGGTTCAAATCATAGAAAGTGAGAGTCTCAGTCCTCTTGTACTTAAGTCGGCATTGTGCGTTTTGTATTAATTTCGGATGCAATTTCTGTGTTTCATCGTTATTAAGAAGGTCCTAGGGATACAGTGAACCTGAAGTGAAGCAACGGAATCTGAAACTGGACTCACAGGAGAGGTTCAAATCATAGAAAGTGAGAGTGTCAGTCCTACTGTACTTAAGTCGGCATTGTGCCTTTTGTTTTAAATTCGGATGCAACTTCTGTGTTTCATCGTCAATAAGAAGGTCCAAGGGATACAGTAAACCTCAGGTGAAGCATCGGAATCTAAAACTGGACTCACAGAAGAGGTTCAAATTATAGAAAGTTAAGGCGTCAGTCCTCTTGTACTTAAGTCGGCATTGTGCCTTTTGAATTTAATTCCGGTGCAATTTCTGTGTTTAATCGTTAATAAGCAGGTCCAAGGTATACAGTAAACCTGAAGTGTAGCATCGGAACCTAAAACTGGACTCACAGGAGAGGTTCAAATCATAGAATTATAGAGTGTCAGTCCTCTTGTACTTAAGTCGGCATGGTGCTATTTTGAATTTAATTCCGATGCAATTTCTGTGTTTCATCGTCAATAAGAAGGTCCAAGGAATACAGTAAACCTGAAGTAAGGCAACGGAATCTGAAACTGGACTCACAGGAGAGGTTCAAATCATAGAAAGTGAGAGTGTCAGTCCTTTTTTACTTAAGTCGGCATTGTGCCTTTTGTATTAAATTCGGATGCAATTTCTGTGTTTCATCGTAAATAAGAAGGTCCAAGGGATACAGTAAAGCTCAAGTCAAGCATCGGAATCTAAAACTGGACTCACAGAAGAGGTTCAAATCATAGAAGGTTAGAGTGTCAGTCCTCTTGTACTTAAGGCGGCATTGCGCATTTTGTATAAAATTCGGATGCAATTTCTATGTTTCATTGTCAATAAGAAGGTCCAAGGGATAGAGTAAACCTGAAGTGAAGCATCGGAATCTAAAACTGGACTCACAGGAGAGGTTCAAATCATAGAAAGTTAGGGTGTTAGTCCTCTTGTACTTAAATCGGCATTGTGCCTTTTGTATTAAATTCGGATGCAATTTCTGTGTTTCATCGTCAATAAGAAGGTCCAAGGGATACAGTAAACCTGAAGTGAAGCATCGGAATCTAAAGCTGGTCTCACAGGGGAGGTTCAAATCAAAGAAAGTTAGAGTGTCAGTGCTCTTGTACTTAACTCGGCATTGTGCCTTTTGAATTTAATTCCGATGCAATTTCTGTGCTTCATCGTAAATAAGAAGGTCCAAGGTACACAGTAAACCTGAAGTGAAGCATCGGAATCTTAAACTGGACTCACAGGAGAGGTTCAAATCATAGAAAGTTAGAGCGTTAGTCCTCTTGTACTTAAGTCGCCATTGTGCCTTTTGAATTTAATTCCAATGCAATTTCTGTGTTTCATCGTCAATACGAAGGTCCAAAGTATACAGTAAACCTGAAGCTAAACATCGGAATTTAAAACTGGACTCACAGGAGTGGTTCAAATCACAGAAAGTTAGAGTGTCAGTCCTCTTGTACTTAAGTCGGCATTGCGACTTTTGTATTAAATTCGGACGCAATATCTGTGTTTCATCGTCAATAAGAAGATCCAAGGGATACAGTAAACCTGAAGTGAAGCTACGTAATCTAAAATATACTCACAGGAGAGGTTCAAATTATAGAGAGTTAGTGTGTCAGTCCTCTTGTTCTTAAGTCGGCATTGTGCCTTTTGTATTAAATTCGGATACAATTTCTGTGTTTCATTGTCAATATGAAGGTCCAAGGGATACAGTTAACCAGAAGTGAAGCATCGGAATCTAAAACTGGACTCACATGAGAGGTTCAAATCATAGAAAGTTAGAGTGTCAGTCCTCCTGTACTTAAGTCGGCATTGTGCCTTTTGTATTAAATTCGGATGCAATTTCTGTGTTTCATCGTCAATAAGAAGGTCCAAGGGATACAGTAAACCTGAAGTGAAGCGTCGGAATCTAAAACTGGACTCACAGGAGAGGTTCAAATCATAGAAAGTGAGAGAGTTAAGTCGACATTGAGCCTTTTGAGTTTAATTCCGATGCGTTTTCTGTGCTTCATCGTAAATAAGGTCCATTGTATACAGTAAACCTGAAGTGTGGCATCGGAATCCAAAAGTGGACTCAGAGGAGCGGTTCAAATCATAGAAAGTCAGAGTGTCCGTCGTCTTGTACTTAAGTCGGCATTGTGCTATTTTGAATTTAATTCCCATGCAATTTCTGTGTTTCATCGTCAATAAGAAGGTCCAAGGTATACAGTAAACCTAAAGTGAAGCATCGTAATCTAAAATTGGACTCACAGGAGAGGTTCAAATCATAGAAAGTTAGAGTGTCATTCCTCTTGTACTTAAGTCGACATTGTGGCTTTTGTATTAAATTCGGATGCAATTTCTGTGTTTCATCGTCAATAAGAAGGTCCAAGGGAAACAGTAACCCTGAAGTGAAGCATCGGAATCTAAAGCTGGTCTCACGGGAGAGGATCAAATCATAGAAAGTTCGAGTGTCAGTCCTCTTGTACTTAACTCGGCATTGTGCCTTTTGAATTTAATTCCGATGCAATTTCTGTGTTTCATCGTCAACATGAAGGTCCATGGTATACAGTACACCTGATGTGAAGCTTCGGAATCTAAACCTGGACTCACAGGAGTGGTTCAAATCATAGAAAGTTAGATTGTCAGTCCTCTTGTACTTAAGTCGGCAGTGTGCCTTTTGAATTTAATTCCGATGCAATTTCTGTGTTTCATCGTCAATAAGAAGGTCCAAGGTATACAGTAAACCTAAAGTGAAGCATCAGAATCTAAAACTGGACTCACAGGAGAGATCCAAATCATAGAAAGTTAGAGTCTCAGTCCTCTTGTACTTAAGTCGGCATTGTGCCTTTTTTATAAAATTCGGATGCAATTTCTGTTTTTCGTCGTCAATAAGAAGGTGCTAGGTGTACAGTAAACCTGAAGTGAAGCTTCGGAATCTAAAACTGGACTCACAGGAGAGGTTCCAATCATAGAAAGTGAGAGTGTCAGTCCTCTTGTACTTACGTAGGCATTGTGCATTTGTATTAAATTCGGATGCAATTTCTGTGTTTCATCGTCAATAACAAGATCCAAGGGATACAGTAAACCTGAAGTGAGTCATCGGAATCAAAAACTGGACTCACAGGAGAGGTTCAAATAATAGAAAGTGAGAATGACTGTCCTCTTGTACTTAGGGCGGCATTTTGCCTTTTGTATAAAATTCAGATGCAATTTCTATGTTTCATCGTCAATAAGAAGATCCAAGGGATACAGTAAACCTGAATTAAAGCATCGGAATCTAAAACTGGGCTCACAGGAAACGTTCAAATCATAGAAAGTTAGAGTGTCAGTCCTCCTGTACTTAATTCGACATTGTCGCTTTTGAATTTAATTCCGATGCAATTCCTGTGTTTGATCGTCAATAAGAAGGTCCAAGGGATAGAGTAAACGTGAAGTGAAGCATCGGAATCTAAAAAAGGTCTCACATTAAAGGTTCAATTCATAGAAAGTCAGAGTGTCAGTCCTCTTGTACTTAAGTCGGCATTGTGCCTTTTGTATTAAATTCGGATGCAATTTCTGTGTTTCATTGTCAATAAGAAGGTCCAAGGGATACTGTAAACCTGAAGTGAAGCATCGGAATCTAAAGCTGGACTCACAAGGCAGGTTCAAATCAAAGAAAGATAGAGTGTCAGTCCTCTTGTACTTAACTTGGCATTGTGCCTATTGAATTTAATTCCGAAGCAATTTCTGTGCTTCATCGTCAATAAAAAGGTCCAAGGAACACAGTAAACCTGAAGTGAAGCATCGGAATCTTAAACTGGACTCACAGGAGAGGTTCAAATCATAGATAGTTAGAGTCTTAGTCCTCTTGTACTTAAGTCGCCATTGTGCCTTTTCAATTTAATTCCGATGCAATTTCTGTGTTTCATCGTCAATACGAAGGTCCAAGGTATACAGTAAACCTGAAGTTAAGCATCGGAATCAAAAACTGGACTCACAGGAGAGGTTCAATGATAGAAAGTTAGAGTGTCAGTCCTCTTGTACTTAAGTCAGCATTGTGACTTCTGTATTAAACTTGGATGCAATTTCTGTGCTTCATCGTCAATAAGAAGGTCCAAGGGATACAGTAAAAATGAAGTGAAGCTTCACAATCAAAAACTGGACTCAAAGGAGAGGTTCAAATCATACAAAGTTAGAGTGTCAGTCCTCTTGTACTTAAGCCGGAATTGTGCCATTTGTATTAATTTCGGATACAATTTCTGTGTTTCATAGTCAATACGAAGGTCCAAGGGATACAGTAAACCAGAAGTGAAGCATCGGAATCTAAAACTGGTCTCACAAGAGAGGTTCAAATCATAGAAAGTTAGAGTGTCAGTCCTCCTGTACTTAAGTCGGCATTGTGCCTTTTGAATTTAATTCCGATGCAATTACGGTGCTTCATCGTCAAAAAGAAGGTCCAAGGGCTACAGTAAACCTGAAGTGAAGCATCGGAATTTAAACTGGACTCACATTAGAGGTTCAAATCATTGAAAGTTAGAGTGTCAGTCCTACTGTACTTAAGTCGGCATTGTGCCTTTTGTATTAAATTCGGATGCAATTTCTGTGTTTCATCGTCAATAAGAAGGTCCAAGGGATCAGTAAACCTCAAGTGAAGCATCGTAATCTAAAACTGGACTCACAGAAAAGGTTCAAATCATAGAATGTTAGAGTGTCAGTCCTCTTGTACGTAAGTCGGCATTGTGCCTTTTTGAATTTAATTCCGATGCAATTTCGGTGCTTCATCGTCAAAAAGAAGGTCCAACGTATACAGTAAACCTGAAGTGTAGCATCGGAATCTAAAACTGGACTCACAGGAGAGGTTCAAATCATAGAAAGTTTAAGTGTCCGTCCTCTTGTACTTAAGACGGCATTGTGCTATTTTGAATTTAATTCCGATGCAATTTCTGTGTTTCATCGTCAATAAGAAGGTCCAAGGTACACAGTAAACCTGAAGTGAAGCATCGGAATCTAAAACTGGACTCACAGGAGAGGTTCAAATCATAGAAAGTTAGAGTGTTAGTCCTCTTGTACTTACGTCAGCATTGTGCCTTTTGAATTTAATTCCGGTGCAATTTCTGTGCTTCATCGTCAAAAAGAAGGTCCAAGGCTTACAGTAAACCTGAAGTGAAGCATCGGAATCTAAAACTGGACTCACAGTAGAGGTTCCAATCACAGAAATTAGAGTGTCAGTCATCTTGTACTTAAGTCGGCATTGTGCCTTTTGTATTAAATTCAGATGCAATTTCTGTGTTTCATCGTCAATAAAAAACTCCAAGAGATACAGTAAACCTGAAGTGAAGCATCGGAATCTAAAGCTGGACACACAGGAGAGGTTCAAATCATAGTAAGTTAAATTTTCAGTCCTACTGTACTTAAGTCGGCATTGTGACTTTTGTATTAAAGTCGGATGTAATTTCTGTGCTTCATCGTAAATAAGAAGGTCCAAAGGATACAGAAACCTGAAGTGAAGCTTCGGAATCTAAAACTGGGCTCACAGGAGCGGTTCAAATAATAGAAAGTGATAGTGAAAGTCCTCTTGTACTTAAGGCGGCATTGTGCATTTTGTATAAAATTCGGATGCAATTTCTATGTTTCATCGTCAATAAGAAGGTCCAAGGGATACAGTAAACCTGAAGTGAAGCATCGGAATCTAAAACTGGACACACAGGAGAGGTTCAAATCATAGTAAGTTAAATTTTCAGTCCTACTGTACTTAAGTCGGCATTGTGCCTTTTGTATTAAATTCGGATGCAATTTCTGTGTTTCATCGTCAATAAGAAGGTCCAAGGGAAACAGTAACCCTGAAGTGAAGCATCGGAATCTATAGCTGGACTCACAGGAGAGGTTCAAATCATAGAAAGTTCGAGTGTCAGTCCTCTTGTACTTAACTCGGCATTGTGCCTTTTGAATTTAATTCCGATGCAATTTCTGTGTTTCATCGTCAACATGAGGGTCCAAGGTATACAGTATACCTGAAGTGAAGCTTCGGAATCTAAACCTGGACTCACAGGAGTGGTTCAAATCATAGAAAGTTAGAGTGTCAGTCCTCTTGTACTTAAGTCGGCAATGTGCCTTTTGAATTTAATTCCGATGCAATTTCTGTGTTTCATCGTCAATAAGAAGGTCCAAGGTATACAGTAAACCTGAAGTGAAGCATCATAATCTAAAACTGGACTCACAGGAGTGGTCCAAATCATAGAGAGTTAGAGTCTCAGTCCTCTTGTACTTAAGTCGGCATTGTGCCTTTTGTATAAAATTTGGATGCAATTTCTGTTTTTCGTTGACAATAAGAAGGTGCTAGGTATACAGTAAACCTGAAGTGAAGCTTTGGAATCTAAAACTGGACTCACAGGAGAGGTTCAAATCATAGAATGTGAGAGTGTCAGTCCTACTGTACTTAAGTCGGCATTGTGCCTTTTGTATTAAATTCGGATGCAATTTCTGTGTTTCATCGTCAATAAGAAGGTCCAAGGGATACAGTATACCTGAAGTGATGCATCGGAATCTAAAACTTAACTCACAGGAGAGGTTCAAATCATAGAAAGTGAGAGTCTCAGTCCTCTTGTACTTAAGTCGGCATTGTGCGTTTTGTATTAATTTCGGATGCAATTTCTGTGTTTCATCGTCATTAAGAAGGTCCAAGGGATACAGTGAACCTGAAGTGAAGCAACGGAATCTGAAACTGGACACACAGGAGAGGTTCAAATCATAGAAAGTGTGAGGGGGCAGTCCTTTTTTACTTAAGTCGGCATTGTGCCTTTTGTAATAAATTCGGATGCAATTTTTGTGTTTCATTGTCAGTAAGAAGGTCCAAGGGATACAGTAAACCAGAAGGGAAGCATCGGAATCTAAAATTAGACTCACAGAAGAGGTTCAAATTATAGAAAGTTAAGGCGTCAGTCCTCTTGTACTTAAGTCGGCATTGTGCCTTTTGAATTTAATTCCGGTGCAATTTCTGTGTTTAATCGTTAATAAGCAGGTCCAAGGTATACAGTAAACCTGAAGTGTAGCATCGGAACCTAAAACTGGACTCACAGGAGAGGTTCAAATCATAGAAGGTTAGAGTGTCAGTCCTCTTGTACTTAAGTCGGCATGGTGCTATTTTGAATTTAATTCCGATGCAATTTCTGTGTTTCATCGTCAATAAGAAGGTCCAAGGAATACAGTAAACCTGAAGTAAGGCAACGGAATCTGAAACTGGACTCACAGGAGAGGTTCAAATCATAGAAAGTGAGAGTGTCAGTCCTTCTTTACTTAAGTCGGCATTGTGCCTTTTGTATTAAATTCGGATGCAATTTCTGTGTTTCATCGTAAATAAGAAGGTCCAAGGGATACAGTAAAGCTCATGTCAAGCATCGGAATCTAAAACTGGACTCACAGAAGAGATTCAAATCATAGAAGGTTAGAGTGTCAGTCCTCTTGTACTTAAGGCGGCATTCCGCATTTTGTATAAAATTCGGATGCAATTTCTATGTTTCATTGTCAATAAGAAGGTCCAAGGGATAGAGTAAACCTGAAGTGAAGCATCGGAATCTAAAACTGGACTCACAGGAGAGGTTCAAATCATAGAAAGTTAGAGTGTTAGTCCTCTTGTACTTAAATCGGCATTGTGCCTTTTGTATTAAATTCGGATGCAATTTTCTGTGTTTCATCGTCAATAAGAAGGTCCAAGGGATACAGTAAACCTGAAGTGAAGCATCGGAATCTAAAGCTGGACTCACAGGGGAGGTTCAAATCAAAGAAAGTTAGAGTGTCAGTGCTCTTGTACTTAACTCGGCATTGTGCCTTTTGAATTTAATTCCGATGCAATTTCTGTGCTTCATCGTAAATAAGAAGGTCCAAGGTACACAGTAAACCTGAAGTGAAGCATCGGAATCTTAAACTGGACTCACAGGAGGAGTTCAAATCATAGAAAGTTAGAGCGTTAGTCCTCTTGTACTTAAGTCGCCATTGTGCCTTTTGAATTTAATTCCGATGCAATTTCTGTGTTTCATCGTCAATACGAAGGTCCAAGGTATACAGTAAACCTGAAGCTAAACATCGGAATTTAAAACTGGACTCACAGGAGTGGTTCAAATCACAGAAAGTTAGAGTGTCAGTCCTCTTGTACTTAAGACGGCATTGCGACTTTTGTATTAAATTCGGATGCAATTTCTGTGTTTCATCGTCAATAAGAAGATCCAAGGGATACAGTAAACCTGAAGTGAAGCTACGTAATCTAAAATATACTCACAGGAGAGGTTCAAATCATAGAAAGTTAGTGTGTCAGTCCTCTTGTTCTTATGTCGGCATTGCCCCTTTTGTATTACATTCGGATACAATTTCTGTGTTTCATTGTCAATATGAAGGGCCAAGGGAAACAGTTAACCAGAAATGAAGCATCGGAATCTAAAACTGGACTCACATGAGAGGTTCAAATCATAGAAAGTTAGAGTGTCAGTCCTCCTGTACTTAAGTCGGCATTGTGCCTTTTGTATTTAATTCGGATGCAATTTCTGTGTTTCATCGTCAATAAGAAGGTCCAAGGGATACAGTAAACCTGAAGTGAAGCGTCGGAATCCAAAACTGGACTCACAGGAGAGGTTCAAATCATAGAAAGTGAGAGAGTTAAGTCGACATTGAGCCTTTTGAGTTTAATTCCGATGCGTTTTCTGTGCTTCATCGTAAATAAGGTCCATTGTATACAGTAAACCTGAAGTGTAGCATCGGAATCCAAAAGTGGACTCAGAAGAGCTGTTCAAATCATAGAAAGTCAGAGTGTCCGTCCTCTTGTACTTAAGTCGGCATTGTGCCATTTTGAATTTAATTCCGATGCAATTTCTGTGTTACATCGTCAACAAGAAGGTCCAAGGTATACAGTAAACCTGAAGTGAAGCATCGTAATCTAAAATTGGACTCACAGGAGAGGTTCAAATCATAGAAGGTTAGAGTATCATTCCTCTTGTACTTACGTCGGCATTGTGCCTTTTGTATTAAATTCGGATGCAATTTCTGTGTTTCATCGTCAATAAGAAGGTCCAAGGGAAACAGTAACCCTGAAGGAAAGCATCGGAATCTAAAGCTGGACTCACAGGAGAGGTTCAAATCATAGAAAGTTCGAGTGTCAGTCCTCTTGTACTTAACTCGGCATTGTGCCTTTTGAATTTAATTCCGATGCAATTTCTGTGTTTCATCGTCAACATGAAGGTCGAAGGTATACAGTATACCTGAACTGAAGCTTCGGAATCTAAACCTGGACTCACAGGTGTAGTTCAAATCATAGAAAGTTAGAGTGTCAGTCCTCTTGTACTTAAGTCGGCAATGTGACTTTTGAATTTAATTCCAATGCAATTTCTGTGTTTCATCGTCAATAAGAAGGTCCAAGGTATACAGTAAACCTGAAGTGAAGCATCGGAATCTAAAACTGGACTCACAGGAGAGATCCAAATCATAGAAAGTTAGGGTCTCAGTCCTCTTGTACTTAAGTCGCCATTGTGCCTTTTTTATAAAATTCGGATGCAATTTCTGTTTTTCGTTGTCAATATGAAGGTGGTAGGTATACAGTAAACCTGAAGTGAAGCTTCGGAATCTAAAACTGGACTCACAGGAGAGGTTCAAATCATAGAAAGTGAGAGTGTCAGTCCTCTTGTACTTAAGTGGGCATTGTGCTTTTTGAATTTAATTCCGATGCAATTTCTGTGTTTCATCGTCAATAATATGGTGCAAGGTATACAGTAAACCTGATGTGAAGCATCGGAATCTAAAACTGGACTCACAGGAGGGGTTCAAATCATAGAAAGTTCGAGTGTCAGTCCTCTTGTACTTAACTCGGCATTGTGCCTTTTGAATTTAATTCCGATGCAATTTCTGTGTTTCATCGTCAACATGAAGGTCGAAGGTATACAGTATACCTGAACTGAAGCTTCGGAATCTAAACCTGGACTCACAGGTGTAGTTCAAATCATAGAAAGTTAGAGTGTCAGTCCTCTTGTACTTAAGTCGGCAATGTGACTTTTGAATTTAATTCCAATGCAATTTCTGTGTTTCATCGTCAATAAGAAGTCCAAGGTATACAGTAAACCTGAAGTGAAGCATCGGAATCTAAAACTGGACTCACAGGAGAGATCCAAATTATAGAAAGTTATGGTCTCAGTCCTCTTGTACTTAAGTCGCCATTGTGCCTTTTTTATAAAATTCGGATGCAATTTCTGTTTTTCGTTGTCAATATGAAGGTGGTAGGTATACAGTTAACCAGAAGTGAAGCATCGGAATCTAAAACTGGACTCACAGGAGAGGTTCAAATCATAGAAAGTTAGAGTGTCAGTCCTCCTGTACTTAAGTCGGCATTGTGCTTTTTGTATAAAATTCGGATGCCATTTTTGTGTATCGTCGTCAATAAGAAGGTGCAAGATATACTGTAAACCTGAAGTGAACCATCGGAATATAAATCTGGACTCACAGGAGAGGTTCAAATCATAGAAAGTGAGAGTGTTAGTCCTCTTGTACTTCAGTCGGCATTGTGCCTTTTGTATTTAATTCGGATGCAATTTCTGTGTTTCATCGTCAATAAGAAAGTCAAAGGGATACAGTAAACCTGAAGTGAAGCATCGGAATCTAATACTGGACTCACAGAAAAGGTTCGTATCATAGAAAGTGAGAAAGTCAGTCCTCTTGTACTTAAGTCGGCATTGTGCGCTTTGTATTAAATTCGGATGCAATTTCTGTGCTTCATCGTCAATTATATGGTGCAAGGTATACAGTAAACCTGATGTGAAGCATCGGAATCTAAAACTGGACTCACAGGAGGGGTTCAAATCATAGAAAGTTAGAGTGTCAGTCCTCTTCTACTTAAGTCGGCATTGTGCCTTTTGAATTTAATTCCGATGCAATTTCTGTGTTTCATCGTCAATAAGAAGGTCCAAGGTATAGAGTAAACCTGAAGTGAAGCATCGGAATCCAAAACTAGACTCACAGGGGAGGTTCAAATCATAGAAAGTTAGAGTCTCAGTCCTCTTATACTTAAGTCGGCATTGTGCCTTTTGTACAACATTCGGATGCAATTTCTGTTTTTCGTCGTCAATAAGGAGGTGCTAGGTATACAGTAAACCTGAAGTGAAGCTTCGGAATCTAAAACTGGACTCACAGGAGAGGTTCAAATCATAGAAAGTTAGAGTGTCAGTCCTCTTGTACTTAAGTGGGCATTGTGCTTTTTGTATTAAATTCGGATGCAATTTCCGTGTTTCATCGTCAATAAGAAGGTCCAAGGGATACAGTAAACCTGAAGTGAAGCATCGGAATCTAACACTGGACTCACAGGAGAGGTTCAAATCATAGAAAGTGAGAGTCTCAGTCCTCTTGTACTTAAGTCAGCATTGTGCCTTTTGTATTAATTTCGGATGCAATTTCTGTGTTATATCGTCATTAAGAAGGTCCAAGGGATACAGTGAATCTGAAGTGAAGCAACGGAATCTGAAACTGGACTCACAGGAGAGGTTCAAATCATAGAAAGTGTGAGGGGGCAGTCCTTTTTTACTTAAGTCGGCATTGTGCCTTTTGTATTAAATTCGGATGCAATTTTTGTGTTTCATCGTCAATAAGAAGGTCCAAGGGATACAGTAAACCAGAAGGGAAGCATCGGAATCTAAAATTAGACTCACAGGAGGGTGTCAAATCATAGAAAGTGAGAGTGTCTGTCCTACTGTACTTAAGTCGGCATTGTGCCTTTTGTATTAATTTCGGATGCAATTTCTGTGTTTCATCGTCATTAAGAAGGTCCAAGGGATACAGTGAATCTGAAGTGAAGCAACGGAATCTGAAACTGGACTCACACAGGAGGTTCGAATCATAGAAAGTGTGAGGGGGCAGCCCTTTTTTACTTAAGTCGGCATTGTGCCTTTTGTATTTAATTCGGATGCAATTTTTGTGTTTCATCGTCAATAAGAAGGTCCAAGGGATACAGTAAAGCAGAAGGGAAGCATCGGAATCTAAAATTGTACTCACAGGAGGGGGTCAAATCATAGAAAGTGAGAGTGTCTGTCCTACTGTACTTAAGTCGGCATTGTGTCTTTTGTATTAAATTCGGATGCAACTTCTGTGTTTCATCGTCCATAAGAAGGTCCAAGGGATACAGTAAACCTCAGGTGAAGCATCGCTATCTAAAACTGGACTCACAGAAGAGGTTCAAATTATAGAAAGTTAGAGTGTCAGTCCTCCTGTACTTAAGTCGGCATTGTGCTATTTTGAATTTAATTCCGATGCAATTTCTGTGTTTCATCGTCAATAAGAAGGTCCAAGGTATACAGTAAACCTGAAGTGAAGCATCGGAATCTAAAACTGGACTCACAGGAGAGGTTCAAATCATAGAAAGTTAGAGTCTCAGTCCTCTTGTACTTAAGTAGGCGTCGTGCCTTTTGAATTAATTCCAATGCAACTTCTGTGCTACATCGTCAATAAGAAGGTCCATGGTACACAGTAAACCTGAAGTGTAACATCGGCACCTAAAACTGGACTCACAGGAGAGGTTCAAATCATAGAAAGTTAGAGTGTCACTCCCTTGTACTTAAGTCGGCATTGTGGCTTTTGAATGTAATTCCGATGCAATTCCTGTGTTTCATCGTCATAAAGAAGGTCCAAGGCATACAGTAATCCTGAAGGGAAGCATCGGAATCTAAAACTGGACTCACATTAGAGGTTAAAATCATAGAAAGTTAGATTGTCAGTCCTCTTGTACTTAAGTCGACATTGTGCCTTTTGTGTTACATTCGGATGCAATTTCTGTGTTTCATCGTTAATATGAAGGTCCAAGGGATACAATAAACCCGAAGTGAAGAATCGGTATCTAAAGCTGGACTCACAAAGGAGGTTCAAATCATAGAAAGATGTAGTGTCTGTCCTCTTGTACCTAACTCGGCATTGTGCCTTTTGAATTTAATTCCGATGCAATTTCTATGTTTCATCGTCAATACGAAGGTCCAAGGTATACAGTAAACCTGAAGTTAAGCATCGGAATCTAAAACTGGACTCACAGGAGAGGTTCAATTCACAGAAAGTTAGTGTCAGTCCTCTTGTACTTAAGTCGACATTGTGTCTTTTGTATTAAATTCGGATGCAATTTCTGTCTTTCATCGTCAATAAGAAGGTGCAAGGGATACAGTAAACCTGGAGTGAAGCTTCGGAATCTAAAACTGGACTCACTGGAGAGGTTCAAGTCATTGAAAGTTAGAGTGTCAGTCCTCTTGTACTTAAGTCGGCATTGTGCCTTTTGTATTTAATTTCGATGCAATTTCGGTGTTTCATCGTCAATAAGAAGGCGTAAGGTATACAGTAAACCTGAAGTGAAGCATCGGAATCTGAAACTGGACCCACAGGAGAGGTTCAGATCATAGAATGTTAGAGTGTCAGGCCTCTTGTAATTAAGTCGTCATTGTGCTTTTTGTCTAAAATTCGGATGCAATTTTTGTGTTTCGTCGTCAATAAGAAAGTGCAAGATATACAGTAAACCTGAAGTGAACCATCGGAATATAAATCTGGACTCGCAGGAGAGGTTCAAATCATAGAAAGTGAGAGTGTTAGTCCTCTTGTACTTCTGTCGGCATTGTGCCTTTTGTATTTAATTCGGATGCAATTTCTGTGTTTCATCGTCAATAAGAAGGTCAAAGGGATACAGTAAACCTGAAGTGAAGCATCGGAATCTAATACTGGACTCACAGAAAAGGTTCATATCATAGAAAGTGAGAATGTCAGTCCTCTTGTACTTAAGTCGGCATCGTGGGCTTTGTATTAAATTCGGATGCAATTTCTGTGCTTCATCGTCAATAATAAGGTGCAAGGTATACAGTAAACCTGATGTGAAGCATCGGAATCTAATACTGGACTCACAGGAGGGGTTCAAATCATAGAAAGTTAGAGTGTCAGTCCTCTTCTACATAAGTCGGCATTGTGCCTTTTGAATTTAATTCCGATGCAATTTCTGTGTTTCATCGTCAATAAGAAGGTCCAAGGTATACAGTAAACCTGAAGTGAAGCATCGGAATCCAAAACTAGACTCACAGGGGAGGTTCAAATCATAGAAAGTTAGAGTCTCAGTCCTCTTATACTTAAGTCGGCATTGTGCCTTTTGTACAACATTCGGATGCAATTTCTGTTTTTCGTCGTCAATAAGGAGGTGCTAGGTATACAGTAAACCTGAAGTGAAGCTTCGGAATCTAAAACTGGACTCACAGGAGAGGTTCAAATCATAGAAAGTTAGAGTGTCAGTCCTCTTGTACTTAAGTAGGCATTGTGCTTTTTTCATTAAATTCGGATGCAATTTCCGTGTTTCATCGTCAATAAGAAGGTCCAAGGGATACAGTAAACCTGAAGTGAAGCGTCGGAATCTAAAACTGGACTCACAGGAGAGGTTCAAATCATAGAAAGTGAGTGTGTCTGTCCTCTTGTACTTAAGTCGGCATTGTGCCTTTTGTATTAAATTCGGATGCAATTACTGTGTTTCATCGTCATTAAGAAGGTCCAAGGGATACAGTGAACCTGAAGTGAAGCAACGGAATCGGAAACTGGACTCACAGGAGAGGTTCAAATCATAGAAAGTGAGAGTGTCAGTCCTTTTTTACTTAAGTCGGCATTGTGCCTTTTGTATTAAATTCGGATGCAATTTCTGTGTTTCATCGTCAATAAGAAGGTCCAAGGGATAAAGTAAACCAGAAGTGAAGCATCGGAATCTAAAACTAGACTCACAGGAGAGGGTCAAATCATAGAAAGTAAGAGTGTCACTCCTACTGTACTTAAGTCGGCATTGTGCCTTTTGAATTTAGTCCGATGCAATTTCTGTGTTTCATCGTCAATAAGAATCTACAAGGTATACAGTAAACCTGAAGTTAAGCATCGGAATCTAAAACTAGACTCACAGGAGAGGTTCAAATCATAGAAAGTTAGAGTTTCAGTCCTCTTGTACTTAAGTCGGCATTGTGCCTTTTGAAAAAAATTCGGATGCAATTTCTGTGTTTCGTCGTCATAAGAAGGTGCAAGGTATACAGTAAACCTAAAGTGAAGCATCAGAATCTAAAACTGGACTCACAGGAGCGGTTCAAATCATAGAAAGTGAGAGTGTCAGTCCTCTTGTACTTAAGTCGGCATTGTGCCTTTTGTATTAAATTGGGATGCAATTTCTGTGTTTCATCGTCAATAAGAAGTTCCAAGGGATACAGTAAACCTGAAGTGAAGCATCGGAATCTAAAAATGGACTCACAGGACAGGTTCAAATCATAGAAATTTAGAGTGTCAGTCCTGTTGTACTTAAGAAAGCATTGCGCTTTTTGAATTTAATTCCGATGCAATTTCTGTGATTCATCGTCAATAAGAAGGTGCAAAGTATACAGTAAACCTGAAGTGAAGCATCGGAATCTAAAACTGGACTCACAGGAGAGGTTCAAATCTTCGAAAGTGAGAGTGTCAGTCCTCTTGTACTTAAGTCGGCATGGGCCTTTTGAATTTAATTCCGATGCAATTTCTGTGTTTCATCGTCAATAAGAAGGTCCATGGTAACCAGTAAACCTGAACGTAAGCATCGGAATCTAAAACTAGACTCACAGGAGAGGTTCAAATCATAGAAAATTAGAGTGTCACTCCTCTTGTACTTAAGTCGGCATTGTGGCTTTTGAATCTAATTCCGATGCAATTCCTGTGTTTCATCGTCAATAAGCAGGTCCAAGGTATACAGTAAACCTGAAGTGAAGCATCGGAATCTAAACTCGACTCACAGGAGAGGTTCAAATCATAGAAAGTAAGGGTGTCAGTCCCCTTGTACTTAAGTATGCATTGTGTATTTTGTATTAAATTCGGATGCAATTTCTGTGTTTCATCGTCAATAAGAAGGTCGAAGAGATACAGTAAACCTGAAGTGAAGCATCGGAATCTAAATACGGACTCACAGGAGAGGTTCAAATCATAGAAAGTTAAAGTGTCAGTCCTCTTGTACTTAAGTCGGCATTGAGCCTTTTGAATTTAATTCCGATGCAATTTCTGTGCATCATCGTCAAAAAGAAGGTCCAAGGCAGACAGTAAGCCTGAAGTGAAGCATCGGTATCTAAAACTGGACTCACATTAGAGGTTCAAATCATAGAAAGTGAGAATGACAGTCGTCTTATACTTAAGTCGGCATTTTGCCTTTTGAAAATAATTCGGATGCCATTTCTGTGTTTCGTCTTCATAAGAAGGTGCAAGGTATACAGTAAACCTGAAGTGAAGCATCGGAATCTAAATCTGGACTCACAGGAGAGGTTCAAATCATAGAAAGTGAGAGTGTCTGTCCTCTTGTACTTAAGTCGGCATTGTGCCTTTTGTATTAAATTGGGATGCAATTTCTGTGTTTCATCGTCAATAAGAAGGTCCAAGGGATACAGTAAACCTGAAGTGAAGCATCGGAATCTAAAACTGGACTCACAGGAGAGGTTCAAATCATAGAACGTTAGAGTGTCAGTCCTCTTGTACTTAAGACTGCATTGCGCTTTTTGAATTTAATTGCGATAAAATTTCTGTGATTCATCGTCAATAAGAAGGTGCAAAGTATACAGTAAACCTGAAGTGAAGCATCGGAATCTAAAACTGGACTAACAGGAGAGGTTCAAATCATAGAAAGTGAGAGTGTCAGTCCTCTTGTACTTAAGTCTGCATTGTGCCTTTTCTATTAAATTCGAAAGCAATTTCTGTGTTTCATCGTCAATACGAAGGTTCAAGGGATACAGTAAATTTTAAGTGAAGCATCGGAATCGAAAACTGGACTCAGAGGAGAGGTTCAAACTATAGAAAGTGAGAGTGTCCGTCCTCTTGTACTTAAGTCGGCATTGTGCTATTTTGAAATTAATTCCGATGCAATTTCTGTGTTTCATCGTCAATAAGAAGGTCCAAGGTATACAGTAAACCTGAAGTGAAGCATCGGAATCTAAAACTGGACTCAAAGGAGAGGTTCAAATGATAGAACGTGAGAGTGTCAGAACCCTTGTACTTAAGTCGGCATTGTGCCTTTTGTATTAAATTCGGATGCAATATCTTTGTTTCATCGTCAATCAGAAGGTCCAAGGGATACAGTAAACCTGAAGTGAATCATCGGAATCTAAAACTGGACTCACATTACAGGTTCAAATCATAGAAAGTAAGAGTGTCAGTCCTCTTGTACTTAAGTCGGCATTGTGCCTTTTGTATTAAATTCGAATGCAATTTCTGTGTTTCATCGTCAATACGAAGGTCCAAGGGATACAGTATACCTGAAGTGAAGCATCGGAATCGAAAACTGGACTCACAGGAGAGGTTCAAATCTTCGAAAGTGAGAGTGTCAGTCCTCTTGTACTTAAGTCGGCATGTGCCTTTTGAATTTAATTCCGATGCAATTTCTTTGTTTCATCGTCAATAAGAATGTCCAAGGTATACAGTAAACCTGAAGTTAAGCATCGGAATCTAAAACTAGACTCACAGGAGAGGTTCAAATCATAGAAAGTTAGAGTGTCACTTCTCTTGTACTTAAGTCGGAATTGTGGCTTTTGAATTTAATTCCGATGCAATTCCTGTGTTTCATCGTCAATAAGTAGGTCCAAAGTATACAGTAAACCTGAAGTTAAGCATCGGAATCGAAAACTATACTCACAGGAGAGGTTCAAATCATAGAAAGTTAGAGTGTCAGTTCTCTTGTACATAAGTCGGCATTGTGACTATTGTATTA
The DNA here is from genome assembly GCF_023864345.2 of Schistocerca serialis cubense. NCBI lineage: Eukaryota > Metazoa > Arthropoda > Insecta > Orthoptera > Acrididae > Schistocerca > Schistocerca serialis. The sequence continues at coordinate 2,454,896 of NW_026048462.1, forward strand.
AATTCGGATGCAATATCTGTGTTTCATCGTCAATAAGAAGGTCCAAGGGATACAGTAAACCTGAAGTGAAGCTTCAGAATCTAAAACTGTACTCACAGGAGAAGTTCATATCATAGAAAGTTAGAGTGTCAGTCCGCTTGTACTTAAGTCGGCATTGTGGCTTTTGTATTAAATTCGGATACAATTTTTTTGTTTCATCGTCAATAAGAAGGTCCGAGGGATACAGTAAACCTGAAGTGAAGCATCGGAATCTAAAACTGGACTCACATTAGAGGTTCAAATCATAGAAAGTTAGAGTGTCAGTCCTCTTGTACTTAAGTCGGCATTGTGCCTTTTGTATTTAATTCCGATGCAATTTCTGTGTTTCATCGTCATTAAGAAGGTGCAAGGTATACATTAAACCTGAAGTGAAGCATCGGAATCTAAAACTGGACTCACAGGAGAGGTTCAAATCATAGAAAGTTAGAGTGTGATTCCTCTTGTAATTAAGTCGGCATTGTGCTTTTTGTATAAAATTCGGATGCTATTTCTGTGTTTCGTCGTCAATAAGAAGGTCCAAGGTATACAGTAAACCTGAAGTGAAGCATCGGAATCTAAAACTGGACTCACAGGAGAGGTTCTAATCATAGAAAGTTTGAGTCTCAGTCCTCTTGTACTTAAGTCGGCATCGTGCCTTTTGAATTTAATTCCGATGCAACTTCTGTGTCTTATCGTCAATAAGAAGGTGCAAAGTATACTGGAAACCTGAAGTGAAGCATCGGAATCTAAAACTGGACTCACAGGAGAGGTTTAAATCATAGAAAGTGAGAGTGTCAGTCCTCTTGTACTTAAGTCGGATATTGTGCCTTTTGTATTAAATTCAGATGCAATTTCTGTGTTTCATCGTCAATAAGAAGGTGCAAGGGATACAGTAAACCTGAAGTGAAGTATCGGAATCTAAAACTGGACGCACAGGAGAGGTTCAAATCATAGAAAGTTAGAGTTTCAGTCCTCTTGTACTTAAGACTGCATTGCGCTTTTTGAATTTAATTCCGATGCAATTTCTGTGATTCATCGTCAATAAGAAGGTGCAAAGTATACAGTAATCCTGAAGTGAAGTATCGGAATCTAAAACTGGACTCACAGGAGAGGTTCAAATCATTGAAAGTGAGAGTGTCAGTCCTCTTGTACTTAAGTCGGCATTGTGCCTTATCTATTAAATTCGAATGCAATTTCTGTGTTTCATCGTCAACACGAGGGTCCAAGGGATACAGTAAATTTTAAGTGAAGCATCGGAATCGAAAACTGGACTCACAGGAGAGGTTCAAATCATAGAAAGTGAGAGTGTCACTCCTCTTGTACGTAAGTCGGCATTGTGGCTTCTGAATGTAGTTCCGATGCAATTCCTGTGTTTCATCGTCAATAAGAAGTTCCAAGGTATATAGTAATCCTGAGGTGAAGCATCGGAACCTAAAACTCGACTCACAGGAGAGGTTCAAATCATACAAAGTTAGAGTGTCAGTCCTCCTGTACTTAAGTCGGCATTGTGCCGTTTGAATTTAATTCCGATGCAATTTCTGTGCTTCATTCTCAAAAAGAAGTTCCAAGGCATTCAGTAAACCTGAAGTGAAGCATCGGAATCTAACATTGGACTCACATTAGAGGTTCAAATAATAGAAAGTTAGATTGTCAGTCCTCTTGTACTTAAGTCGGCATTGTGCCTTTTGTATTAAATTCGGATGCAATTTCTGTGTTTCATCGTCAATAAGAAGGTCCAAGGGATACTGTAAACCTGAAGTGAAGCTTCGGAATCTAAAACTGGACTTACAGGTGAGGTTCAAATCATATATAGTTAGAGTAACAGTCCTCTTGCACTTAAGTCGGCATTGAGCCTTTTGTATTAAATTCGGATACAATTTTTTGTGTTTCATCGTCAATAAGAAGGTCCAAGGGATACAGTAAACCTGAAGTGAAGCATCGGAATCCAAAACTAGACTCTCAGGGGAGGTTCAAATCATAGAAAGTGAGAGTGTCAATCCACTTGTACTTAAGTCGGCATTGTGTCTTTTGTATTAAATTCAGATGCTATTTCTGTGTTTCATCGTCAATAAGAAGGTCCAAGGGATACAGTAAACCTGAAGTGAAGCATCAGAATCTAAAACTGGACTCACAGGAGAGGTTCAAATCATAGAAAGTGAGAGTGTCAGTCCTCTTGTACTTAAGTCGGCATTGTGCCTTTTGAATTTAATTCCGATGCAATTTCTGTGTTTTATCGTCAATAAGAAGGTGCAAAATATACAGGAAACCTGAAGTGAAGCATCGGAATCTAAAACTGGACTCACAGGAGAGGTTCAAATCATAGAAAGTGAGAGTGTCAGTCCTTTTGTACTTAAGCCGGCATTGTGCCTTTTGTATTAAATTCGGTTGCGATTTCTGTGTTTCATCGTCAATACGAAGGTCCTAGGGATACAGTAAACCTGAAGTGAAGCAACGGAATCGAAAACTGGACTCACAGGAGAGGTTCAAATCTACGAAAGTGAGAGTGTCAGTCCTCTTGTACTTAAGTCGGCATGGGCCTTTTGAATTTAATTCCGATGCAATTTCTGTGTTTCATCGTCAATAAGAAGGTCCATGGTAACCAGTAAACCTGATCTTAAGCATCGGAATCTAAAACTAGACTCACAGGAGAGGTTCAAATCATAGAAAATTAGAGTGTCACTCCTCTTGTACTTAAGTCGGCATTGTGGCTTTTGAATCTAATTCCTATGCAATTCCTGTGTTTCATCGTCAACAAGCAGGTCCAAGGTATACAGTAAACCTGAAGTGAAGCATCGGAATCTAAAACTCGACTCACAGGAGAGGTTCAAATCATAGAAAGTAAGGGTGTCAGTCCCCTTGTACTTAAGTATGCATTGTGTATTTTGTATTAAATTCGGATGCAATTTCTGTGTTTCATCGTCAATAAGAAGGTCCAAGAGATACAGTAAACCTGAAGTGAAGCATCGGAATCTAAAACTGGACTCACAGGAGAGGTTCAAATCATAGAAAGTTAGAGTGTCAGTCCTCTTGTACTTAAGTCGGCATTGAGCCTTTTGAATTTAATTCCGATGCAATTTCTGTGCTTCATCGTCAAAAAGAAGGTCCAAGGCAGACACTAAGCCTGCAGTGAAGCATCGGAATCTAAAACTGGACTCACATTAGAGGTTCAAATCATAGAAAGTGAGAATGTCAGTCGTCTTATACTTAAGTCGGAATTTTGCCTTTTGAAAATAATTCGGATGCCATTTCTGTGTTTCGTCGTCATAAGAAGGTGCAAGGTATACAGTAAACCTGAAGTGAAGCATCGGAATCTAAAACTGGACTCACAGGAGAGGTTCAAATCATAGAGAGTGAGGGTGTCTGTCCTCTTGTACTTAAGTCGGCATTGTGCCTTTTGTATTAAATTGGGATGCAATTTCTGTGTTTCATCGTCAATAAGAAGGTCCAAGTGATACAGTAAACCTGAAGTGAAGCATCGGAATCTAAAACTGGACTCACAGGAGAGGTTCAAATCATAGAACGTTAGAGTGTCAGTCCTCTTGTACTTAAGACTGCATTGCGTTTTTTGAATTTAATTGCGATAAAATTTCTGTGATTCATCGTCAATAAGAAGGTGCAAAGTATACAGTAAACCTGAAGTGAAGCATCGGAACCTAAAACTGGACTAACAGGAGAGGTTCAAATCATAGAAAGTGAGAGTGTCAGTCCTCTTGTACTTAAGTCTGCATTGTGCCTTTTCTATTAAATTCGAATGCAATTTCTGTGTTTCATCGTCAATACGAAGGTTCAAGGGATACAGTAAATTTTAAGTGAAGCATCGGAATCGAAAACTGGACTCACAGGAGAGGTTCAAATTATAGAAAGTGAGAGTGTCCGTCCTCTTGTACTTAAGTCGGCATTGTGCTATTTTGAAATTAATTCCGATGCAAATCCTGTGTTTCATCGTCAATAAGAAGGTCCAAGGTATACAGTAAACCTGAAGTGAAGCATCGGAATCTAAAACTGGACTCACAGGAGAGGTTCAAATGATAGAAAGTGAGAGTGTCAGAACCCTTGCACTTAAGTCGGCATTGTGCCTTTTGTATTAAATTCGGATGCAATATCTTGGTTTCATCGTCCATCAGAAGGTCCAAGGGATACAGTAAACCTGAAGTGAATCATCGGAATCTAAAACGTGACTCACATTACAGGTTCAAATCATAGAAAGTAAGAGTGTCAGTCCTCTTGTACTTAAGTCGTCATTGTGCCTTTTGTATTAAATTCGAATGCAATTTCTGTGTTTCATCGTCAATACGAAGGTCAATGGGATACAGTATACCTGAAGTGAAGCATCGGAATCGAAAACTGGACTCACAGGAGAGGTTCAAATCTTCGAAAGTGAGAGTGTCAGTCCTCTTGTACTTAAGTCGGCATGTGCCTTTTGAATTTAATTCCGATGCAATTTCTTTGTTTCATCGTCAATAAGAAGGTGCAAAGTATACAGGAAACCTGAAGTGAAGCATCGGAATCGAAAACTATACTCACAGGAGAGGTTCAAATCATAGAAAGTTAGAGTGTCAGTTCTCTTGTACATAAGTCGGCATTGTGACTATTGTATTAAATTCGGATGCAATATCTGTGTTTCATCGTCAATAAGAAGGTCCAAGGGATACAGTAAACCTGAAGTGAAGCTTCAGAATCTAAAACTGGACTCACAGGAGAGGTTCATATCATAGAAAGTTAGAGTGTCAGTCCGCCTGTACTTAAGTCGGCATTGTGGCTTTTGTATTAAATTCGGATACAATTTCTGTGTTTCATCGTCAATAAGAAGGTCCGAGGGATACAGTAAACCTGAAGTGAAGCATCGGAATCTAAAACTGGACTCACATTAGAGGTTCAAATCATAGAAAGTTAGAGTTTCAGTCCTCTTGTACTTAAGTCGGCATTGTGCCTTTTGAAAAAAATTCGGATGCAATTTCTGTTTTTCGTCGTCATAAGAAGGTGCAAGGTATACAGTAAACCTGAAGTGAAGCATCGGAATCTAAAACTGGACTCACAGGAGCGGTTCAAATCATAGAAAGTGAGAGTGTCAGTCCTCTTGTACTTAAGTCGGAATTGTGCCTTTTGTATTAAATTGGGATGCAATTTCTGTGTTTCATCGTCACTAAGAAGTTCCAAGGGATACAGTAAACCTGAAGTGAAGCATCGGAATCTAAAAATGGACTCACAGGAGAGGTTCAAATCATAGAAAGTTAGAGTGTCAGTCCTGTTGTACTTAAGACTGCATTGCGCTTTTTGAATTTAATTCCGATGCAATTTCTGTGATTCATCGTCAATAAGAAGGTGCAAAGTATACAGTAATCCTGAAGTGAAGTATCGGAATCTAAAACTGGACTCACAGGAGAGGTTCAAATCATTGAAAGTGAGAGTGTCAGTCCTCTTGTACTTAAGTCGGCATTGTGCCTTATCTATTAAATTCGAATGCAATTTCTGTGTTTCATCGTCAACACGAGGGTCCTAGGGATACAGTAAATTTTAAGTGAAGCATCGGAATCGAAAACTGGACTCACAGGAGAGGTTCAAATCATAGAAAGTGAGAGTGTCACTCCTCTTGTACGTAAGTCGGCATTGTGGCTTCTGAATGTAGTTCCGATGCAATTCCTGTGTTTCATCGTCAATAAGAAGTTCCAAGGTATATAGTAATCCTGAGGTGAAGCATCGGAACCTAAAACTCGACTCACAGGAGAGGTTCAAATCATACAAAGTTAGAGTGTCAGTCCTCCTGTACTTAAGTCGGCAGTGAGCCGTTTGAATTTAATTCCGATGCAATTTCTGTGCTTCATTCTCAAAAAGAAGGTCCAAGGCATTCAGTAAACCTGAAGTGAAGCATCGGAATCTAACATTGGACTCACATTAGAGGTTCAAATAATAGAAAGTTAGATTGTCAGTCCTCTTGTACTTAAGTCGGCATTGTGCCTTTTGTATTAAATTCGGATGCAATTTCTGTGTTTCATCGTCAATAAGAAGGTCCAAGGGATACTGTAAACCTGAAGTGAAGCTTCGGAATCTAAAACTGGACTTACAGGTGAGGTTCAAATCATAGATAGTTAGAGTAACAGTCCTCTTGCACTTAAGTCGGCATTGAGCCTTTTGTATTAAATTCGGATACAATTTTTTGTGTTTCATCGTCAATAAGAAGGTCCAAGGGATACAGTAAACCTGAAGTGAAGCATCGGAATCCAAAACTAGACTCTCAGGGGAGGTTCAAATCATAGAAAGTGAGAGTGTCAATCCACTTGTACTTAAGTCGGCATTGTGTCTTTTGTATTAAATTCAGATGCTATTTCTGTGTTTCATCGTCAATAAGAAGGTCCAAGGGATACAGTAAACCTGAAGTGAAGCATCAGAATCTAAAACTGGACTCACAGGAGAGGTTCAAATCATAGAAAGTGAGAGTGTCAGTCCTCTTGTACTTAAGTCGGCATTGTGCCTTTTGAATTTAATTCCGATGCAATTTCTGTGTTTTATCGTCAATAAGAAGGTGCAAAATATACAGGAAACCTGAAGTGAAGCATCGGAATCTAAAACTGGACTCACAGGAGAGGTTCAAATCATAGAAAGTGAGAGTGTCAGTCCTTTTGTACTTAAGCCGGCATTGTGCCTTTTGTATTAAATTCGGATGCGATTTCTGTGTTTCATCGTCAATACGAAGGTCCTAGGGATACAGTAAACCTGAAGTGAAGCAACGGAATCGAAAACTGGACTCACAGGAGAGGTTCAAATCTTCGAAAGTGAGAGTGTCAGTCCTCTTGTACTTAAGTCGGCATGGGCCTTTTGAATTTAATTCCGATGCAATTTCTGTGTTTCATCGTCAATAAGAAGGTCCATGGTAACCAGTAAACCTGAACTGAAGCATCGGAATCTAAAACTAGACTCACAGGAGAGGTTCAAATCATAGAAAATTAGAGTATCACTCCTCTTGTACTTAAGTCGGCATTGTGGCTTTTGAATCTAATTCCTATGCAATTCCTGTGTTTCATCGTCAACAAGCAGGTCCAAGGTATACAGTAAACCTGAAGTGAAGCATCGGAATCTAAAACTCGACTCACAGGAGAGGTTCAAATCATAGAAAGTAAGGGTGTCAGTCCCCTTGTACTTAAGTATGCATTGTGTATTTTGTATTAAATTCGGATGCAATTTCTGTGTTTCATCGTAAATAAGAAGGTCCAAGAGATACAGTAAACCTGAAGTGAAGCATCGGAATCTAAAACTGGACTCACAGGAGAGGTTCAAATCATAGAAAGTTAGAGTGTCAGTCCTCTTGTACTTAAGTCGGCATTGAGCCTTTTGAATTTAATTCCGATGCAATTTCTGTGCTCCATCGTCAAAAAGAAGGTCCAAGGCAGACACTAAGCCTGAAGTGAAGCATCGGAATCTAAAACTGGACTCACATTAGAGGTTCAAATCATAGAAAGTGAGAATGTCAGTCGTCTTATACTTAAGTCGGCATTTTGCCTTTTGAAAATAATTCGGATGCCAATTCTGTGTTTCGTCGTCATAAGAAGGTGCACGGTATACAGTAAACCTGAAGTGAAGCATCGGAATCTAAAACTGGACTCACAGGAGAGGTTCAAATCATAGAAAGTGAGGGTGTCTGTCCTCTTGTACTTAAGTCGGCATTGTGCCTTATCTATTAAATTCGAATGCAATTTCTGTGTTTCATCGTCAACACGAAGGTCCAAGGGATACAGTAAATTTTAAGTGAAGCATCGGAATCGAAAACTGGACTCACAGGAGAGGTTCAAATCATAGAAAGTGAGAGTGTCACTCCTCTTGTACTTAAGTCGGCATTGTGGCTTCTGAATGTAGTTCCGATGCAATTCCTGTGTTTCATCGTCAATAAGCAGGTCAAAGGTACACAGTAAACCTGAAGTGAAGCATCGGAATCTAAAACTCGACTCACAGGAGAGGTTCAAATCATAGAAAGTAAGGGTGTCAGTCCCCTTGTACTTAAGTCTGCATTGTGTATTTTGTATTAAATTCGGATGCAATTTCTGTGTTTCATCGTCAATAAGAAGGTCCAAGAGATACAGTAAATCTGAAGTGAAGCATCGGAATCTAAAACTGGACTCACAGGAGAGGTTCAAATGATAGAAAGTGAGAGTGTCAGAACCCTTGCACTTAAGTCGGCATTGTGCCTTTTGTATTAAATTCGGATGCAATATCTTGGTTTCATCGTCCATCCGAAGGTCCAAGGGATACAGTAAACCTGAAGTGAATCATCGGAATCTAAAACGTGACTCACATTACAGGTTCAAATCATAGAAAGTAAGAGTGTCAGTCCTCTTGTACTTAAGTCGTCATTGTGCCTTTTGTATTAAATTCGAATGCAATTTCTGTGTTTCATCGTCAATACGAAGGTCAATGGGATACAGTATACCTGAAGTGAAGCATCGGAATCGAAAACTGGACTCACAGGAGAGGTTCAAATCTTCGAAAGTGAGAGTGTCAGTCCTCTTGTACTTAAGTCGGCATGTGCCTTTTGAATTTAATTCCGATGCAATTTCTTTGTTTCGTCGTCAATAAGAAGGTGCAAAGTATACAGGAAACCTGAAGTGAAGCATCGGAATCGAAAACTATACTCACAGGAGAGGTTCAAATCATAGAAAGTTAGAGTGTCAGTTCTCTTGTACATAAGTCGGCATTGTGACTATTGTATTAAATTCGGATGCAATATCTGTGTTTCATCGTCAATAAGAAGGTCCAAGGGATACAGTAAACCTGAAGTGAAGCTTCAGAATCTAAAACTGGACTCACAGGAGAGGTTCATATCATAGAAAGTTAGAGTGTCAGTCCGCTTGTACTTAAGTCGGCATTGTGGCATTTGTATTAAATTCGGATACAATTTCTGTGTTTCATCGTCAATAAGAAGGTCCGAGGGATACAGTAAACCTGAAGTGAAGCATCGGAATCTAAAACTGGACTCACATTAGAGGTTCAAATCATAGAAAGTTAGAGTTTCAGTCCTCTTGTACTTAAGTCGGCATTGTGCCTTTTGAAAAAAATTCGGATGCAATTTCTGTTTTTCGTCGTCATAAGAAGGTGCAAGGTATACAGTAAACCTGAAGGGAAGCATCGGAATCTAAAACTGGACTCACAGGAGCGGTTCAAATCATAGAAAGTGAGAGTGTCAGTCCTCTTGTACTTAAGTCGGAATTGTGCCTTTTGTATTAAATTGGGATGCAATTTCTGTGTTTCATCGTCACTAAGAAGTTCCAAGGGATACAGTAAACCTGAAGTGAAGCATCGGATTCTAAAATTGGGCTCACAGGAGAGGTTCAAATCATAGAAAGTTAGAGTGTCAGTCCTGTTGTACTTAAGACTGCATTGCGCTTTTTGAATTTAATTCCGATGCAATTTCTGTGATTCATCGTCAATAAGAAGGTGCAAAGTATACAGTAATCCTGAAGTGAAGTATCGGAATCTAAAACTGGACTCACAGGAGAGGTTCAAATCATTGAAAGTGAGAGTGTCAGTCCTCTTGTACTTAAGTCGGCATTGTGCCTTATCTATTAAATTCGAATGCAATTTCTGTGTTTCATCGTCAACACGAGGGTCCAAGGGATACAGTAAATTTTAAGTGAAGCATCGGAATCGAAAACTGGACTCACAGGAGAGGTTCAAATCATAGAAAGTGAGAGTGTCACTCCTCTTGTACGTAAGTCGGCATTGTGGCTTCTGAATGTAGTTCCGATGCAATTCCTGTGTTTCATCGTCAATAAGAAGTTCCAAGGTATATAGTAATCCTGAGGTGAAGCATCGGAACCTAAAACTCGACTCACAGGAGAGGTTCAAATCATACAAAGTTAGAGTGTCAGTCCTCCTGTACTTAAGTCGGCAGTGAGCCGTTTGAATTTAATTCCGATGCAATTTCTGTGCTTCATTCTCAAAAAGAAGGTCCAAGGCATTCAGTAAACCTGAAGTGAAGTATCGGAATCTAACATTGGACTCACATTAGAGGTTCAAATAATAGAAAGTTAGATTGTCAGTCCTCTTGTACTTAAGTCGGCATTGTGCCTTTTGTATTAAATTCGGATGCAATTTCTGTGTTTCATCGTCAATAAGAAGGTCCAAGGGATACTGTAAACCTGAAGTGAAGCTTCGGAATCTAAAACTGGACTTACAGGTGAGGTTCAAATCATAGATAGTTAGAGTAACAGTCCTCTTGCACTTAAGTCGGCATTGAGCCTTTTGTATTAAATTCGGATACAATTTTTTGTGTTTCATCGTCAATAAGAAGGTCCAAGGGATACAGTAAACCTGAAGTGAAGCATCGGAATCCAAAACTAGACTCTCAGGGGAGGTTCAAATCATAGAAAGTGAGAGTGTCAATCCACTTGTACTTAAGTCGGCATTGTGTCTTTTGTATTAAATTCAGATGCTATTTCTGTGTTTCATCGTCAATAAGAAGGTCCAAGGGATACAGTAAACCTGAAGTGAAGCATCAGAATCTAAAACTGGACTCACAGGAGAGGTTCAAATCATAGAAAGTGAGAGTGTCAGTCCTCTTGTACTTAAGTCGGCATTGTGCCTTTTGAATTTAATTCCAATGCAATTTCTGTGTTTTATCGTCAATAAGAAGGTGCAAAATATACAGGAAACCTGAAGTGAAGCATCGGAATCTAAAACTGGACTCACAGGAGAGGTTCAAATCATAGAAAGTGAGAGTGTCAGTCCTTTTGTACTTAAGCCGGCATTGTGCCTTTTGTATTAAATTCGGATGCGATTTCTGTGTTTCATCGTCAATACGAAGGTCCTAGGGATACAGCAAACCTGAAGTGAAGCAACGGAATCGAAAACTGGACTCACAGGAGAGGTTCAAATCTTCGAAAGTGAGAGTGTCAGTCCTCTTGTACTTAAGTCGGCATGGGCCTTTTGAATTTAATTCCGATGCAATTTCTGTGTTTCATCGTCAATAAGAAGGTGCATGGTAACCAGTAAACCTGAACTTAAGCATCGGAATCTAAAACTAGACTCACAGGAGAGGTTCAAATCATAGAAAATTAGAGTGTCACTCCTCTTGTACTTAAGTCGGCATTGTGGCTTTTGAATCTAATTCCTATGCAATTCCTGTGTTTCATCGTCAACAAGCAGGTCCAAGGTATACAGTAAACCTGAAGTGAAGCATCGGAATCTAAAACTCGACTCACAGGAGAGGTTCAAATCATAGAAAGTAAGGGTGTCAGTCCCCTTGTACTTAAGTATGCATTGTGTATTTTGTATTAAATTCGGATGCAATTTCTGTGTTTCATCGTCAATAAGAAGGTCCCAGAGATACAGTAAACCTGAAGTGAAGCATCGGAATCTAAAACTGGACTCACAGGAGAGGTTCAAATCATAGAAAGTTAGAGTGTCAGTCCTCTTGTACTTAAGTCGGCATTGAGCCTTTTGAATTTAATTCCGATGCAATTTCTGTGCTTCATCGTCAAAAAGAAGGTCCAAGGCAGTCACTAAGCCTGAAGTGAAGCATCGGAATCTAAAACTGGACTCACATTAGAGGTTCAAATCATAGAAAGTGAGAATGTCATTCGTCTTATACTTAAGTCGGCATTTTGCCTTTTGAAAATAATTCGGATGCCATTTCTGTGTTTCGTCGTCATAAGAAGGTGCAAGGTATACAGTAAACCTGAAGTGAAGCATCGGAATCTAAAACTGGACTCACAGAAGAGGTTCAAATCATAGAAAGTGAGGGTGTCTGTCCTCTTGTACTTAAGTCGGCATTGTGCCTTTTGTATTAAATTGGGATGCAATTTCTGTGTTTCATAGTCAATAAGAAGGTCCAAGTGATACAGTAAACCTGAAGTGAAGCATCGGAATCTAAAACTGGACTCACAGAAGAGGTTCAAATCATAGAACGTTAGAGTGTCAGTCCTCTTGTACTTAAGACTGCATTGCGCTTTTTGAATTTAATTGCGATAAAATTTCTGTGATTCATCGTCAATAAGAAGGTGCAAAGTATACAGTAAACCTGAAGTGAAGCATCGGAACCTAAAACTGGACTAACAGGAGAGGTTCAAATCATAGAAAGTGAGAGTGTCAGTCCTCTTGTACTTAAGTCGGCATTGTGCCTTTTGTATTAAATTCGGATGCAATATCTTGGTTTCATCGTCCATCAGAAGGTCCAAGGGATACAGTAAACCTGAAGTGAATCATCGGAATCTAAAACGTGACTCACATTACAGGTTCAAATCATAGAAAGTAAGAGTGTCAGTCCTCTTGTACTTAAGTCGGCATTGTGCCTTTTGTATTAAATTCGAATGCAATTTCTGTGTTTCATCGTCAATACGAAGGTCAATGGGATACAGTATACCTGAAGTGAAGCATCGGAATCGAAAACTGGACTCACAGGAGAGGTTCAAATCTTCGAAAGTGAGAGTGTCAGTCCTCTTGTACATAAGTCGGCATGTGCCTTTTGAATTTAATTCCGATGCAATTTCTTTGTTTCATCGTCAATAAGAAGGTGCAAAGTATACAGGAAACCTGAAGTGAAGCATCGGAATCGAAAACTATACTCACAGGAGAGGTTCAAATCATAGAAAGTTAGAGTGTCAGTTCTCTTGTACATAAGTCGGCATTGTGACTATTGTATTAAATTCGGATGCAATATCTGTGTTTCATCGTCAATAAGAAGGTCCAAGGGATACAGTAAACCTGAAGTGAAGCTTCAGAATCTAAAACTGGACTCACAGGAGAGGTTCATATAATAGAAAGTTAGAGTGTCAGTCCGCTTGTACTTAAGTCGGCATTGTGGCTTTTGTATTAAATTCGGATACAATTTCTGTGTTTCATCGTCAATAAGAATGTCCGAGGGATACAGTAAACCTGAAGTGAAGCATCGGAATCTAAAACTGGACTCACAGGAGAGGTTCAAATCATAGAAAGCTTGAGTCTCAGTCCTCTTGTACTTAAGTCGGCATCGTGCCTTTTGAATTTAATTCCGATGCAACTTCTGTGTTTTATCGTCAATAAGAAGGTGCAAAGTATACAGGAAACCTGAAGCGAAGCATCGGAATCTAAAACTGGACTCACAGGAGAGGTTCAAATCATGGAATGTGAGAGTGTCAGTCCTCTTGTACTTAAGTCGGCATTGTGCCTTTTGTATTAAATTCGGATGCAATTTCTGTGTTTCATCGTCAATAAGAAGGTGCAAGGGATACAGTAAACCTGAAGTGAAGTATCGGAATCTAAAACTGGACGCACAGGAGAGGTTCAAATCATAGAAAGTTAGAGTTTCAGTCCTCTTGTACTTAAGTCGGCATTGTGCCTTTTGAAAAAAAATCGGATACAATTTCTGTTTTTCGTCGTCATAAGAAGGTGCAAGGTATACAGTAAACCTGAAGTGAAGCATCGGAATCTAAAACTGGACTCACAGGAGCGATTCAAATCATAGAAAGTGAGAGTGTCAGTCCTCTTGTACTTAAGTCGGAATTGTGCCTTTTGTATTAAATTGGGATGCAATTTCTGTGTTTCATGGTCAATAAGAAGTTCCAAGGGATACAGTAAACCTGAAGTGAAGCATCGGAATCCAAAAATGGACTCACAGGAGAGGTTCAAGTCATAGAAAGTTAGAGTGTCAGTCGTGTTGTACTTAAGACTGCATTGCGCTTTTTGAATTTAATTCCGATGCAATTTCTGTGATTCATCGTCAATAAGAAGGTGCAAAGTATACAGTAAACCTGAAGTGAAGCATCGGAATCTAAAACTGGACTCACAGGAGAGGTTCAAATCATTGAAAGTGAGAGTGTCAGTCCTCTTGTACTTAAGTCGGCATTGTGCCTTATCTATTAAATTCGAATGCAATTTCTGTGTTTCATCGTCAACACGAAGGTCCAAGGGATACAGTAAATTTTAAGTGAAGCATCGGAATCGAAAACTGGACTCACAGGAGAGGTTCAAATCATAGAAAGTGAGAGTGTCACTCCTCTTGTACTTAAGTCGGCATTGTGGCTTCTGAATGTAGTTCCGATGCAATTCCTGTGTTTCATCGTCAATAAGCAGGTCAAAGGTACACAGTAAACCTGAAGTGAAGCATCGGAATCTAACACTCGACTCACAGGAGAGGTTCAAATCATAGAAAGTAAGGGTGTCAGTCCCCTTGTACTTAAGTCTGCATTGTGTATTTTGTATTAAATTCGGATGCAATTTCTGTGTTTCATCGTCAATAAGAAGGTCCAAGAGATACAGTAAATCTGAAGTGAAGCATCGGAATCTAAAACTGGACTCAAAGGAGAGGTTCAAATCATAGAAAGTTAGAGTGTCAGTCCTCTTGTACTTAAGTCGGCATTGAGCCTTTTGAATTTAATTCCGATGCAATTTCTGTGCTTCATCGTCAAAAAGAAGATCCAAGGCAGACAGTAAGCCTGAAGTGAAGCATCGGAATCTAAAACTGGACTCACATTAGAGGTTCAAATCATAGAAAGTGAGAATGTCAGTCGTCTTGTACTTAAGACTGCATTGCGCTTTTTGAATTTAATTGCGATAAAATTTCTGTGATTCATCGTCAATAAGAAGGTGCAAAGTATACAGTAAACCTGAAGTGAAGCATCGGAATCTAAAACTGGACTAACAGGAGAGGTTCAAATCATAGAAAGTGAGAGTGTCAGTCCTCTTGTACTTAAGTCGGCATTGTGCTTTTTCTATTAAATTCGAATGCAATTTCTGTGTTTCATCGTCAATACGAAGGTTCAAGGGATACAGTAAATTTTAAGTGAAGCAACGGAATCGAAAACTGGACTCACAGGAGAGGTTCAAATTATAGAAAGTGAGAGTGTCCGTCCTCTTGTACTTAAGTCGGCATTGTGCTATTTTGAAATTAATTCCGATGCAATTTCTGTGTTTCATCGTCAATAAGAAGGTCCAAGGTATACAGTAAACCTGAAGTGAAGCATCGGAATCTAAAACTGGACTCACAGGAGAGGTTCAAATGATAGAAAGTGAGAGTGTCAGAACGCTTGTACTTAAGTCGGCATTGTGCCTTTTGTATTAAATTCGGATGCAATATCTCAGTTTCATCGTCAATCAGAAGGTCCAAGGGATACAGTAATCCTGAAGTGAATCATCGGAATCTAAAACTGGACTCACATTACAGGTTCAAATCATAGAAAGTAAGAGTGTCAGTCCTCTTGTACTTAAGTCGGCATTGTGCCTTTTGTATTAAATTCGAATGCAATTTCTGTGTTTCATCGTCAATACGAAGGTCCAAAGGATACAGTATACCTGAAGTGAAGCATCGGAATGGAAACTGGACTCACAGGAGAGGTTCAAATCTTCGAAAGTGAGAGTGTCAGTCCTCTTGTACTTAAGTCGGCATGGGCCTTTTGAATTTAATTCCGATGCAATTTCTTTGTTTCATCGTCAATAAGAATGTCCAAGGTATACAGTAAACCTGAAGTTAAGCATCGGAATCAAAAACTAGACTCACAGGAGAGGTTCAAATCATAGAAAGATAGAGTGTCACTTCTCTTGTACTTAAGTCGGCATTGTGGCTTTTGAATTTAATTCAGATGCAATTCCTGTGTTTCATCATCAATATGTAGGTCCAAAGTATACAGTAAACCTGAAGTTAAGCATCGGAATCGAAAACTATACTCACAGGAGAGGTTCAAATCATAGAAAGTTAGAGTGTCAGTTCTCTTGTACATAAGTCGGCATTGTGACTATTGTATTAAATTCGGATGCAATATCTGTGTTTCATCGTCAATAAGAAGGTCCAAGGGATACAGTAAACCTGAAGTGAAGCTTCAGAATCTAGAACTGGACTCTCAGGAGAGGTTCATATCATAGAAAGTTAGAGTGTCAGTCCTCTTGTACTTAAGTCGGCATTGTGTCTTTTATATTTAATTCCGATGCAATTTCTGTGTTTCATCGTCATTAAGAAGGTGCAAGGTATACAGTAAACCTGAAGTGAAGCATCGGAATCCAAAACTGGACTCACAGGAGAGGTTCAAATCATAGAAAGTTAGAGTGTGATTCCTCTTGTAATTAAGTCGGCATTGTGCTTTTTGTATAAAATTCGGATGCTATTTCTGTGTTTCGTCGTCAATAAGAAGGTCCAAGGTATACAGTAAACCTGAAGTGAAGCATCGGAATCTAAAACTGGACTCACAGGAGAGGTTCAAATCATAGAAAGTTTGAGTCTCAGTCCTCTTGTACTTAAGTCGGCATCGTGCCTTTTGAATTTAATTCCGATGCAACTTCTGTGTTTTATCGTCAATAAGAAGGTGCAAAGTATACAGGAAACCTGAAGTGAAGCATCGGAATCTAAAACTGGACTCACAGGAGAGGTTCGAATCATAGAAAGTGAGAGTGTCAGTCCTCTTGTACTTAAGTCGGCATTGTGCCTTTTGTATTAAATTCGGATGCAATTTCTGTGTTTCATCGTCAATAAGAAGGTGCAAGGGATACAGTAGACCTGAAGTGAAGTATCGGAATCTAAAACTGGACTCACAGGAGAGGTTCAAAACATAGAAAGTTAGAGTGTCAGTCCTCTTGTACTTAAGTTGGCATTGTGCCTTTTGAATTTAATTCCGATGCAATTTCTGTGTTTCATCGTCAATAAGAAGGTCCGATGTATACAGAAAACCTAAAGTTAAGCATCGGAATCTAAAACTAGACTCACAGGAGAGGTTCAAATCATAGAAAGTAAGAGTGTCACTACTCTTGTACTTAAGTCGGCATTGAGGCTTTTGAATGTAATTCCGATGCAATTCCTGTGTTTCATCGTCAATAAGAAGTTCCAAGGTATACAGTAATCTTGAAGTGAAGCATCGGAATCTAAAACTCGACTCACAGGAGAGGTTCAAATCATAGAAAGTTAGAGTGTCAGTCCTCTTGTACTTAAGTCGGCATTGTGCCTTTTGAATTTAATTCCGATGCAATTTCTGTGCTTCATCTTCAAAAGGAAGGTCCAAGGCATTCAGTAAACCGGAAGTGAAGCATCGGAATCTAAAACTCGACTCACAGGAGAGGTTCAAATCATAGAAAGTTAGATTGTCAGTCCTCTTGTACTTAAGTCTTCATTGTGCCTTTTGAATTAAATTCGGATGTAATTTCTGTGTTTCATCGTCAATACGAAGGTCCAAGGGATACAGTAAACCCGAAGTGAAGCATCGGAATCTAAAACTTGACTCACAGGAGAGGTTCAAATCATAGAAAAGTAGAGTGTCAGTCCTCTTGTACTTAACTCGGCATTGTGCATTTTGAATTTAATTCCGATGTAATTTCTGTGTTTCATCGTCAATAAGAAGGTCCAAGGGATACTGTAAACCTGAAATGAAACTTCGGAATCTAAAACTGGACTCACAGGAGAGGTTCGAATCATAGATAGTTAGAGTAACAGTCCTCTTGTACTTAAGTCGGCATTGAGCCTTTTGTATTAAATTCGGATACAATTTCTGTGTTTCATCGTCAATAAGAAGGTCCAAGGGATACAGTAAACCTGAAGTGAAGCATCGGAATCTAAAACTGGACTCACAGGAGAGGTTCAAATCATAGAAAGTTAGAGTGTCAGTCCTCTTGTAATTAAGTCGGCATTGTGCCTTTTGTATAAAATTCGGATGCAATTTCTGTGTTTCGTCGTCAATAAGAAGGTGCAAGGAATACAGTAAACCTGAAGTGAAGCATCGGAATCTAAATCCGGACTTACGGGAAAGGTTCGAATCATAGAAAGTGAGAGTGTCAGTCCTCTTGTACTTAAGTCGGCATTGTGCCTTTTGTATAAAATTCGGATGCAATATCTTTGTTTCATCGTCAATCAGAAGGTCCAAGGGATACAGTAAACCGGAAGTGAATCATCGGAATCTAAAACTGGACTCACATTAGAGGTTCAAATCATAGAAAGTAAGAGTGTCAGTCCTCTTGTACTTAAGTCGGCATTGTGCCTTTTGTATTAAATTCGGATGCAATTTCTGTGTTTCATCGTCAATAAGAATTAGCAAGGTATACAGTAAACCTGAAGTGAAGCATCGGAATCTATAACTGGACTCACAGGAGAGGTTCAAATCATAGATAGTTAGAGTCTCAGTCCTCTTGTATTTAAGTCGGCATCGTGCCTTTTAAATTTAATTCCGATGCTACTTCTGTGTTTTATCGTCAATAAGAAGGTGCTAAGTATACAGGAAACCTGAAGTGAAGCATCGGAATCTAAAACTGGACTCACAGGAGAGGTTCAAATCATAGAAAGTGAGAGTGTCAGTCCTGTTGTACTTAAGTCGGCATTGTGCCTTTTGTATTAAATTCGGATGCAATTTCTGTGTTTCATCGTCAATAAGAAGGTGCAAGGGAAACAGTAAACATGAAGTGAAGTATCGGAATCTAAAACTGGACTCACAGGAGAGGTTCAAATCGTAGAAAGTTAGAGTGTCAGTCCTCTTGTACTTAAGTTGGCATTGTGCCTTTTGAATTTAATTCCGATGCAATTTCTGTGTTTCATCGTCAATAAGAAAGTCCGAGGTATACAGTAAACCGAAAGTTAAGCATCGGAATCTCAAACTAGACTCATAGGAGAGGTTCAAATCATAGAAAGCTAGAGTGTCTCTCCTCTTGTACTAATGTCGGCATTGTGGCTTTTGAATTTAATTCCGATGCAATTCCTGGGTTTCATCGTCAATAAGCAGGTCAAAGGTATACAGTAAACCTGAAGTGAAGCATCGGCATCTAAAACTATACTCACAGGAGAGGTTCAAATTATAGAAAGTTAGAGTGTCAGTTCTCTTGTACTTAAGTCGGCATTGTGACTTTTGTATTAAATTCGGATGCAATTTCTGTGTTTCATCGTCAATAAGAAGGTCCAAGGGATACAGTAAACCTGAAGTGAAGCATCGGAAACTAAAACTCGACTCACAGGAGAGGTTCAAATCATAGAAAGTAAGAGTGTCAGTCCCCTTGTACTTAATCTGCATTGTGCATTTTGTATTAAATTCGGATGCAATTTCTTTGTTTCATCGTCAATAAGAAGGTCCAAGAGATACAGTAAATCTGAAGTGAAGCATCGGAATCTAAAACTGGACTCACAGGAGAGGTTGAAATCAATGAAAGTTAGAGTGTCGGTCCTCTTGTACTTAAGTCGGCATTGAGCCGTTTGAATTTAATTCCAATGCAATTTCTGTTCTTCATCGTCAAAAAGAAGGTCCAAGGCAGACAGTAAACCTGAAGTGAAGCATCGGAATCTAAAACTGGACTCACATTAGAGGTTCAAATCATAGAAAGTGAGAATGTCAGTCCTCTTGTACTTAAGTCGGCATTGTGCCTTTTGAAAAAAATTCGGATGCAATTTCTGTGTTTCATCGTCAATAAGAAGGTCAAGGGATACAGTAAACCTGAAGTGAAGCATCGGAATCTAAAACTGTACTCACAGGAGAGGTTCAAATCATAGAAAGTTAGAGTCTCAGTCCGCTTGTACTTAAGTCGGCATCTTGCCTTTTGAGTTTAATTCCGATACAACTTCTGTGCCCCATCGTCATTAAGAATGTCGATGGTATACAGTAAACGTGAAGGGAAGCATCGGAATCTAAAACTGGACTCACAGGAGAGTTTCAAATCATAGAAATGAGAGTGTCAGTCCTCTTGTACTTAAGTCGGCATTGTGCCTTTTGTATTAAATTCGGATGCAATTTCTGTGTTTCATCGTCAATAAGAAGGTGCAAGGGATACAGTAAACCTGAAGTGAAGTATCGGAATCTAAAACTGGACGCACAGGAGAGGTTCAAATCATAGAAAGTTAGAGTTTCAGTCCTCTTGTACTTAAGTCGGCATTGTGCCTTTTGAAAAAAAATCGGATGCAATTTCTGTTTTTCGTCGTCATAAGAAGGTGCAAGGTATACAGTAAACCTGAAGTGAAGCATCGGAATCTAAAACTGTACTCACAGGAGCGGTTCAAATCATAGAAAGTGAGAGTGTCAGTCCTCTTGTACTTATGTCGGAATTGTGCATTTTGTATTAAATTGGGATGCAATTTCTGTGTTTCATCGTCAATAAGAAGTTCCAAGGGATACAGTAAACCTGAAGTGAAGCATCGGAATCTAAAAATGGACTCACAGGAGAGGTTCAAGTCATAGAAAGTTAGAGTGTCAGACCTGTTGTACTTAAGACTGCATTGCGCTTTTTGAATTTAATTCCGATGCAATTTCTGTGATTCATCGTCAATAAGAAGGTGCAAAGTATACAGTAAACCTGAAGTGAAGCATCGGAATCTAAAACTGGACTCACATGAGAGGTTCAAATCATTGTAAGTGAGAGTGTCAGTCCTCTTGTACTTAAGTCGGCATTGTGCCTTATCTATTAAATTCGAATGCAAATTCTGTGTTTCATCGTCAACACGAAGGTCCAAGGGATACAGTAAATTTTAAGTGAAGCATCGGAATCGAAAACTGGACTCACAGGAGAGGTTCAAATCATAGAAAGTGAGAGTGTCACTCCTCTTGTACTTAAGTCGGCATTGTGGCTTCTGAATGTAGTTCCGATGCAATTCCTGTGTTTCATCGTCAATAAGCAGGTCCAAGGTATACAGTAAACCTGAAGTGAAGCATCGGAATCTAAAACTCGACTCACAGGAGAGGTTCAAATCATAGAAAGTAAGGGTGTCAGTCCCCTTGTACTTAAGTCTGCATTGTGTATTTTGTATTAAATTCGAATGCAATTTCTGTGTTTCATCGTCAATAAGAAGGTCCAAGAGATACAGTAAATCTGAAGTGAAGCATCGGAATCTAAAACTGGACTCACAGGAGAGGTTCAAATCATAGAAAGTTAGAGTGTCAGTCCTCTTGTACTTAAGTCGGCATTGAGCCTTTTGAATTTAATTCCGATGCAATTTCTGTGCTTCATCGTCAAAAAGAAGGTCCAAGGCAGACAGTAAGCCTGAAGTGAAGCATCGGAATCTAAAACTGGACTCACATTAGAGGTTCAAATCATAGGAAGTGAGAATGTCAGTCGTCTTGTACTTAAGTCGGCATTTTGCATTTTGAAAATAATTCGGATGCCATTTCTGTGTTTCGTCGTCATAAGAAGGTGCAAGGTATACAGTAAACCTGAAGTGAAGCATCGGAATCTAAAACTGGACTCACAGGAGAGGTTCAAATCATAGAAAGTAAGGGTGTCAGTCCCCTTGTACTTAAGTCTGCATTGTGTATTTTGTATTAAATTGGGATGCAATTTCTGTGTTTCTTCGTCAGTAAGAAGGTCCAATGGATACAGTAAACCTGAAGTGAAGCATCGGAATCTAAAACTGGACTCACAGGAGAGGTTCAAATCATTAAACGTTAGAGTGTCAGTCCTCTTGTACTTAAGACTGCATTGCGCTTTTTGAATTTAATTGCGATAAAATTTCTGTGATTCATCGTCAATAAGAAGGTGCAAAGTATACAGTAAACCTGAAGTGAAGCATCGGAATCTAAAACTGGACTAACAGGAGAGGTTCAAATCATAGAAAGTGAGAGTGTCAGTCCTCTTGTACTTAAGTCGGCATTGTGCCTTTTCTATTAAATTCGAATGCAATTTCTGTGTTTCATCGTCAATACGAAGGTTCAAGGGATACAGTAAATTTTAAGTGAAGCATCGGAATCGAAAACTGGACTCACAGGAGAGGTTCAAATTATAGAAAGTGAGAGTGTCCGTCCTCTTGTACTTAAGTCGGCATTGTGCTATTTTGAAATTAATTCCGATGCAATTTCTGAGTTTCATCGTCAATAAGAAGGTCCAAGGTATACAGTAAACCTGAAGTGAAGCATCGGAATCTAAAACTGGACTCACAGGAGAGGTTCAAATGATAGAAAGTGAGAGTGTCAGAACGCTTGTACTTAAGTCGGCATTGTGCGTTTTGTATTAAATTCGGATGCAATATCTTAGTTTCATCGTCAATCAGAAGGGCCAAGGGATACAGTAAACCAGAAGTGAATCATCGGAATCTAAAACTGGACTCACATTACAGGTTCAAATCATAGAAAGTAAGAGTGTCAGTCCTCTTGTACTTAAGTCGGCATTGTGCCTTTTGTATTAAATTCGAATGCAATTTCTGTGTTTCATCGTCAATAGGATGGTCCAAGGGATACAGTATACCTGAAGTGAAGCATCGAAATCGAAAACTGGACTCACAGGAGAGGTTCAAATCTTCGAAAGTGAGAGTGTCAGTCCTCTTGTACATAAGTCGGCATGGGCCTTTTGAATTTAATTCCGATGCAATTTCTGTGTTTCATCGTCAATAAGAATGTCCAAGGTATACAGTAAACCTGAAGTTAAGCATCGGAATCTAAAACTAGACTCACAGGAGAGGTTCAAATCATAGATAGTTAGAGTGTCACTTCTCTTGTACTTAAGTCGGCATTGTGGCTATTGAATTTAATTCAGATGCAATTCCTGTGTTTCATCATCAATAAGTAGGTCCAAAGTATACAGTAAACCTGAAGTTAAGCATCGGAATCGAAAACTATACTCACAGGAGAGGTTCAAATCATAGAAAGTTAGAGTGTCAGTTCTCTTGTACATAAGTCGGCATTGTGACTATTGTATTAAATTCGGATGCAATATCTGTGTTTCATCGTCAATAAGAAGGTCCAAGGGATACAGTAAACCTGAAGTGAAGCTTCAGAATCTAAAACTGGACTCACAGGAGAGGTTCATATCATAGAAAGTTAGAGTGTCAGTCCGCTTGTACTTAAGTCGGCATTGTGGCTTTTGTATTAAATTCGGATACAATTTCTGTGTTTCATCGTCAATAAGAAGGTCCAAGGGATACAGTAAACCTGAAGTGAAACATCGGAATCTAAAACTGGACTCACAGGAGAGGTTCAAATCATAGAAAGTTAGAGTGTCAGTCCTCTTGTACTTAAGTCGGCATTGTGTCTTTTGTATTTAATTCCGATGCAATTTCTGTGTTTCATCGTCATTAAGAAGGTGCAAGGTATACAGTAAACCTGAAGTGAAGCATCGGAATCCAAAACTGGACTCACAGGAGAGGTTCAAATCATAGATAGTTAGAGTGTGATTCCTCTTGTAATTAAGTCGCCATTGTGCTTTTTGTATAAAATTCGGATGCTATTTCTGTGTTTCGTCGTCAATAAGAATGTCCAAGGTATACAGTAAACCTGAAGTGAAGCATCGGAATCTAAAACTGGACTCACAGGAGAGGTTCAAATCATAGAAAGTTTGAGTCTCAGTCCTCTTGTACTTAAGTCGGCATCGTGCCTTTTGAATTTAATTCCGATGCAACTTCTGTGTTTTATCGTCAATAAGAAGGTGCAAAGTATACAGGAAACCTGAAGTGAAGCATCGGAATCTAAAACTGGACTCACAGGAGAGGTTCAAATCATAGAAAGTGAGAGTGTCAGTCCTCTTGTACTTAAGTTGGCATTGTGCCTTTTGAATTTAATTCCGATGCAATTTCTGTGTTTCATCGTCAATAAGAAGGTCCGATGTATACAGTAAACCAAAAGTTAAGCATCGGAATCTAAAACTAGACTCACAGGAGAGGTTCTAATCATATAAAGTTAGAGTGTCAGTACTCTTGTACTTAAGTCGGCATTGTGGCTTTTGAATGTAATTCCGATGCAATTCCTGTGTTTCATCGTCAATAAGAAGTTCCAAGGTATACAGTAAGCTTGAAGTGAAGCATCGGAATCTAAAACTCGACTCACAGGAAAGGTTCGAATCATAGAATGTGAGAGTGTCAGTCCTCTTGTACTTAAGTCGGCATTGTGCCTTTTGTATAAAATTCGGAAGCAATATCTTTGTTTCATCGTCAATCAGAAGGTCCAAGGGATACAGTAAACCGGAAGTGAATCATCGGAATCTAAAACTGGACTCACATTAGAGGTTCAAATCATACAAAATAAGAGTGTCAGTTCTCTTGTACTTAAGTCGGCATTGTGCCGTTTGTATTAAATTCGGATGCAATTTCTGTGTTTCATCGTCAATAAGAATGTGCAAGGTATACAGTAAACCTGAAGTGAAGCATCGGAATCTATAACTGGACTCACAGGAGAGGTTCAAATCATAGAAAGTGAGAGTGTCACTCCTCTTGTACTTAAGTCGGCATTGTGGCTTCTGAATGTAGTTCCGATGCAATTCCTGTGTTTCATCGTCAATAAGCAGGTCCAAGGTATACAGTAAACCTGAAGTGAAGCATCGGAATCTAAAACTCGACTCACAGGAGAGGTTCAAATCATAGAAAGTAAGGGTGTCAGTCCCCTTATACTTAAGTCTGCATTGTGTATTTTGTATTAAATTCGGATGCAATTTCTGTGTTTCATCGTCAATAAGAAGGTCCAAGAGATACAGTAAATCTGAAGTGAAGCATCGGAATCTAAAACTGGACTCACAGGACAGGTTCAAATCATAGAAAGTTAGAGTGTCAGTCCTCTTGTACTTAAGTCGGCATTGAGCCTTTTGAATTTAATTCCGATGCAATTTCTGTGCTTCATCATCAAAAAGAAGGTCCAAGGCAGACAGTAAGCCTGAAGTGAAGCATCGGAATCTAAAACTGGACTCACATTAGAGGTTCAAATCATAGAAAGTGAGAATGTCAGTCGTCTTGTACTTAGGTCGGCATTTTGCCTTTTGAAAATAATTCGGATGCCATTTTTGTGTTTCGTCGTCATAAGAAGGTGCAAGGTATACAGTAAACCTGAAGTGAAGCATCGGAATCTAAAACTGGACTCACAGGAGAGGTTCAAATCATAGAAAGTAAGGGTGTCAGTCCCCTTGTACTTAAGTCTGCATTGTGTATTTTGTATTAAATTGGGATGCAATTTCTGTGTTTCTTCGTCAATAAGAAGGTCCAAGGGATACAGTAAACCTGAAGTGAAGCATCGGAATCTAAAACTGGACTCACAGGAGAGGTTCAAATCATTAAACGTTAGAGTGTCAGTCCTCTTGTACTTAAGACTGCATTGCGCTTTTTGAATTTAATTGCGATAAAATTTCTGTGATTCATCGTCAATAAGAAGGTGCAAAGTATACAGTAAACCTGAAGTGAAGCATCGGAATCTAAAACTGGACTAACAGGAGAGGTTCAAATCATAGAAAGTGAGAGTGTCAGTCCTCTTGTACTTAAGTCGGCATTGTGCCTTTTCTATTAATTTCGAATGCAATTTCTGTGTTTCATCGTCAATACGAAGGTTCAAGGGATACAGTAAATTTTAAGTGAAGCATCGGAATCGAAAACTGGACTCACACGAGAGGTTCAAATTATAGAAAGTGAGAGTGTCCGTCCTCTTGTACTTAAGTCGGCATTGTGCTATTTTGAAATTAATTCCGATGCAATTTCTGTGTTTCATCGTCAATAAGAAGGTCCAAGGTATACAGTAAACCTGAAGTGAAGCATCGGAATCTAAAACTGGACTCACAGGAGAGGTTCAAATTATAGAAAGTGAGAGTGTCAGAACGCTTGTACTTAAGTCGGCATTGTGCCTTTTGTATTAAATTCGGATGCAATATCTTAGTTTCATCGTCAATCAGAAGGTCCAAGGGATACAGTAAACCTGAAGTGAATCATCGGAATCTAAAACTGGACTCACATTACAGGTTCAAATCATAGAAAGTAAGAGTGTCAGTCCTCTTGTACTTAAGTCGGCATTGTGCCTTTTGTATTAAAATCGAATGCAATTTCTGTGTTTCATCGTCAATACGAAGGTCCAAGGGATACAGTATACCTGAAGTGAAGCATCGAAATCGAAAACTGGACTCACAGGAGAGGTTCAAATCTTCGAAAGTGAGAGTGTCAGTCCTCTTGTACTTAAGTCGGCATGGGCCTTTTGATTTTAATTCCGATGCAATTTCTTTGTTTCATCGTCAATAAGAATGTCCAAGGTATACAGTTAACCTGAAGTTAAGCATCGGAATCTAAAACTAGACTCACAGGAGAGGTTCAAATCATAGAAAGTTAGAGTGTCACTTCTCTTGTACTTAAGTCGGCATTGTGGCTTTTGAATTTAATTCAGATGCAATTCCTGTGTTTCATCATCAATAAGTAGGTCCGAAGTATACAGTAAACCTGAAGTTAAGCATAGGAATCGAAAACTATACTCACAGGAGAGGTTCAAATCATAGAAAGTTAGAGTGTCAGTTCTCTTGTACATAAGTCGGCATTGTGACTATTGTATTAAATTCGGATGCAATATCTGTGTTTCATCGTCAATAAGAAGGTCCAAGGGATACAGTAAACCTGAAGTGAAGCCTCAGAATCTAAAACTGGACTCACAGGAGAGCTTCATATCATAGAAAGTTAGAGTGTCAGTCCGCTTGTACTTAAGTCGGCATTGTGGCTTTTGTATTAAATTCGGATACACTTTCTGTGTTTCATCGTCAATAAGATGGTCCAAGGGATACAGTAAACCTGAAGTGAAGCATCGGAATCTAAAACTGGACTCACAGGAGAGGTTCAAATCATAGAAAGTTAGAGTGTCAGTCCTCTTGTACTTAAGTCGGCATTGTTTCTTTTGTATTTAATTCCGATGCAATTTCTGTGTTTCATCGTCATTAAGAAGGTGCAAGGTATACAGTCAACCTGAAGTGAAGCATCGGAATCCAAAACTAGACCCACAGGAGAGGTTCAAATCATAGAAAGTTAGAGTGTGATTCCTCTTGTAATTAAGTCGGCATTGTGCTTTTTGTATAAAATTCGGATGCTATTTCTGTGTTTCGTCGTCAATAAGAAGGTCCAAGGTATACAGTAAACCTGAAGTGAAGCATCGGAATCCAAAACTGGACTCACAGGAGAGGTTCAAATCATAGAAAGTTTGAGTCTCAGTCCTCTTGTACTTAAGTCGGCATCGTGCCTTTTGAATTTAATTCCGATGCAACTTCTGTGTTTTATCGTCAATAAGAAGGTGCAAAGTATACAGGAAACCTGAAGTGAAGCATCGGAATCTAAAACTGGACTCACAGGAGAGGTTCAAATCATAGAAAGTGAGAGTGTCAGTCCTCTTGTACATAAGTCGGCATTGTGCCTTTTGTATTAAATTCGGATGCAATTTCTGTCTTTCATCGTCAATAAGAAGGTGCAAGGGATACAGTAAACCTGAAGTGAAGTATCGGAATCTAAAACTGGACTCACAGGAGAGGTTCAAATCATAGAAAGTTAGAGTGTCAGTCCTCTTGTACTTAAGTTGGCATTGTGCCTTTTGAATTTAATTCCGATGCAATTTCTGTGTTTCATCGTCAATAAGAAGGTCCGATGTATACAGTAAACCTAAAGTTAAGCATCGGAATCTAAAACTAGACTCACAGGAGAGGTTCAAATCATAGAAAGTTAGAGTGTCACTACTCTTGTACTTAAGTCGGCATTGTGGCTTTTGAATGTAATTCCGATGCAATTCCTGTGTTTCATCGTCAATAAGAAGTTCCAAGGTATACAGTAATCTTGAAGTGAAGCATCGGAATCTAAAACTCGACTCACAGGAGAGGTTCAAATCATAGAAAGTTAGAGTGTCAGTCCTCTTGTACTTAAGTCGGCATTGTGCCTTTTGAATTTAATTCCGATGCAATTTCTGTGCTTCATCGTCAAAAAGAAGGTCCAAGGCATTCAGTAAACCGGAAGTGAAGCATCGGAATCTAAAACTATACTCACATTAGAGGTTGAAATCATAGAAAGTTAGATTGTCAGTCCTCTTGTACTTAAGTCTTCATTGTGCCTTTTGAAATAAATTCGGATGTAATTTCTGTGTTTCATCGTCAATAAGAAGGTCCAAGGGATACTGTAAACCTGAAATGAAACTTCGGAATCTAAAACTGGACTCACAGGAGAGGTTCGAAACATAGATAGTTAGAGTAACA
This sequence comes from Schistocerca serialis cubense, assembly GCF_023864345.2. Lineage (NCBI taxonomy): Eukaryota > Metazoa > Arthropoda > Insecta > Orthoptera > Acrididae > Schistocerca > Schistocerca serialis. Next base: position 2,482,715 of record NW_026048462.1, read on the forward strand.
GTCCTCTTGTACTTAAGTCGGCATTGAGCCTTTTGTATTAAATTCGGATAAAATTTCTGTGTTTCATCGTCAATAAGAAGGTCCATGGGATACAGTAAACCTGAAGTGAAGCATCGGAATCTAAAACTGGACTCACAGGAGAGGTTCAAATCATAGGGAGTTAGAGTGTCAGTCCTCTTGTAATTAAGTCGGCATTGTGCCTTTTGTATAAAATTCGGATGCAATTTCTGTGTTTCGTCGTCAATAAGAAGGAGCAAGGTATACAGTAAACCTGAAGTGAAGCATCGGAATCTAAATCCGGACTTACGGGAAAGATTCGAATCATAGAAAGTGAGAGTGTCAGTCCTCTTGTACTTAAGTCGGCATTGTGCCTTTTGTATAAAATTCGGATGCAATATCTTTGTTTCATCGTCAATCAGAAGGTCCAAGGGATACAGTAAACCAGAAGTGAATCATCGGAATCTAAAACTGGACTCACATTAGAGGTTCAAATCATAGAAAGTAAGAGTGTCAGTCCTCTTGTACTTAAGTCGGCATTGTGCCTTTTGTATTAAATTCGGATGCAATTTCTGTGTTTCATCGTCAATAAGAATGTGCAAGGTATACAGTAAACCTGAAGTGAAGCATCGGAATCTATAACTGGACTCACAGGAGAGGTTCAAATCATAGAAAGTTAGAGTCTCAGTCCTCTTGTATTTATGTCGGCATCGTGCCTTTTAAATATAATTCCGGTGCAACTTCTGTGTTTTATCGTCAATAAGAAGGTGCAAAGTATACAGGAAACCTGAAGTGAAGCATCGGAATCTAAAACTGGACTCGAAGGAGAGGTTCAAATCATAGAAAGTGAGAGTGTCAGTCCTCTTGTACTTAAGTCGGCATTGTGCCTTTTGTATTAAATTCGGATGCAATTTCTGTGTTTCATCGTCAATAAGAAGGTGCAAGGGAAACAGTAAACATGAAGTGAAGTATCGGAATCTAAAACTGGACTCACAGGAGAGGTTCAAATCATAGAAAGTTAGAGTGTCAGTCCTCTTGTACTTAAGTTGGCATTGTGCCTTTTGAATTTAATTCCGATGCAATTTCTGTGTTTCATCGTCAATAAGAAGGTCCGAGGTATACAGTAAACCGAAAGTTAAGCATCGGAATCTAAAACTAGACTCATAGGAGAGGTTCAAATCATAGAAAGCTAGAGTGTCACTCCTCTTGTACTTATGTCGGCATTGTGGCTTTTGAATTTAATTCCGATGCAATTCCTGGGTTTCATCGTCAATAAGCAGGTCAAAGGTATACAGTAAACCTGAAGTGAAGCATCGGCATCTAAAACTATACTCACAGGAGAGGTTCAAATTATAGAAAGTTAGAGTGTCAGTTCTCTTGTACTTAAGTAGGCATTGTGACTTTTGTATTAAATTCGGATGCAATATCTGTGTTTCATCGTCAATAAGAAGGTCCAAGGGATACAGTAAACCTGAAGTGAAGCATCGGAAACTAAAACTCGACTCACAGGAGAGGTTCAAATCATAGAAAGTAAGGGCGTCAGTCCCCTTGTACTTAATCTGCATTGTGCATTTTGTATTAAATTCGGATGCAATTTTTTTGTTTCATCGTCAATAAGAAGGTCCAAGAGATACAGTAAACCTGAAGTGAAGCATCGGAATCTAAAACTGGACTCACAGGAGAGGTTCAAATCAATGAAAGTTAGAGTGTCGGTCCTCTTGTACTTAAGTCGGCATTGAGCCGTTTGAATTTAATTCCAATGCAATTTCTGTTCTTCATCGTCAAAAAGAAGGTCCAAGACAGACAGTAAACCTGAAGTGAAGCATCGGAATCTAAAAATGGACTCACATTTGAGGTTCAAATCATAGAAAGTAAGAGTGTCAGTCCTCTTATACTTAAGTCGGCATTGTGTCTTTTGTATTAAATTCGGATGCTATTTCTGTGTTTCATCGTGAATAAGAAGGTCCAAGGGATACAGTAAACCTGAAGTGAAGCATCAGAATCTAAAACTGGACTCACAGAAGAGGTTCAAATCATAGAAAGTGAGAGTGTCAGTCCTCTTGTACTTAAGTCGGCATGGCCCTTTTGAATTTAATTCCGATGCAATTTCTGTGTTTCATCTTCAATAAGAAGGTCCAAGGTATACAGTAAACCTGATGTTAAGCATCGGAATCTAAAACTAGGCTCACAGGAGGGGTTCTAATCATAGAGAGTTAGAGTGTCACTCCTCTTGCCCTTAAGTCGGCATTGTGGCTTTTGAATTTAATTCCGATGCAACTTCTGTGCTTCATCGTCTATAAGAAAGTACATGGTATACAGTAAACCTAAAGTGTAACATTGGCACCTAAAACTGGACTCACAGGAGAGGTTCAAATCATAGAAAGTTAGAGTGTCACTCCTCTTGTACTTAAGTCGGCATTGTGACTTTTGTATTAAATTTTGATGCAATTTCTGTGTTTCATCGTCAATACGAAGGTCCAAGGTACACAGTAAACCTGAAGTGAAGCATCGGAATCTAAAACTCGACTCACAGGAGACGTTCAAATCATAGACAGTTAGAGTGTCAGTCCTCTTGTACTTAAGTCGGCATTGTGCCTTTTGTATAAAATTCGGATGCAATTTATGTGTTTCGTCGTCAATAAGAAGGTGCAAGGTATACAGTAAACCTGAAGTGAAACATCGGAATATCAAACTGGACTCACAGGAGAAGTTCAAATCATAGAAAGTGAGAGTGTCAGTCCTCTTGTACTTAAATCGGCATTGTGCCATTTGAATTTTATTCCGATTCAATTTCTGTGCTTCATCGTCAAATAGAAGGTCCAAGGCATACAGTAAAGCTGAAGTGAAGCAGCGGAATCTAAAACTGGACTCAGATTAGAGGTCAAATCATAGAAAGTTAGATTGATAGTCCTCTTGTACTTAAGTCGGCATTGTGCCTTTTGTATTAAATTCGGATGCAATTTCTGTGTTTCATCGTCAATAAGAAGGTCCAAGGGATACAGTAAACCTGAAGTGAAGCATCGGAATCTTACGCTGGACTCACAGGAGAGGTTCAAATCATAGAAAGTTAGAGTGTCAGTCCTCCTGTACTTAACTCGGCATTGTGCCTTTTGAATTTAATTCCGATGCAATTCCTGGGTTTCATCGTCAATAAGCAGGTCAAAGGTATACAGTAAACCTGAAGTGAAGCATCGGAATCTAAAACTATACTCACAGGAGAGGTTCAAATTATAGAAAGTTAGAGTGTCAGTTCTCTTGTACTTAAGTCGGCATTGTGACTTATGTATTAAATTCGGATGCAATTTCTGTGTTTCATCGTCAATAAGAAGGTCCAAGGGATACAGTAAACCTGAAGTGAAGCATCGGAAACTAAAACTCGACTCACAGGAGAGGTTCAAATCATAGAAAGTAAGGGTGTCAGTCCCCTTGTACTTAAGTTTGCATTGTGCATTTTGTATTAAATTCGGATGCAATTTCTTTGTTTCATCGTCAATAAGAAGGTCCAAGAGATACAGTAAACTTGAAGTGAAGCATCGGAATCTAAAACTGGACTCACAGTAGAGGTTCTAATCATAGAAAGTTAGAGTGTCAGTCCCCTTGTAATTAAGTCGGCATTGAGCCGTTTGAATTTAATTCCGATGCAATTTCTGTTCTTCATCGTCAAAAAGAAGGTCCTAGGCAGACAGTAAACCTGAAGTGAAGCATCGGAATCTAAAACTGGACTCACATTAGAGGTTCAAATCATAGAAAGTGAGAATGTCAGTCCTCTTGTACTTAAGTCGGCATTGTGCCTTTTGAAAAAAATTCGGATGCAATTTCTGCGTTTCGTCGTCATAAGAAGGGGCAAGGTATACAGTAAACCTGAAGTGAAGCATCGGAATCTAAAACTGGACTCCCATTAGAGGTTGAAATCATAGAAAGTTAGATTGTCAGTCCTCTTGTACTTAAGTCGGCATTGTGCCTTTTGTATTAAATTGGGATGCAATTTCTGTGTTTCATCGTCAATAAGAAGGTCCAAGGGATACAGTAAACCTGCAGTGAAGCATCGGAATCTAAAACTGGACTCACAGGAGAGGTTCAAATCATAGAAAGTTAGAGTCTCAGTCCTCTTGTACTTAAGTCGGCATTGTGCCTTTTGAATTTCATTCCGATGCAATTTCTGTGCTTCATCGTCAAAAAGAAGGTCCAAGGCATTCAGTAAACCTGAAGTGAAGCATCGGAATCTAAAACTGGACTCACATTAGAGGTTGAAATCATAGAAAGTTAGATTGTCAGTCCTCTTGTACTTAAGTCTTCATTGTGCCTTTTGAATTAAATTCGGATGTAATTTCTGTGTTTCATCGTCAATACGAAGGTCCAAGGGATACAGTAAACCCGAAGTGAAGCATCAGAATCTAAAGCTGGACTCACAGGAGAGGTTCATATCATAGAAAGGTAGAGTGTCAGTCCTCTTGTACTTAACTCGGCATTGTGCCTTTTGAATTTAATTCCGATGTAATTTCTGTGTTTCATCGTCAATAAGAAGGTCCAAGGGATACTGTAAACCTGAAATGAAGCTTCGGAATCTAAAACTGGACTCACAGGAGAGGTTCAAATCATAAATAGTTAGAGTAACAGTCCTCTTGTACTTAAGTCGGCATTGAGCGTTTTGTATTAAATTCGGATACAATTTCTGTGTTTCATCGTCAATAAGAAGGTCCAAGGGATGCAGTAAACCTGAAGTGAAGCATCGGAATCTAAAACTGGACTCACAGGAGAGGTTCAAATCATAGAAAGTTAGAGTGTCAGTCCTCTTGTAATTAAGTCGGCATTGTGCCTTTTGTATTTAATTCCGATGCAATTTCAGAGTTTCATCGTCAATAAGAAGGTGTAAGGTATACAGTAAACCTGAAGTGAAGCATCGGAATCTAAAACTGTACTCACAGGAGAGGTTCAAATCATAGAAAGTTAGAGTGTCAGTCCTCTTGTAATTATGTCGGCATTGTGCCTTTTGTATAAAATTCGGATGCAATTTCTGTGTTTCGTCGTCAATAAGAAGGTGCAAGGTATACAGTAAACCTGAAGTGAAGCATCGGAATCTAAATCCGGACTTACGGGAAAGGTTCCAATCATAGAAAGTGAGAGTGTCAGTCCTCTTGTACTTAAGGCGGCATTGTGCCTTTTGTTTAAAATTCGGATGCAATATCTTTGTTTCATCGTCAATCAGAAAGTCCAAGGGATACAGTAAACCGGAAGTTAATCATCGGAATCTAAAACTGGACTCACATTAGAGGTTCAAATCATAGAAAGTAAGAGTGTCAGTCCTCTTGTACTTAAGTCGGCATTGTGCCTTTTGTATTAAATTCGGATGCAATTTATGTGTTTCATCGTCAATAAGAATGTGCAAGGTATACAGTAAACCTGAAGTGAAGCATCGGAATCTAAAACTGGACTCACAGGAGAGGTTCAAATCATAGAAAGTTAGAGTCTCAGTCCTCTTGTACTTAAGTCGGCATCGTGCATTTTGAATTTAATTCCGATGCAACTTCTGTGTTTTATCGTCAATAAGAAGGTGCAAAGTATACAGGAATCCTGAAGTAAAGCATCGGAATCTAAAACTGGACTCACAGGAGAGGTTCAAATCATAGAAAGTGAGAGTGTCAGTCCTTTTGTACTTAAGTCGGCATTGGGCCTTTTGTATTAAATTCGGATGCAATTTCTGTGTTTCATCGTCAATAAGAAGGTGCAAGGGATACAGTAAACCTGAAGTGAAGTATCGGAATCTAAAACAGGACTCACAGGAGAGGTTCAAATCATAGAAAGTTAGAGTGTCAGTCCTCTTGTACTTAAGTTGGCATTGTGCCTTTTGAATTTAATTCCGATGCAATTTCTGTGTTTCATCGTCAATAAGAAGGTCCGAGGTATACAGTAAACCTAAAGTTAAGCATCGGAAACTAAAACTAGACTCATAGGAGGGTTTAAAATCATAGAAGTTAGAGTGTCACTCCTCTTGTACTTATGTCGGCATTGTGGCTTTTGAATTTAATTCCGATGCAATTCCTGGGTTTCATCGTCAATAAGCAGGTCAAAGGTATACAGTAAACCTGAAGTGAAGCATCGGAATCTAAATCCGTACTTACGGGAGAGGTTTGAATCATAGAAAGTGAGAGTGTCAGTACTCTTGTACTTAAGTCGGCATTGAGCCGTTTGAATTTAATTCCGATGCAAATTCTGTTCTTCATCGTCAAAAAGAAGCTCCAAGGCAGACAGTAAACCTGAAGTGAAGCATCGGAATCTAAAACTGGACTCACATTAGAGGTTCAAATCATTGAAAGTGAGAATGTCAGTCCTCTTGTACTTAAGTCGGCATTGTGCCTTTTGAAAAAAATTCGGAAGCAATTTCTGTGTTTCATCGTCAATAAGAAGGTCCAAGGGATACAGTAAACCTGAAGTGAAGCATCGGAATCTAAAACTGGACTCACAGGAGAGGTTCAAATCATATAAAGTTAGAGTCTCAGTCCTCTTGTACTTAAGTCGGCATCTTGCCTTTTGAGTTTAATTCCGATACAACTTCTGTGCCTCATCGTCATTAAGAATGTCCATGGTATACAGTAAACGTGAAGGGAAGCATCGGAATCTAAAACTGGACTCACAGGACAGGTTCAAATCATAGAAAGTTCGAGTGTCAGTCTTCTTGTAATTAAGTCGGCATTGTGCCTTTTGTATAAAATTCGGATGCAATTTCTGTGTTTCGTCGTCAATAAGAAGGTGCAACGTATACAGTAAACCTGAAGTGAAGCATCGGAATCTAAATCCGGACTTACGGGAGAGGTTTGAATCATAGAAAGTGAGAGTGTCAGTACTCTTGTACTTAAGTCGGCATTGTGCCTTTTGTATAAAATTCGGATGCAATATCTTTGTTTCATCGTCAATCAGAACGTCCAAGGGATACAGTAAACCGGAAGTGAAGCATCGGAATCTAAAACTGGACTCACATTAGAGGTGCAAATCATAGAAAGTAAGAGTGTCAGTCCACTTGTACTTAAGTCGGCATTGTGCCTTTTGTATTAAATTCGGATGCAATTTCTGTTTTTATCGTCAATAAGAATGTGCAAGGTATACAGTAAACCTGAAGTGAAGCATCGGAATCTAAAACTAGACTCTCAGGGGAGGTTCAAATCATAAAAAGTGAGAGAGTCAATCCACTTGTACTTAAGTCGGCATTGTGTCTTTTGTATTAAATTCGGATGCTATTTCTGTGTTTCATCGTGAATAAGAAGGTCCAAGGGATACAGTAAACCTGAAGTGAAGCATCAGATTCTAAAACTGGACTCACAGGAGAGGTTCAAATCATAGAAAGTGAGAGTGTCAGTCCTCTTGTACTTAAGTCGGCATGGGCCTTTAGAATTTAATTCCGATGCAATTTCTGTGTTTCATCGTCAATAAGAAGGTCCAAGGTATACAGTAAACCTGATGTTAAGCATCGGAATCTTAAACTAGGCTCACAGGAGAGGTTCTAATCATAGAGAGTTAGAATGTCACTCCTCTTGCACTTAAGTCGGCATTTTGTCTTTTGAATTTAATTCCGATGCAATTCCTGTGTTTCATCGTCAATAAGCAGGCCAAGGTATACAGTAAACCTGAAGTTAAGCATCGGAATCTAAAACTATACTCACAGGAGAGGTTCAAATCATACAAAGTTAGAGTGTCAGTTCTCTTGTACTTAAGTCTGCATTGTGACTTTTGTATTAAATTCGGATGCAATACCTGTGTTTCATCGCCAATAAGAAGGTCCAAGGGATATAGTAAACCTGAAGTGAAGCTTCAGAATCTAAAACTGGACTCTCAGGAGAGTTTCAAATCATAGAATGTTAGAGTGTCAGTTCTCTTGTACTTCAGTCGGCATTGTGACTTTTGTATTAAATTCCGATACAATTTCTGTGTTTCATCGTCAATAAGAAGGTCCAAGGGATACAGTAAACCTGAAGTGATGCTTCAGAATCTAAAACTGGACTCACAGGAGAGGTTCAAATCATTGAAAGAGTGACAGTCCGCTTGTACTTAAGTCGGCATTGTGACTTTTGTATTAAATTCGGATACAATTTCTGTGTTTCATCGTCAATAAGAATATCCAAGGTATACAGTAAACCTGAAGTGAAGCATTGGAATCGAAAACTGGACTCACAGGAGAGGTTCAAATCATAGAAAGTTAGAGTGTCACCCCTCTTGTATTTAAGTCAGCATTGTGACTTTTGTATTAAATTTTGATGCAATTTCTGTGTTTCATCGTCAATACGAAGGTCCAAGGTACACAGTAAACCTGAAGTGAAGCATCGGAATCTAAAACTCGACTCACAGGAGAGGTTCAAATCATAGACAGTTAGAGTGTCAGTCCTCTTGTACTTAGGTCGGCATTGTGCCTTTTGTATAAAATCCGGATGCAATTTATGTGTTTCGTCGTCAATAAGAAGGTGCAAGGTATACAGTAAACCTGAAGTGAAACATCGGAATATCAAACTGGACTCACAGGAGAGGTTCAAATCATAGAAAGTGAGAGTGTCAGTCCTCTTGTACTTAAATCGGCATTGTGCCATTTGAATTTTATTCCGATTCAATGTCAGTGCTTCATCGTCAAATAGAGGGTCCAAGGCATACAGTAAACCTGAAGTGAAGCAGCGGAATCTAAAACTGGACTCAGATTAGAGGTTCAAATCATAGAAAGTTAGATTGACAGTCCTCTTGTACTTAAGTCGGCATTGTGCCTTTTGTATTAAATTCGGATGCAATTTCTGTGTTTCATCGTCAATAAGAAGGTCCAAGGGATACAGTAAACCCGAAGTGAAGCATCGGAATCTAGCGCTGGACTCACAGGAGAGGTTCAAATCATAGAAAGTTAGAGTGTCAGTCCTCCTGTACTTAACTCGGCATTGTGACTTTTGAATTTAATTCCGATGCAATTTCTGCGTTTCATCGTCAATACGATGGTCCAAGGTATACAGTTAACCTGAAGTTAAGCATCGGAATCTAAAACTGGACTCACAGGAGAGGTTCAAATCATAGAATGTGAGAGTGTCAGTCCTCTTGTACTTAAGTCGGCATTGTGCCTTTTGTATGAAATTCGGAAGCAATTTCTGTGTTTCATCGTCAATAAGTAGGTGCAAGGTATACAGTAAACCTGAAGTGAAGCATTGGAATGTAAAACTGGACACACAGGAGAGGTTCAAATCATAGAAAGTGAGAGAGTCAGTCCTCTTGTACTTAAGTCGGCATTGTGTCTTTTGTGTTAAATTGGGATGCAATCTCTGTGTATCATCGTCAATAAGAAAGTCCAAGGGATACAGTAAACCTGAAATGAAGCATCGGAATCTAACACTGGACTCACAGGAGAGGTTCAAATCATAGAAAGTTAGAGTGTCAGTCCTCTTGTACTTAACTCGGCATTGTGCTTTTTGAATTTAATTCCGATGCAATTTCTGTGTTTCATCGTCAATACGAAGGTCCAAGGGATACAGTAAACCTGAAGTGAAGAATCGGAATCTAAAACTGGACTCACAGGAGAGGTTCAAATCATAGAAAGTTAGAGTGTCAGTCCTCTTGTACTTAAGTGGGCATTGTGCCTTTTGTATTTAATTCCGATGCAATTTCAGTGTTTCATCGTCAATAAGAAGGTGTAAGGAATACAGTAAACCTGAAGTAAAGCATCGGAATCTAAAACTAGACTCTCAGTGGAGGTTCAAATCACAGAAAGTGAGAGTGTCAATCCTCTTGTACTTAAGTCGGCATTGTGTCTTTTGTATTAAATCCGGATGCAATTTCTGTGTTTCATAGTCAATAAGAAGGTCCAAGGGATACAGTAAACATGAAATGAAGCATCAGAATCGAAAACTGGACTCACAGGAGAGGATCAAATCTTCGAAAGTGAGAGTGTCAGTCCTCTTGTACTTAAGTCGGCATGGGCCTTTTGAATTTAATTCCGATGCAATTTCTGTGTTTCATCGTCAATAAGAAGGTCCAAGGTATACAGTAAACCTGAAGTTAAGCATATGTATCTAAAAGTAGACTCACAGGAGAGGTTCAAATCATGGAAAGTTAGAGTGTCACTCCTCTTGTACTTAAGTCGGCATCGTGTCTTTTGCATTTAATGCCGATGCAACTTCTGTGCTTCATCGTCAATAAGATGGTCCATGGTATACAGTAAACCTGAAGTGTAACATTGGCACCTAAAACTGGACTCACAGGAGAGGTTCAAATCATAGAAAGTTAGAGTGGCACTCCTCTTGTACTTAAGTCGGCATTGTGGCTTTTGTATTAAATTCGGATTCAATTTCTGGGTTTCATCGTCAATAAGAAGGTCCAAGGGATACATTAAACCCGAAGTGAAGCATCGGAATCTAAAGGTGGACTCACAGGAGAGGTTCAAATCATAGAAAGTTAGAGTGTCAGTCCACCTGAACTTAACTCGGCATTGTGCCTTTTGAATTTAAATCCGATGCAATTTCTGTGTTTCATTGTCAATACGAAGGTCCAGGGTATACAGTAAACCTGAAGTGAAGTATCGGAATCTAAAACCGGACTCACATGAGAGGTTCAAATCATAGATAGTTAGAGTGTCAGTACTCTTGTACTTAAGTCGGCATTGTGCCTTTTGTATTTAGTTCCGATGCAATTTCTGTGTTTCATCGTCAATAAGAAGGTGCAAGGTATACAGTAAACCTGAAGTGAAGCATCGGAATCTAAAACTGGACTCACATGAGAGGTTCAAATCATAGAAAGTTAGAGTGTCAGTCCTCTTGTACTTAAGTTCTTCATTGTGCCTTTTGAATTTAATTCCGATGTAATATCTGTGTTTTATCGTCAAGAAGAAGTTGTAAAGTATACAGGAAACCTGAAGTGAAGCAACGGAATCTAAAACTGGACTCACAGGAGAGGTTCAAATCATAGAAAGTGAGTGTGTCAGTCCTCTTGTACTTAAGTCGGCATTGTGCCTTTTGTATTAAATTCGGATGCAATTTCTGTGTTTCATCGTCAATACGAAGGTCCAAGGGATACAGTAAACCTGAAGTGAAGCATCGGAATCGAAAACTGGACTCACTGGAGAGGTTCAAATCTTCGAAAGTGAGAGTGTCAGTCCTCTTGTACTTAAGTCGGCATCGGCCTTTTGAATTTAATTCCGATGCAATTTCTGTGTTTCATCGCCAATAAGAAGGTCCAAGGTATACAGTAATCCTGAAGTTAAGCATCGGAATCTAAAAGTAGACTCACTGGAGAGGTTCAAATCATAGAAAGTTAGAGTGTCACTCCTCTTGTACTTAAGTCGGCATTGTGGCTTTTGAATTTAATTCCGATGCAATTCCTGTGTTTCATCGTCAATAAGCAAGCCCAACGTATACAGTAAAAAAGAAGTTAAGCATCGGAATCGAAAACTATACTCACAGGAGAGGTTCAAATCATAGAAAGTTAGAGTGTCAGTTCTCTTGTACTTAAGTCGGCATTGTAACTTTTGTATTAAATTCGGATGCAATTTCTGTGATTCATCGTTAATAAGAAGGTCCAAGGTATACAGTAAACCTGAAGTGAAGCATCGGAATCTAAAACTGGACTCACAGGAGAGGTTCATATCATAGAAAGTTAGAGTGTCAGTCCTCTTGTAATTATGTCGGCATTGAGCCTTTTGTATTAAATTCGGATACAATTTCTGTGTTTCATCGTCAATACGAAGGTCGAAGGGTTACAGTAAACCTGAAGTGAAGCATCGGAATCTAACACTGGACTCACAGGAGAGGTTCAAATCATAGAAAGGTAGAGTGTCAGTCCTCTTGTACTTATGTCGGCATTGTGCCTTTTGAATTTAATTCCGATGCAATTTCTGTGTTTCGTCGTCAATTAGAAGGTCCAAGGTATACAGTAAACGTGAAGTGAAGCATCGGAATCTAAAACTGGACTCACAGGAGAGGTTCAAATCATCGAAAGTTAGAGTCTCAATCCTCTTGTACTTAAGTCGGCATCGTGCCTTTTGTATTTTATTCCGATGCAACTTCTGTGCTTCATCGTCAATAAGATAGTCCATGGTATAGAGTAAACCTGAAGTGTAACATTGGCACCTAAAACTGGTCTCACAGGAGGGGGTCAAATCATAGAAAGTTAGTGTGTCACTCCTCTTGTACTCAAGTCGGCATTGTGGCTTTTGAAATTAATTCCGATGCAATTCCAGTGTTTCATCGTCAATAAGAAGGTCCAAGGTATACAGTAAACCTGAAGTGAAGCATCGTAATCTAAAATTCGACTCACAGGACAGGTTCAAATCATAGACAGTTAGAGTGTCAGTCCTCTTGTACTTAAGTCGGCATTGTGCCTTTTGTATTAAATTCGGATGCAATTTCTGTGTTTCATCGTCAATAAGAAGGTCCAAGGGATACAGTAAACCTGAAGTGAAGCATCGGAATCTAAAACTGGACTCACAGGAGAGGTTCAAATCATAGAAAGTTAGAGTGTCAGTCATTTAGTACTTAAGTCGGCTTTCTGCCTTTTGAATTTAATTCCAATGCAATTTCTGAGCTTCATCATCAAAAAGAAGGTCCAAGGCAGACAGTAAACCTGATGTGAAGCATCGGAATCTAAAACTAGACTCACATTAGGGGTTCAAATCATAGAAAGTTAGATTGTCAGTCCTCTTGTACTTAAGTCGGCATTTTGCCTTTTGTATAAAAATCGGATGCAATTTATGTGTCTCGTCGTCAATAAGAAGTTGCAAGGTATACAGTAAACCTGAAGTGAAGCATCGGAATATAATACTGGACTCACAGGAGAGGTTCAAATCATAGAAGTGAGAGTGTCAGTCCTTTTGTACTTAAATCGGCATTGTGCCTTTTGAATTTTATTCTGATGCAATTTTTGTGCTTCATCGTCAAACAGAAGGTCCAAGGCATACAGTAAACCTGAAGTGAAGCATCGGAATCTAAAACTGGACTCAGATTAGAGGTTCAAATCATAGAAAGTTAGATTGTCAGTCCTCTTGTACTTAACTCGGCATTGTGCCTTTTTTAATTTAATTCCCATGCAATTTCTGTGTTTCATCGTCAATGCGAAGGTGCAAAGTATACAGTAAACCTGAAGGGAAGCATCGCAATCTAAAACTTGACTCACAGGAGAGGTTCAAATCATAGAAAGTGAGAGTGTCAGTCCTCTTGTACTTAAGTCGGCATTGTGCCTTTTATATTAAATTCGGATGCAATTTCTGTGCATCATCGTCAATACGAAGGTCCAAGGGATTCAGTAAACCTGAAGTGAAGCATCGGAATCGAAAACTGGACTCACAGGAGAGGTTCAAATCATAGAAAGTTAGAGTGTCACTCCTCTTGTACTTAAGTCGGCATTGTGGTTTTTGAATTTAATTCCGATGCGATTCCTGTGTTTTATCGTCAATAAGAAGGTCCAAGGGATACAGTAAACCTGAAGTGAAGCATCGGAATCTATAAGTGGACTCACAGGAGAGGTTCAAATCATAGAAAGTTAGAGTGTCAGTCCTCTTGTACTTAAGTCGGCATTGTGCCTTTTGAATTTATTTCCGATGCAATTTCTGTGCTTCATCGTCAAAAAGAAGGTCCAAGGCAGACAGTAAACCTGAAGTGATGCATCGGAATCTAATACTGGACGCACATTAGAGATTCAAATCATAGAAAGTTAGATTGTCAGTCCTCTTGTACTTAAGTTGGCATTGTGGCTTGTGTATAAAATTGGGATGCAATTTCTGTGTTTCGTCGTCAATAGGAAGGTGCAAGGTATACAGTAAACCGGAAGTGAAGCTTCGGAATCTAAAACTGGACTCACAGGAGAGGTTCAAATCATAGAAAGTGAGAGTGTTAGTCCTCTTGTACTTAAGTCGGCATTGTGCCTTTTGATTTTAATTCCGATGCAATTTCTGTGCTTCATCGTCAATAAGAAGGAGCAAGGTATACAGTAAACCTGAAGTGAAGCATCGGAATCTAAAACTGGACTCACAGGAGAGGTTCAAATCATAGAAAGTTAGAGTGTCATTCCTCTTGTAATTAAGTCGGCATTGTGCCTTTTGTATAAAATTCGGATGCAATTTCTGTGTTTCGTCGTCAATAAGAATTTCCAAGGTATACAGTAAACCTGAAGTGAAGCATCGGAATCTAAAACTGGACTCCGAGGAGAGGTTCAAATCATAGAAAGTTAGAGTGTCACTCCTCTTGTACTTAAGTCGGCATTGTGGCTTTTGTACTAAATTCGGATTCAATTTCTGGGTTTCATCGTCAATAAGAAGGTCCAAGGGATACATTAAACCCGAAGTGAAGCATCTGAATCTAAAGGTGGACTCACAGGAGAGGTTCAAATCATAGAAAGTTAGAGTGTCAGTCCACTTGAACTTAACTCGGCATTGTGCCAGCTGAATTTAAATCCGATGCAATTTCTGTGTTTCATTGTCAATACGAAGGTCCAAGGTATACAGTAAACCTGAAGTGAAGCATCGGAATCTAAAACCGGACTCACAGGAGAGGTTCAAATCATAGATAGTTAGAGTGTCAGTACTCTTGTACTTAAGTCGGCATTGTGCCTTTTGTATTTAGTTCCGATGCAATTTCTGTGTTTCATCGTCAATAAGAAGGTGCAAGGTATACAGTAAACCTGAAGTGAAGCATCGGAATCTAAAACTGGACTGACATGAGAGGTTCAAATCATAGAAAGTTAGAGTGTCAGTCCTCTTGTACTTAAGTTCTTCATTGTGCCTTTTGAATTTAATTCCGTTGTAATTTCTGTGTTTTATCGTCAATAAGAAGGTGCAAAGTATACAGGAAACCTGAAGTGAAGCAACGGAATCTAAAACTGGACTCAAAGGCGAGGTTCAAATCATAGAAAGTGAGTGTGTCAGTCCTCTTGTACTTAAGTCGGCATTGTGCCTTTTGTATTAAATTCGGATGCAATTTCTGTGTTTCATCGTCAATACGAAGGTGCAAGGTATACAGTAAACCTGAAGTGAAGCATCGGAATCTAAAACTGGACTCACAGGAGAGGTTCAAATCATAGAAAGTGAGAGTGTCAGTCCTCTTGTACTTAAGTCGGCATTGTGCCTTTTGAATTTAATTCCGATGCAATTTCTCTGCTTCATCGTCAATAAGAAGGAGCAAGGTATACAGTAAACCTGAAGTGAAGCATCGGAATCTAAAACTGGACTCACAGGAGAGGTTCAAATCATAGAAAGTTAGAGTGTCATTCCTCTTGTAATTAAGTCGGCATTGTGCCTTTTGTATAAAATTCGGATGCAATTTCTGTGTTTCGTCGTCAATAAGAATTTCCAAGGTATACAGTAAACCTGAAGTGAAGCATCGGAATCTAAAACTGGACTCACAGGAGAGGTTCAAATCATAGAATGTTAGAGTGTCAGTCCTCTTGTACTTAAGTCGGCATCGTGCCTTTTGAATTTAATTCCGATGCAACTTCTGTGCTTCAACGTCAATAAGAAAGTACATGGTATACAGTAAACCTAAAGTGTAACATTGGCACCTAAAACTGGACTCACAGGAGAGGTTCAAATCATAGAAAGTTAGAGTGTCACTCCTCTTGTACTTAAGTCGGCATTGTGGCTTTTGAATTTAATTCCGATGCAATTCCTGTGTTTCATCGTCAATAAGCAAGCTCAAGGTATACAGTAAAAAAGAAGTTAAGCATCGGAATCGAAAACTATACTCACAGATGAGGTTCAAATCATAGAAAGTTAGAGTGTCAGTTCTCTTGTACTTAAGTCGGCATTGTAACTTTTGTATTAAATTCGTATGCAATTTCTGTGTTTCATCGTTAATAAGAAGGTCCAAGGTATACAGTAAACCTGAAGTGAAGCATCGGAATCAAAAACTGGACTCACAGGAGAGGTTCATATCATAGAAAGTTAGAGTGTCAGTCCTCTTGTAATTATGTCGGCATTAAGCCTTTTGTATTAAATTCGGATACAATTTCTGTGTTTCATCGTCAATACGAAGGTCCAAGGAATAGAGTAAACCTGAAGTGAAGCATCGGAATCTAAAACTATACTCACAGGAGAGGTTCAAATCATAGAAAGTTAGAGTGTCACTCCTCTTGTACTTAAGTCGGCATTGTGCCTTTTGTATTTAATTCCGATGCAATTTCTGTGTTCATCGTCAATAAAAAGGGGCAAGGTATACAGTAAACCTGAAGTGAAGCATCGGAATCCAAAACTGGACTCACAGGAGAGGTTCATATCATAGAAATTAGAGTGTCAGTCCTCTTGTAATTATGTCGGCGTTGAGCCTTTTGTATAAAATTCGGATGCAATTTCTGTGTTTCGTCGTCAATTAGAAGGTCCAAGGGATACAGTAAACGTGAAGTGAAGCATCGGAATCTAAAACTGGACTCACAGGAGAGGTTCAAATCATCGAATGTTAGAGTCTCAATCCTCTTGTACTTAAGTCGGCATCGTGCCTTTTGTATTTTATTCCGATGCAACTTCTGTGCTTCATCGTCAATAAGATAGTCCATGGTATACAGTAAACCAGAAGTGTAACATTGGCACCTAAAACTGGTCTCACAGGAGGGGGTTAAATCATAGAAAGTTAGAGTGTCACTCCTCTTGTACTCAAGTCGGCATTGTGGCTTTTGAAATTAATTCCGATGCAATTCCAGTGTTTCATCGTCAATAAGAAGGTCCAAGGTATACAGTAAACCTGAAGTGAAGCATCGGAATCTAAAATTCGACTCACAGGACAGGTTCAAATCATAGACAGTTAGGGTGTCAGTCCTCTTGTACTTAAGTCGGCATTGTGCCTTTTGTATTAAATTCGGATGCAATTTCTGTGTTTCATCGTCAATAAGAAGGTCCAAGGGATACAGTAAACCTGAAGTGAAGCATCGGAATCTAAAACTGGACTCACAGGAGAGGTTCAAATCATAGAAAGTTAGAGTGTCAGTCATTTAGTTCTTAAGTCGGCTTTGTGCCTTTTGAATTTAATTCCGATGCAATTTCTGTGCTTCATCATCAAAAAGAAGGTCCAAGGCAGACAGTAATCCTGATGTGAAGCATCGGAATCTAAAACTAGACTCACATTAGAGGTTCAAATCATAGAAAATTAGATTGTCAGTCCTCTTGTACTTAAGTCGGCATTGAGCCTTTTGTATGAAAATCGGATGCAATTTATGTGTCTCGTCGTCAACAAGAAGTTGCAAGGTATACAGTAAACCTGAAGTGAAGCATCGGAATATAATACTGGACACACAGGAGAGGTTCAAATCATAGAAGTGAGAGTGTCAGTCCTCTTGTACTTAAATCGGCATTGTGCCTTTTGAATTTTATTCCGATGCAATTTTTGTGCTTCATCGTCAATACGAAGGTCCAAGGGATTCAGTAAACCTGAAGTGAAGCATCGGAATCGAAAACTGGACTCACAGGAGAGGTTCAAATCATAGAAAGTTAGAGTGTCATTCCTCTTGTAATTAAGTCGGCATTGTGCCTTTTGTATTAAATTCGGATGCAATTTCTGTGTTTCGTCGTCAATAAGAATTTCCAAGGTATACAGTAAACCTGAAGTGAAGCATCGGAATCTAAAACTAGACTCACAGGAGAGGTTCAAATCATAGAAAGTTAGAGTGTCATTCCTCTTGTAATTAAGTCGGCATTGTGCCTTTTGTATAAAATTCGGATGCAATTTCTGTGTTTCGTCGTCAATAAGAATTTCCAAGGTATACAGTAAACCTGAAGTGAAGCATCGGAATCTAAAACTGGACTCACAGGAGAGGTTCAAATCATAGAAAGTTAGAGTGTCAGTCCTCTTGTACTTAAGTCGGCATCGTGCCTTTTGAATTTAATTCCGATGCAACTTCTGTGCTTCATCGTCAATAAGAAAGTACATGGTATACAGTAAACCTAAAGTGTAACATTGGCACCTAAAACTGGACTCACAGGAGAGGTTCAAATCATAGACAGTTAGAGTGTCAGTACTCTTGTACTTAAGTCGGCATTGTGCATTTTGTATTAAATTCGGATGCAATTTCTGTGTTTCATCGTCAATAAGAAGGTCCAAGGGATACAGTAAACCTGAAGTGAACCATCGGAATCTAAAACTGGACTCACAGGAGAGGTTCAAATCATAGAAAGTTAGAGTGTCAGTCATTTAGAACTTAAGTCGGCTTTGTGCCTTTTGAATATAATTCCAATGCAATTTCTGTGCTTCATCGTCAAAAAGAAGGTCCAAGGCAGACAGTAAACCTGAAGTGTAACATTGGCACCTAAAACTGGACTCACAGGAGAGGTTCAAATCATAGAAAGTTAGAGTGTCACTCCTCTTGTACTTAAGTCGGCATTGTGGCTTTTGTATTAAATTCGGATTCAATTTCTGGGTTTCATCGTCAATAAGAAGGTCCAAGGGATACATTAAACCCGAAGTGAAGCATCTGAATCTAAAGGTGGACTCACAGGAGAGGTTCAAATCATAGAAAGTTAGAGTGTCAGTCCACTTGAACTTAACTCGTCATTGTGCCTTTTGAATTTAAATCCGATGCAATTTCTGTGTTTCAATGTCAATACGAAGGTCCAAGGTATACAGTAAACCTGAAGTGAATCATCGGAATCTAAAACTGGACTCACATGAGAGGTTCAAATCATAGATAGTTAGAGTGTCAGTACTCTTGTACTTAAGTCGGCATTGTGCCTTTTGTATTTAGTTCCGATGCAATTTCTGTGTTTCATCGTCAATAAGAAGGTGCAAGGTATACAGTAAACCTGAAGTGAAGCATCGGAATCTAAAACTGGACTGACATGAGAGGTTCAAATCATAGAAAGTTAGAGTGTCAGTCCTCTTGTACTTAAGTTCTTTATTGTGCCTTTTGAATTTAATTCCGATGTAATTTCTGTGTTTTATCGTCAATAAGAAGGTGTAAAGTATACAGGAAACCTGAAGTGAAGCAACGGAATCAAAAACTGGACTCACAGGAGAGGTTCAAATCATAGAATGTGAGTGTGTCTGTCCTCTTGTACTTAAGTCGGCATTGTGCCTTTTGTATTAAATTCGTATGCAATTTCTGTGTTTCATCGTCAATACGAAGTTCCAAGGGATACAGTAAACCTGAAGTGAAGCATCGGAATCGAAAACTGGACTCACAGGAGAGGTTCAAATCTTCGAAAGTGAGAGTGTCAGTCCTCTTGTACTTAAGTCGGCATGGGCCTTTTGAATTTAAATCCGATGGAATTTCTGTGTTTCCACGCCAATAAGAAGGTCCAAGGTATACAGTAAACCTGAAGTTAAGCATCGGAATCTAAAAGTAGACTCACAGGAGAGGTTCAAATCATAGAAAGTTAGAGTGTCACTCGTCTTGTACTTAAGTCGGCATTGTGCCTTTTGTATTTAATTCCGATGCAATTTCTGTGTTCATCGTCAATAAAAAGGTGCAAGGTATACAGTAAACCTGAAGTGAATCATCGGAATCCAAAACTGGACTCACAGGAGGGGTTCATATCATAGAATGTTAGAGTGTCAGTCCTCTTGTAATTATGTCGGCATTGAGCCTTTTGTATAAAATTCGGATGCAATTTCTGTGTTTCGTCGTCAATTAGAAGGTCCAAGGTATACAGTAAACGTGAAGTGAAGCATCGGAATCTAAAACTGGACTCACAGGAGAGGTTCAAAACATCGAAAGTTAGAGTCTCAATCCTCTTGTACTTAAGTCGGCATCGTGCCTTTTGTATTTTATTCCGATGCAACTTCTGTGCTTCATCGTCAATAAGATAGTCCATGGTATACAGTAAACCTGAAGTGTAACATTGGCACCTAAAACAGGTCTCACAGGAGGTGGTCAAATCATAGAAAGTTAGAGTGTCACTCCTCTTGTACTCAAGTCGGCATTGTGGCTTTTGAAATTAATTCCGATGCAATTCCAGTGTTTCATCGTCAATAAGAAGGTCCAAGGTATACAGTAAACCTGAAGTGAAGCATCGGAATCTAAAATTCGACTCACAGGACAGGTTCAAATCATAGACAGTTAGGGTGTCAGTCCTCTTGTACTTAAGTCGGCATTGTGCCTTTTGTATTAAATTCGGATGCAATTTCTGTGTTTCATCGTCAATAAGAAGGTCCAAGGGATACAGTAAACCTGAAGTGAAGCATCGGAATCTAAAACTGGACTCACAGGAGAGGTTCAAATCATAGAAAGTTAGAGTGTCAGTCATTTAGTACTTAAGTCGGCTTTGTGCCTTTAGAATTTAATTCCGATGCAATTTCTGTGCTTCATCATCAAAAAGATGGTCCAAGGCAGACAGTAAACCTGATGTGAAGCATCGGAATCTTAAACTAGACTCACATTAGAGGTTCAAATCATAGAAATTTAGATTGTCAGTCCTCTTGTACTTAAGTCGGCATTGAGCCTTTTGTATGAAAATCGGATGCAATTTATGTGTCTCGTCGTCAATAAGAAGTTGCAAGGTATACAGTAAACCTGAAGTGAAGCATCGGAATATAATACTGGTCACACAGGAGAGGTTCAAATCATAGAAGTGAGAGTGTCAGTCCTCTTGTACTTAAATCGGCATTGTGCCTTTTGAATTTTATTCCGATGCAATTTTTGTGCTTCATCGTCAAACAGAAGGTCCAAGGCATACAGTAAGCCTGAAGTGAAGCATCGGAAACTAAAACTGGACTCAGATTAGAGGTTCAAATCATAGAAAGTTAGATTGTCAGTCCTCTTGCACTTAAGTCGGCATTGTGCCTTTTGTATAAAATTCGGAAGCAATTTCTGTGTTTCATCGTCAATAAGAAGGTCCAAGGGATACAGTAAACCTGAAGTGATGCATCAGATTCAAAAACTGGACTCACAGGAGTGGTTCAAATCATAGAAAGTTAGAGTGTCAGTCCTCTTGTACTTAAGTCGTCATTGTGCCTTTTGAATTTAATTCCAATGCAATTTCTGTGTTACATCGTCAATAAGAAGGTGCAAAGTATACAGTAAACCTGAAGGGAAGCATCGCAATCTAAGACTTGACTCACAAGAGAGGTTCAAATCATAGAAAGTGAGAGTGTCAGTCCTCTTGTACTTAAGTCGGCATTGTGCCTTTTATATTAAATTCGGATGCAATTTCTGTGCATCATCGTCAATACGAAGGTCCAAGGGATTCAGTAAACCTGAAGTGAAGCATCGGAATCGAAAACTGGACTCACAGGAGAGGTTCAAACCATAGAAAGTGAGAGTGTCAGTCCTCTTGTACTTAAGTCGGCATGGGCATTTTGAATTTCATTCCGATGCAATTTCTGTGTTTCATCGTCAATAACAAGGTCCAAGGTATACAGTAAACCTGAAGTTAAGCATCTGAATCTAAAACTAGACTCACAGGAGAGGTTCAAATCATAGAAAGTTAGAGTGTCACTCCTCTTGTACTTAAGTCGGCATTGTGGTTTTTGAATTTAATTCCGATGCGATTCCTGTGTTTTATCGTCAATAAGAAGGTCCAAGGGATACAGTAAACCTGAAGTGAAGCATCGGAATCTATAAGTGGACTCACAGGAGAGGTTCAAATCATAGAAAGTTAGAGTGTCAGTCCTCTTGTACTTAAGTCGGCATTGTGCCTTTTGAATTTATTTCCGATGCAATTTCTGTGCTTCATCGTCAAAAAGAAGGTCCAAGGCAGACAGTAAACCTGAAGTGATGCATCGGAATCTAATACTGGACGCACATTAGAGGTTCAAATCATAGAAAGTTAGATTGTCAGTCCTCTTGTACTTAAGTTGGCATTGTGGCTTTTGTATAAAATTGGGATGCAATTTCTGTGTTTCGTCGTCAATAGGAAGGTGCAAGGTATACAGTAAACCTGAAGTGAAGCATAGGAATCTAAAACTGGACTCACAGGAGAGCTTCAAATCATAGAAAGTGATAGTGTCAGTCCTCTTGTACTTAAGTCGGCATTGTGCCTTTTGAATTTAATTCCGATGCAATTTCTGTGCTTCACCGTCAATAGGAAGGAGCAAGGTATACAGTAAACCTGAAGTGAAGCATCGGAATCTAAAACTGGACTCACAGGAGAGGTTCAAATCATAGAAAGTTAGAGTGACATTCCTCTTGTAATTAAGTCGGCATTGTGCCTTTTGTATAAAATTCGGATGCAATTTCTGTGTTTCGTCGTCAATAAGAATTTACAAGGTATACAGTAAACCTGAAGTGAAGCATCGGAATCTAAAACTGGACTCACAGGAGAGGTTCAAATCATAGAAAGTTAGAGTGTCAGTCCTCTTGTACTTAAGTCGGCATCGTGCCTTTTGAATTTAATTCCGATGCAACTTCTGTGCTGCATCGTCAATAAGAAAGTACATGGTATACAGTAAACCTAAAGTGTAACATTGGCACCTAAAACTGGACTCACAGGAGAGGTTCAAATCATAGACAGTTAGAGTGTCAGTTCTCTTGTACTTAAGTCGGCATTGTGCCGTTTGTATTAAATTCGGATGCAATTTCTGTGTTTCATCGTCAATAAGAAGGTCCAAGGGATACAGTAAACCTGAAGTGAAGCATCGGAATCTAAAACTGGACTCTCAGGAGAGGTTCAAATCATAGAAAGTTAGAGTGTCAGTCATTTAGAACTTAAGTCGGCTTTGTGCTTTTTGAATATAATTCCGATGCAATTTCTGTGCTTCATCGTCAAAAAGAAGGTCCAAGGCAGACAGTAAAACTGAAGTGAAGCATCGGAATCTAAAACTGGACTCACATTAGAGGTTCAAATCATAGAAAGTTAGATTGTCAGTCCTCTTGTACTTAAGTCGGCATTGTGCCTTTTGTATAAAATTCGGATGCAATTTATGTGTCTCGTCGTCAACAAGAAGTTGCAAGGTATACAACAAACCTGAAGTGAAGCATCGGAATCTAAATCTGGACTCACATGAGAGGTTCAAATCATAGAAAGTTAGAGTGTTAGTCCTCTTGTACTTAAGTCGGCATTGCGCCTTTTGAATTTAATTCCGATGTAATTTCTGTATTTATCGTCAATAACAAGGTGTAAAGTATACAGGTAATCTGAAGTGACGCAACGGAATCTAAAACAGGACTCACAGGAGAGGTTCAAATCTTCGAAAGTGAGAGTGTCAGTCCTCTTGTACTTAAGTCGGCATGGGCCTTTTGAATTTAATTCCGATGCAATTTCTGTGTTTCATTGTCAATAAGAAGGTCCAATGTATACAGTAAACCTGAAGTGAAGCATCGGAATCTAAAAGTAGACTCACAGCAGAGGTTCAAATCATAGAAAGTTGGAGTGTCACTCCTCTTGTACATAAGTCGGCATTGTGGCTTTTGAATTTAATTCCGATGCAATTCCTGTGTTTCATCGTCAATAAGCAGGTCCAAGGTATACAGTAAACCTGAAGTTAAGCATCGGAATTGAAAACTATACTCACAGGAGTGGTTTAAATCATAGAAAGTTAGAGTGTCAGTTCTCTTGTACTTAAGTCGGCATTGTAACTTTTGTATTAAATTCGGATGCAATTTCTGTGTTTCATCGTTAATAAGAAGGTCCAAGGGATACAGTAAACCTGAAGTGAAGCTTCAGAATCTAAAACTGGAATCACAGGAGAGGTTTAAATCATAGAAAGTTAGAGTGTCAGTCCGCTTGTACTTAAGTCGGCATTGTGCCTTTTGTATTTAATTCCGATGCAATTTCTGTGTTTCATCGTCAATAAAAAGGTGCAAGGTATACAGTAAACCTGAAGTGAAGCATCGGAATCTAAAACTGGACTCACAGGAGAGGTTCAAATCGTAGAAAGTTAGAGTGTCAGTCCTCTTGTAATTAAGTCGGCATTGAGGCTTTTGTATAAAATTCGGATGCAATTTCTGTGTTTCGTCGTCAATTAGAAGGTCCAAGGTATACAGTTATCGTGAAGTGAAGCATCGGAATCTAAAACTGCACTCACAGGAGAGGTTCAAATCATAGAAAGTTAGAGTCTCAGTCCTCTTGTAATTAAGTCGGCATCGTGCCTTTTGAATTTAAGTCCGATGCAACTTCTGTGCTTCATCGTCAATAAGATAGTCCATGGTATACAGTAAACCTGAAGTGTAACATTGGCACCTAAAACTGGTCTCGCAGGAGAGGTTCAAATCATAGAAAGTTAGAGTGTCAGTCCTCTTGTAATTAAGTCAGAATTGTGCCTTTTGTATAAAATTCGGATGCAATTTATGTGTCTCGTCGTCAATAAGAAGTTGCAAGGTATACAGTAAACCTGAAGTGAAGCATCGGAATATAAAACTGGACTCACAGGAGAAGTTCAAATCATAGAAGTGAGAGCGTCAGTCCTCTTGTACTCAAGTCGGCATTGTGGCTTTTGAATTTAATTCCGATGCAATTCCTGTGTTTCTTCGTCAATAAGAAGGTCCAAGGTATACAGTAAACCTGAAGTGAAGCATCGGAATCTAAAATTCGACTCACAGGAGAGGTTCAACTCATAGACAGTTAGAGTGTCAGTCCTCTTGTACTTAAGTCGGCATTGTGCCTTTTGTATTAAATTCGCATGCAATTTCTGTGTTTGATTGTCAAAAAGAGGGTCCAAGGCAGACAGTAAACCTGCAGTGAAGCATCGGAATCTAAAACTGGACTCACATTAGAGGTTCAAATCATAGAAAGTTAGATTGTCAGTCCTCTTGTACTTAAGTCGGCATTGTGCCTTTTGTATAAAATTCGGATGCAATTTATGTGTCTCGTCGTCAATAAGAAGTTGCAAGGTATACAGTAAACCTGAAGTGAAGCATCGGAATATAAAACTGGACTCACAGGAGAGGTTCAAATCATAGAAGTGAGAGCGTCAGTCCTCTTGTACTTAAATCGGCATTGTGTTTTTTGAATTTTATTCCGATGCAATTTTTGTGCTTCATCGTCAAACAGAAGGTCCAAGGCATACAGTAAACCTGAAGTGAAGCAGCGGAATCTAAAACTGGACTCAGATTAGAGGTTCAAACCATTGAAAGTTAGATTGTCAGTCCTCTTGTAATTAAGTCGGCATTGTGCATTTTGTATTAAATTCGGATGCAATTTCTGTGTTTCATCATCAATTCGTAGGTCCAAGGGATACAGTAAACCCGAAGTGAAGCATCGGAATCTAACGCTGGACTCACAGGAGAGGTTCAAATCATAGAAAGTTAGAGTGTCAGTCCTCTTGTACTTAACTCGGCATTGTGCCTTTTGAATTTAATTCCGATGCAATTTCTGTGTTTCATCGTCAATGCGAAGGTCCAAGGTATACAGTAAACCTGAAGTTAAGCATCGGAATCTATAACTGGACTCACAGGAGAGGTTCAAATCATAGAAAGTGAGAGTGTCAGTCCTCTTGTACTTAAGTCGGCATTGTGCCTTTTGTATTTAATTCGTCTGCAATTTCTGTGTTTCATCGTCAATAAGAAGGTCCAAGGGATACAGTAAACAGGAAGTAAAGCATCGGAAACTAAAACTGGACTCACAGGAGAGGTTCAAATCATAGAAAGTTAGAGTGTCAGTCCTCTTGTACTTATGTAGGCATTGTGCCTTTTGCATTTAATTCCGATGCAATTTCTGTGTTTCTTCGTCAATAAGAAGTTGCAAGGTATACAGTAAACATGAAGTGAAGCATCGGAATCTAAAACTGGACTCACAGAAGAGGTTCAAATCATAGAAGGTTAGAGTGTCAGTCCTCTTGCAATTAAGTCAGCATTGTGCCTTTTGTATAAAATTCGGATGCAATTTCTGTGTTTCGTCGTCAATAAGAAGGTGCAAGGTATACAGTAAACCTGAAGTGAAGCATCGGAATCTAAAACTGGACTCACAGGAGAGGTTCAAATCATAGAAAGTGAGAGTGTCAGTCCTCTTGTACTTAAGTCGGCATTGTGCCTTTTGAATTAATTTCCGATGCAATTTCTGTGCTTCATCGTCAATAAGAACGAGCAAGGTATACAGTAAACCTGAAGTGAAGCATCGGAATCTAAAACTGGACTCACAGGAGAGGTTCAAATCATGGAAAGTTAGAGTGTCATTCTTCTTGTAATTAAGTCGGCATTGTGCCTTTTGTATTTAATTCCGATGCAATTTCTGTGTTTCATCGTCAATAAGAAGGTGCAAGGTAAACAGTAAACCTGAAGTGAAGCATCGGAATCTAAAACTGGACTCACAGGAGAGGTTCAAATCATAGAAAGTTAGAGTGTCAGTCCTCTTGTACTTAAGTCGGCATCGTGCCTTTTGAATTTAATTCCGATGCAACTTCTGTGCTTCATCGTCAATAAGAAAGTACATGGTATACAGTAGACCTAAAGTGTAACATTGGCACGTAAGACTGGACTCACAGGAGAGGTTCAAATCATAGACAGTTAGAGTGTCAGTCCTCTTGTACTTAAGTCGGCATTGTGCCTTTTGTATTAAATTCGGATGCAATTTCTGTATTTCATCGTCAATAAGAAGGTCCAAGGGAAACAGTAAACCTGAAGTGAAGCATCGGAATCTAAAACTGGACTCACAGGAGAGGTTCAAATCATAGAAAGTTAGAGTGTCAGTCATTTAGTACTTAAGTCGGCTTTGTGCCTTTTGAATATAATTCCGATGCAATTTCTGTGCTTAATCGTCAAAAAGAAGGTCCAAGGCAGACAGTATAACTGAAGTGAAGCATCGGAATCTAAAATCGGACTCACATTAGAGGTTCAAATCATAGAA
The DNA here is from genome assembly GCF_023864345.2 of Schistocerca serialis cubense. Classification (NCBI taxonomy): domain Eukaryota; kingdom Metazoa; phylum Arthropoda; class Insecta; order Orthoptera; family Acrididae; genus Schistocerca; species Schistocerca serialis. The sequence goes on from NW_026048462.1 coordinate 2,509,356, forward strand.
AGTTAGATTGTCAGTCCTCTTGTACTTAAGTCGGCATTGAGCCTTTTGTATAAAATTCGGATGCAATTTATGTGTCTCGTCGTCAACAAGAAGTTGCAAGGTATACAGTAAACGTGAAGTGAAGCATCGGAATCTAAAACTGGACTCACATGAGAGGTTCAAATCATAGAAAGTTAGAGTGTCAGCCCTCTTGTACTTAAGTCGGCATTGCGCCTTTTGAATTTAATTCCGATGTAATTTTTGTGTTTTATCGTCAATAACAAGGTGTAAAGTATACAGGTAACCTGAAGTGACGCAACGGAATCTAAAACTGGACTCACAGGAGAGGTTCAAATCTTCGAAAGTGAGAGTGTCAGTCCTCTTGTACTTAAGTCGGCATGGGCCTTTTGAATTTAATTCCGATGCAATTTCTGTGTTTCATCGTCAATAAGAAGGTCCAAGGTATACAATAAACCTGAAGTTAAGCATTGGAATCTAAAAGTAGACTCACAGCAGAGGTTCAAACCATAGAAGGTTATAGTGTCACTCCTCTTGTGCATAAGTCGCCATTGTGGCTTTTGTATTTAATTCCGATGCAATTCCTGTGTTTCATCGTCAATAAGCAGGTCCAAGGTATACAGTAAACCTGAAGTTAAGCATCGGAATCGAAAACTATACTCACAGTTGTGGTTCAAACCATAGAAAGTTAGAGTGTCAGTTCTCTTGTACTTAAGTCGGCATTGTAACTTTTGTATTATATTCGGATGCAATTTCTGTGTTTCTTCGTTAATAAGAAGGTCCAAGGGATACAGTAAACCTGAAGTGAAGCATCAGAATCTAAAACTGGACTCACAGGAGAGGTTTAAATCATAGAAAGTTAGAGTGTCAGTCCGCTTGTACTTAAGTCGGCATAGTGCCTTTTGTATTTAATTCCGATGCATTTTCTGTGTTTCATCGTCAATAAAAAGGTGCAAGGTATACAGTAAACCTGAAGTGAAGCATCGGAATCTAAAACTGGACTCACAGGAGAAGTTCAAATTATAGCAAGTTAGAGTGTCAGTCCTCTTGTAATTAAGTCGGCATTGAGCCTTTTGTATAAAATTCGGATGCAATTTCTGTGTTTCGTCGTCAATTAGAAGGTCCAAGGTATACAGTTAACGTGAAGTGAAGCATCGGAATCTAAAACTGGACTCACAGGAGAGGTTCAAATCATAGAAAGTTGGAGTCTCAGTCCTCTTGTAATTAAGTCGGCATCGTGCCTTTTGAATTTAAGTCCGATGCAACTTCTGTGCTTCATCGTCAATAAGATAGTCCATGGTATACAGTAAACCTGAAGTGTAACATTGGCACCTAAAACTGGTCTCACAGGAGAGGTTCAAATCATAGAAAGTTAGAGTGGCACTCCTCTTGTACTCAAGTCGGCATTGTGGCTTTTGAATTTAATTCCGATGCAATTCCTGTGTTTCTTCGTCAATAAGAAGGTCCAAGGTATACAGTAAACCTGAAGTGAAGCATCGGAATCTAAAATTCGACTCACAGGAGAGGTTCAAATCATAGACAGTTAGAGTGTCAGTCCTCTTGTACCTAAGTCGGCATCGTGCCTTTTGAATTTAATTCCGATGCAACTTCTGTGCTTCATCGTCAATCAGAAAGTACATGGTATACAGTAAACCTAAAGTGTAACATTGGCACCTAAAACTGGACTCACAGGAGAGGTTCAAATCATAGACAGTTAGAGTGTCAGTCCTCTTGTACTTAAGTCGGCATTGTGCCTTTTGTATTAAATTCGGATGCAATTTCTGTATATCATCGTCAATAAGAAGGTCCAAGGGAAACACTAAACCTGAAGTGAAGCATCAGAATCTAAAACTGGACTCACAGGAGAGGTTCAAATCATTGAAAGTTAGAGTGTCAGTCATTTAGTACTTAAGTCGGCTTTGTGCCTTTTGAATATAATTCCGATGCAATTTCTGTGCTGCATCGTCAAAGAGAAGGTCCAAGGCAGACAGTAAAACTGAAGTGAAGCATCGGAATCTAAAATCGGACTCACATTAGAGGTTCAAATCATAGAAAGTTAGATTGTCAGTCCTCTTGTACTTAAGTCGGCATTGAGCTTTTTGTATAAAATTCGGATGCAATTTATGTGTCTCGTCGTCAACAAGAAGTTGCAAGGTATACAGTAAACCTGAAGTGAAGCATCGGAATCTAAAACTGAACTCACATGAGAGGTTCAAAGCATAGAAAGTTAGAGTGTCAGTCCTCTTGTGCTTAAGTCGGCATTGCGCCTTTTGAATTTAATTCCGATGTAATTTTTGTGTTTTATCGTCAATAACAAGGTGTAAAGTATACAGGTAACCTGAAGTGACGCAACGGATTCTAAAACTGGACTCACAGGAGAGGTTCAAATCTTCGAAAGTGAGAGTGTCAATCCTCTTGTACTTAAGTCGGCATGGGCCTTTTGAATTTAATTCCGATGCAATTTCTGTGTTTCATCGTCAATAAGAAGGTCCAAGGTATACAGTAAACCTGAGATAAGCATCGGAATCTAAAAGTAGACTCACAGCAGAGGTTCAAACCATAGAAGGTTATAGTGCCACTCCTCTTGTGCATAAGTCGGCATTGTGGCTTTTAATTTAATTCCGATGCAATTCCTGTGTTTCATCGTCAATAAGCAGGTCCAAGGTAAACAGTAAACCTGAAGTTAAGCATCGGAATCGAAAACTATACTCACAGGAGTGGTTCAAATCATAGAAAGTTAGAGTGTCAGTTCTCTTGTACTTAAGTCGGCATTGTAACTTTTGTATTAAATTCGGATGCAATTTCTGTGTTTCATCGTTAATATGAAGGTCCAAGGGATACAGTAACCCTGAAGTGAAGCTTCAGAATCTAAAACTGGACTCACAGGAGAGGTTTAAATCATAGAAAGTTAGAGTGTCAGTCCGCTTGTACTTAAGTCGGCATAGTGCCTTTTGTATTTAATTCCGATGCATTTTCTGTGTTTCATCGTCAATAAAAAGGTGCAAGGTATACAGTAAACCTGAAGTGAAGCATCGGAATCTAAAACTGGACTCACAGGAGAAGTTCAAATCATAGCAAGTTAGAGTGTCAGTCCTCTTGTAATTAAGTCGGCATTGAGCCTTTTGTATAAAATTCGGATGCAATTTCTGTGTTTCGTCGTCAATTAGAAGGTCCAAGGTATACAGTTAACGTGAAGTGAAGCATCGGAATCTAAAACTGGACTCACAGGAGAGGTTCAAATCATAGAAAGTTAGAGTCTCAGTCCTCTTGTAATTAAGTCGGCATCGTGCCTTTTGAATTTAAGTCCGATGCAACTTCCGTGCTTCATCGTCAATAAGATAGTACATGGTATACAGTAAACCTGGCACCTAAAACTGGTCTCACAGGAGAGGTTCAAATCATAGAAAGTTAGAGTGTCACTCCTCTTGTACTCAAGTCGGCATTGTGGCTTTTGAATTTAATTCCGATGCAATTCCAGTGTTTCTTCGTCAATAAGAAGGTCCAAGGTATACAGTAAACCTGAAGTGAAGCATCGGAATCTAAAATTCGACTCACAGGAGAGGTTCAAATCATATACAGTTAGAGTGTCAGTCCTCTTGTACTTAAGTCGGCATTGTGCCTTTTGTATAAAATTCGGATGCAATTTATGTGTCTCGTCGTCAATAAGAAGTTGCAAGGTATACAGTAAACCTGAAGTGAAGCATCGGAATATAAAACTGGACTCACAGAAGAGGTTCAAATCATAGAAGTGAGAGCGTCAGTCCTCTTGTACTTAAATCGGCATTGTGCTTAATGAATTTTATTCCGATGCAATTTTTGTGCTTCATCGTCAAACAGAAGGTCCAAGGCATACAGTAAACCTGAAGTGAAGCAGCGGAATCGAAAACTGGACTCAGATTAGAGGTTCAAATCATTGAAAGTTAGATTGTCAGTCCTCTTGTACTTAAGTCGACATTGTGCATTTTGTATTAAATTCGGATGCAATTTCTGTGTTTCATCATCAATAAGTAGGTCCAAGGGATACAGTAAACCCGAAGTGAAGCATCGGAATCTAACGCTGGACTCACAGGAGAGGTTCAAATCATAGAGAGTTAGAGTGTCAGTCCTCTTGTACTTAACTCGGCATTGAGCCTTTTGAATTTAATTCCGATGCAATTTCTGTGTTTCATCGTCAATGCGAAGGTCCAAGGTATACAGTAAACCTGAAGTTAAGCATCGGAATCTGTAACTGGACTCACAGGAAAGGTTCAAATCATAGAAAGTGAGAGTGTCAGTCCTCTTGTACTTTAGTCGGCATTGTGCCTTTTGTATTTAATTCGTCTGCAATTTCTGTGTTTCATCGTCAATAAGAAGGTCCAAGGGATACAGTAAACCGGAAGTAAAGCATCGGAAACTAAAACTGGACTCACAGGAGAGGTTCAAATCATAGAAAGTTAGAGTGTCAGTCCTCTTGTACTTATGTAGGCATTGTGCCTTTTATATTTAATTCCGATGCAATTTCTGTGTTTCATCGTCAATAAGAAGTTGCAAGGTATACAGTAAACCTGAAGTGAAGCATCGGAATCTAAAACTGGACTCACAGAAGAGGTTCAAATCATAGAAAGTTAGAGTGTCAGTCCTCTTGTAATTAAGTCAGCATTGTGCCTTTTGTATAAAATTCGGATGCAATTTCAGTGTTTCGTCGTCAATAAGAAGGTGCGAGGTATACAGTAAACCTGAAGTGAAGCATCGGAATCTAAAACTGGACTCACAGGAGAGGTTCAAATCATAGAAAGTGAGAGTGTCAGTCCTCTTGTACTTAAGTCGGCATTGTGCCTTTTGAATTAAATTCCGATGCAATTTCTGTGCTTCATCGTCAATAAGAACGAGCAAGGTATACAGTAAGCCTGAAGTGAAGCATCGGAATCTAAAACTGGACTCACAGGAGAGGTTCAAATCATAGAAAGTTAGAGTGTCAGTCCTCTTGTACTTAAGTCGGCATCGTGCCTTTTGAATTTAATTCCGATGCAACTTCTGTGCTTCATCGTCAATAAGAAAGTACATGGTATACAGTAAACCTAAGGTGTAACATTGGCACCTAAAACTGGACTCACAGGAGAGGTTCAAATCATAGACAGTTAGAGTGTCATTCCTCTTGTACTTAAGTCGGCATTGTGCCTTTTGTATTAAATTAGGATGCAATTTCTGTATTTCATCGTCTTTAAGAAGGTCCAAGGGAAACAGTAAACCTGAAGTGAAGCATCGGAATCTAAAACTGGACTCACAGGAGATGTTCAAATCATAGAAAGTTAGAGTGTCCGTCATTTAGTACTTAAGTCGGCTTTGTGCCTTTTGAATATAATTCCGATGCAATTTCTGTGCTTCATCGTCAAAAAGAAGGTCCAAGGCAGACAGTAAAACTGAAGTGAAGCATCGGAATCTATAATCGGACTCACATTAGAGGTTCAAATCATAGAAAGTTAGACTGTCAGTCCTCTTGTACTTAAGTCGGCATTGAGCCTTTTGTATAAAATTCGGATGCATTTTATGTGTGTCGTCGTCAACAAGAAGTTGCAAGGTATACAGTAAACCTGAAGTGAAGCATCGGAATCTAAAACTGGACTCACATGAGAGGTTCAAATCATAGAAAGTTAGAGTGTCAGTCCTCTTGTACTTAAGTCGGCATTGCGCCTTTTGAATTTAATTCCGATGTAATTTTTGTGTTTTATCGTCAATAACAAGGTGTAAAGTATACAGGTAACCTGAAGTGACGCCACGGAATCTAAAACTGGACTCACAGGAGAGGTTCAAATCTTCGAAAGTGAGAGTGTCAGTCCTCTTGTACTTAAGTCGGCATGGGCCTTTTGAATTTAATTCCGATGCAATTTCTGTGTTTCATCGTCAATAAGAAGGTCCAAGGTATACAGTAAACCTGAAGTTAAGCATCGGAATCTAAAAGTAGACTCACAGCAGAGGTTCAAATCATAGAAGGTTATAGTGTCACTCCTCTTGTGCATAAGCCGGCATTGTGGCTTTTGAATTTAATTCCGATGCAATTCCTGTGTTTCATCGTCAATAAGCAGGTCCAAGGTATACAGAAAACCTGAAGTTAAGCATCGGAATCGAAAACTATACTCACAGGAGTGGTTCAAATCATAGAAGGTTAGAGTGTCAGTTCTCTTGTACTTAAGTCGGCATTGTAACTTTTGTATTAAATTCGGATGCAATTTCTGTGTTTCATCGTTAATAAGAAGGTCCAAGGGATATAGTAAACCTGAAGTGAAGCATCGGAATCTAAAACTGGACTCACAGGAGAAGTTCAAATCATAGAAAGTTAGAGTGTCAGTCCGCTTGTACTTAAGTCGGCATAGTGCCTTTTGTATTTAATTCCGATGCATTTTCTGTGTTTCATCGTGAATAAAAAGGTGCAAGGTATACAGTAAACCTGAAGTGAAGCATCGGAATCTAAAACTGGACTCACAGGAGAAGGTCAAATCATAGAAAGTTAGAGTGTCAGTCCTCTTGTACTTAACTCGGCATTGTGCCTTTTGAATTTAATTCCGATGCAATTTCTGTGTTTCATCGTCAATGCGAAGGTCCAAGGTATACAGTAAACCTGAAGTTCAGCATCGGAATCTATAACTGGACTCACAGGAGAGGTTCAAATCATATAAAGTGAGAGTGTCAGTCGTCATGTACTTAAGTCGGCATTGTGCCTTTTGTATTTAATTCGTCTGCAATTTCTGTGTTTCATCGTCAATAAGAAGGTCCAAGGGATACAGTAAACCGGAAGTAAAGCATCGGAAACTAAAACTGGACTCAAAGGAGAGGTTCAATTCATAGAAATTTAGAGTGTCAGTCCTCTTGTACTTATGTAGGCATTGTGCCTTTTGTATTTAATTCCGATGCAATTTCTGTGTTTCATCGTCAATAAGAAGTTGCAAAGTATACAGTAAACCTGAAGTGAAGCATTGGAATCTAAAACTGGAATCACCGAAGAGGTTCAAATCATAGAAAGTTAGAGTGTCAGTCCTCTTGTAATTAAGTCTTCATTGTGCCTTTTGTATAAAATTCGTATGCAATTTCTGTGTTTCGTCGTCAATAAGAGGGTGCAAGGTATACGGTAAACCCAAAGTGAAGCATCGGAATCTAAAACTGGATTCACGTTAGAGGTTCAAATCATAGAAAGTAAGAGTGTCAGTCCTCTTGTACTTAAGTCGTCATTGTGGCTTTTGTATTAAATTCGGATGCCATTTCTGTGTTTCATCGTCGATAAGAGGGTCCAAGGGATACAGTAAACCTGACGTGAAGCATCAGAATCTAAAGCTGGACTCACAGGAGAGGTTCAAATCATAGAAAGTTAGAGTGTCAGTCCACTTGAACATAACTCGGCATTGTGCCTTTTGAATTTAAATCCGATGCAATTTCTGTGTTTCACCGTCAATACGAAGGTCCAAGGTATACAGTAAACCTGAAGTGAAGCATCGGAATCTAAAACCGGACTCAGAGGAGAGGTTCAAATCATAGATAGTTAGAGTGTCAGTCCTCTTGTACTTAAGTCGGCATTGTGCCTTTTGTATTTAAGTCCGATGCAATTTCTATGTTTCATCGTCAATAAGACGGTGCAAGGTATACAGTAAACCTGAAATGAAGCATCTGAATCTAAAACTGGACTCACAGGAGAGGTTCAAATCATAGAAAGTTAGAGTGTCAGTCCTCTTGTAATGAAGTCGGCATTGTGCCTTTTGTATAGAATTCGGATGCAATTTCTGTGTTTCGTCGTCAATAAGGTGCAAGGTATACAGTAAACCTGATGTGAAGCATCGGAATCTAAATCTGGACTTCCGGGAGAGGTTCAAATCATTGAAAGTGAGAGTGTCAGTCCTCTTGTACTTAAGTCGGCATTGTGCCTTTTGTATTAAATTCGGATGCAATATCTTTGTTTCATCGTCAATAAGAAGGTCCAAGGGACACTGTAAACCTGATGTGAAGCATCGGAATCTAAAACTGGACTCACATTAGAGGTTCAAATCATAGAAAGTAAGAGTGTCCGTCCTCTTGTACTTAAGACGGCATTGTGCCTTTTGTATTTAATTCGGATGCAATTTCTGTGTTTCATCGTCAATAAGAAGGTGCAAGGTATACAGTAAACCTGAAGTGAAGCATCGGATTCTAAAACTGGACTCACAGGGGAGGTTCAAATTATAGAAACTGAGAGTGTCAATCCTCTTGTACTTAAGTCGGCATTGTTTCTTTTGTATTAAATTCGGATGCAATTTCTGTGTTTCATCATCAATAAGAAGGTCCAAGGGATACAGTAAACCTGAAGTGAAGCATCGGAATCTAAAACTGGACTCACAGGAGAGGTTCAAATCATCGAAAGTTAGAGTGTCAGTCCTCTTGTACTTAAGTCGGCATTGTGCCTTTTGAATTCATTTCCGATGCAATTTCTGTGTTTTATCGTCAATAAGAAGGTGCAAAGTATACAGGAAACCTGAAGTGAAGCATCGGAATCTAAAACTGAACTCACAGGAGAGGTTCAAATTATAGAAAGTGAGAGTGTCAGTTCTCTTGTACTTAAGTCGGCATTGTGCCCTTTGTATTAAATTCGGATGCAATTTCTGTGTTTCATCGTCAATACGAAGGTACATGGGATACAGTAAACCTGAAGTGAAGCATCGGAATCCAAAACTGGACTCACAGGAGAGGTTCAAATCATCGAAAGTGAGAGTGTCAGTCCTCTTGTACTTAAGTTGGCATGGGCCTTTTGAATTTAATTCAGATGCAATTTCTGTGTTTCATCGTCAGTAAGAAGGTCCAAGGTATACAGTAATAATGAAGTTAAGCATCGGAATCTAAAACTAGACTCACAGGAGAGGTTCAAATCATAGAAAGTTAGTGTCACTCCTCTTGTACTTAAGTCGGCATTGTGGCTTTTGAATTTAATTCCGATGCAATTCCTGTGTTTCATCGTCAATAAGAAGGTCCAAGGTGTACAGTAAACCTGAAGTTAAGCTACGGAATCTAAAACTATACTCACAGGAGCGGTTCAAATCATAGAAAGTTAGAGTGTCAGTACTCTTGTACTTAAGTCGGCATTGTGCCTTTTGTATTTAATTCTGATGCAATTTCTGTGTTTCATCGTCAATAAGAAGGTCCAAGGGATACAGTAAACCCGAAGTGAAGCATCGGAATCTAATGCTGGACTCACAGGAGAGGTTCAAATCATAGAAAGTTAGAGTGTCAGTCCTCTTGTACTTAAGTCGGCATTGTGCCTTTTGTATTTCATTCCGATGCAATTTCTGAGTTACATCGTCAATAAGAAGGTGCAAGGTATACAGTAAACCTGAAGTGAAGCATCGGAATCTAAAACTGGACTCACAGGAGAGGTTCAAATCATAGAAAGTTAGAGTGTCAGTCCTCTTGTAATTAAGTCGGCATTGTGCCTTTTGTATAAAATTCGGATGCAATTTCTGTGTTTCGTCGTCAATAAGAAGGTGCAAGGTATACGGTAAACCTGAAGTGAAGCATCGGGATCTATATCTGGACTTACGGGAGAGGTTCAAATCATAGAAAGTGAGAGTGTCAGCCCTCTTGTACTTAAGTCGGCATAGTGCCTTTTGTATTAAATTCGGATGCAATATCTTTGTTTCATCGTCAATAAGAAGGTCCAAGGGACACAGTAAACCTGAAGTGAAGCATCGGAATCTAAAACTGGACTCACATTAGAGGTTCAAATCATAGAAAGTAAGAGTGTCAGTCCTCTTGTACTTAAGACGGCATTGTGCCTTCTGTATTAAATTCAGATGCAATTTCTGTGTTTCATCGTCAATAAGAAGGTGCAAGGTATACAGCAAACCTGAAGTGAAGCATCGGATTCTAAAACTGGACTCACAGGGGAGGTTCAAATCATAGAAAGTGAGAGTGTCAATCCTCTTGTACTTAAGTCGGCATTGTGTCTTTTGTATTAAATTCGGATGCAATTTCTGTGTTTCATCATCAATAAGAAGGTCCAAGGGATGCAGTAAACCTGAAGTGAAGCATCGGAATCTAAAACTGGACTCACATTAGAGGTTCAAATCATAGAAAGTAAGAGTGTCAGTCCTCTTGTACTTAAGACGGCATTGTGCCTTTTGTATTAAATTCGGATGCAATTTCTGTGTTTCATCGTCAATAAGAAGGTGCAAGGTATACAGTAAACATGAAGTGAAGCATCGGATTCTAAAACTGGACTCACAGGGGAGGTTCAAATCATAGAAAGTGTGAGTGTCACTCCTCTTGTACTTAAGTCGGCATTGTGTCTTTTGTATTAAATTCGGATGCAATTTCTGTGTTTCATCATAAATAAGAAGGTCCAAGGGATACAGTAAACCTGAAGTGAAGCATCGGAATCTAAAACTGGACTCACAGGAGAGGTTGAAATCATGGAGAGTTAGAGTGTCAGTCCTCTTCTACTTAAGTCGGCATTGTGCCTTTTGTATTTAATTCGTCTGCAATTTCTGTGTTTCATCGTCAATAAGAAGGTCCAAGGGATACAGTAAACCGGAAGTAAAGCATCGGAAACTAAAACTGGACTCACAGGAGAGGTTCAAATCATAGAAAGTGGGAGTGTCAGTCCTCTTGTACTTATGTCGCCATTGTGCCTTTTGTATTTAATTCCGATGCAATTTCTGTGTTTCATCGCCAATAAGAAGGTGCAAGGTATACAGTAAACCTGAAGTGAAGCATCGGAATCTAAAACTGGACTCACAGAAGAGGTTCAAATCATAGAAAGGTAGAGTGTCAGTCAACTTGTAATTAAGTCTTCATTGTGCCTTTTGTATAAAATTCGGATGCAATTTCTGTGTTTCGTTTTCAATAAGAGGGTGCAAGGTATACTGTAAACCCAAAGTGAAGCATCGGAATCTAAAACTGGAATCCCAGGTGAGGTTCAAATTATAGATTGTGAGAGTGTCAGTCCTATTGTACTTAAGTCGGCATTGTGTCCTTTGTATAAAATTCGGAAGCAATTTATGTGTTTCATCGTCAATAAGAAGGTCCAAGGGATACAGTAAACCTGAAGTGATGCATCAGATTCTAAAACTGGACTCACAGGAGAGGTTCAAATCATAGAAAGTTAGAGTGTGAGTCCTCTTGTACTTAAGTCGGCATTGTGCCTGTTGAATTTAATTCCAATGCAATTTCTGTGTTTCATCGTCAATAAAAATGTGCAAAGTATAAAGTAAACCCGAAGGGAAGCATCGCAATCTAAAACTTGACTCACAAGAGAGGTTCAAATCATAGAAAGTGAGAGTGTCAGTCCTCTTGTACTTAAGTTGGCATTGTGCCTTTTGTATTAAATTCGGATGCAATTTCTGTGTATCATCGTCAATACGAAGGTCCAAGGGATTCAGTTAACCTGAAGTGAAGCATCGGAATCGAAAACTGGACTCACAGGAGAGGTTCATACCATAGAAAGTGAGAGTGTCAGTCCTCTTGTACTTAAGTCGGCATGGGCATTTTGAATTTCATTCCGATGCAATTTCTCTGTTTCATCGTCAATAACAAGGTCCAAGGTATATAGTAAACCTGAAGTTAAGCATCTGAATCTAAAACCGGACTCACAGGAGAGGTCCAAATCATAGAAAGTTAGAGTGTCAGTCCTCTTGTACTTAAGCCGGCATTGTGCCTTTTGAATTTAATTCCAATGCAATTTCTGTGTTTCATCGTCAATAAGAATGTGCAAAGTATACACTAAACCTGAAGGGAAGCATCGCAATCTAAAACTTAACGCACAGGAGAGGTTCAAATCATAGAAAGTGAGAGTGTCATTCCTCTTGTACTTATGTCGGCATTGTGCCTTTTGTATTTAATTCCGATGCAATTTCTGTGTTTCATCGTTAATAAGAAGTTGCAAGGTATACAGTAAACCTGAAGTGAAGCATCGGAATCTAAAACTGGACTCACAGAAGAGGTTCAAATCATAGAAAGTAATTGTGTCAGACCTCTTGTAATTAAGTCGGCATTGTGGCTTTTGTATTATATTCGGATGCAATTTCTGTGTTTCATCTTCAATAAGAGTGTCCAAGGGATACAGTAAACCCGAAGTGAAGCATCAGAATCTAAAGCTGGACTCACAGGAGAGGTTCAAATCATAGAAAGTTAGAGTGTCAGTCCACTTGAACATAACTTGGAGTTTTGCCTTTTGAATTTAAATCCGATGCAATTTCTGTGTTTCATCGTCAATACGAAGGTCCAAGGTATACAGTAAAACTGAAGTGAAGCATCGGAACCTAAAACTGGACTCACAGGAGAGGTTCAAATCATAGAAAGTTAGAGTGTCAGTCCTCTTGTAATTAAGTCGGCATTGTGCCTTTTGTATAAAACTCGGATGCAATTTCTGTGTTTCGTCGTCAATAAGAAGGTGCAAGGTATACAGTAATCCCCGATGTGAAGCATCGGAATCTAAATCTGGACTTACGGGAGAGGTTCAAATCATAGAAAGTTAGAGTGTCAGTCCTCTTGTACTTAAGTCGGCATTGTGCGTTTTGTATTAAATTCGGATGCAATATCTTTGTTTCATTGTCATTAAGAAGGTCCAAGGGACACAGTAAACCTGAAGTGAAGCATCGGAATCTAAAACTGGACTCACATTTGAGGTTCAAATCATAGAAAGTAAGAGTGTCAGTCCTCTTGTACTTAAGACGGCATTGTGCCTTTTGTATTAAATTCGGATGCAATTTCTGTGTTTCATCGTCAATAAGAAGGTGCAAGGTATACGGTAAACCTGAAGTGAAGCATCGGATTCTAAAACTGGACTCACAGGGGAGGTTCAAATCATAGAAAGTGAGAGTGTCAATCCTCTTGTACTTAAGACGGCATTGTGTCTTTTGTATAAAATTCGGATGCAATTTCTGTGTTTCATCATCAATAAGAAGGTCCAAGGGATACAGTAAACCTGAAGTGAAGCATCGGAATCGAATACTGGACTCACAGGAGAGGTTCAAATCATCGAAAGTGAGAGTGTCAGTCCTCTTGTACTTAAGTTGGCATGGGCCTTTTGAATTTAATTCAGATGCAATTTCTGTGTTTCATCGTCAATAAGAAGGTCCAAGGGATACAGTAAACCCGAAGTGAAGCATCGGAATCTAAAGCTGGACTCACAGGAGAGGTTCAAATCATAGAAAGTTAGAGTGTCAGTCCTCTTGTACTTAAGACGGCATTGTGCCTTTTGTATTTAATTCCGATGCAATTTTTGTGTTTCATCGTCAATAGGAAGGTGCAAGGTATACAGTAAACCTGAAGTGAAGCATCGGAATCAAAAACTAGACTCACAGGAGAGGTTCAAATCATAGAAAGTTAGAGTGTCAGTCCTCTTGTAATTAAGTCGGCATTGTGCCTTTTGTATAAAATTCGGATGTAATTTCTGTGTTTCGTCGTCAATAAGAAGGTGCAAGGTATACAGTAAACCTGAAGTGAAGCATCGGAATCTAAATCTGGACTTATGGGAGAGGTTCAAATCATAGAAAGTGAGAGTGTCAGTCCTCTTGTACTTAAGTCGGCATTGTGCCTTTTGTATTAAATTCGGATGCAATATCTCTGTTTCATCGTCAATAAGAAGGTCCAAGGGACACAGTAAACCTGAAGTGAAGCATCGGAATCTGAAGCTGGACTCACATTAGAGGTTCAAATCATAGAAAGTAAGAGTGTCAGTCCTCTTGTACTTAAGACGGCATTGTGCCTTTTGTATTAAATTCGGATGCAATTTCTGTGTTTCATCGTCAATAAGAAGATGCAAGGTATACAGTAAACCTGAAGTGAAGCATCGGATTCTAAAACTGGACTCACAGGGGAGGTTCAAATCATAGAAAGTGAGAGTGTCAATCCTCTTGTACTTAAGTCGGCATTGTGTCTTTTGTATTAAATTCGGATGCAATTTCTGTGTTTCATCATCAATAAGAAGGTCCAAGGGATACAGTAAACCTGAGGTGAAGCATCGAAATCTGAAACTGGACTCACATTAGAGGTTCAAATCATAGAAAGTAAGAGTGTCAGTCCTCTTGTACTTAAGACGGCATTGTGCCTTTTGTATTTAATTCTGATGCAATTTCTGTGTTTCATCGTCAATAAGAAGGTGCAAGGTATACAGTAAACATGAAGTGAAGCATCGGATTCTAAAACTGAACTCACAAGGGAGGTTCAAATCATAGAAAGCGAGAGTGTCTATCCTCTTGTACTTAAGTCGGCATTTTGTCTTTTGTATTAAATTCGGATGCAATTTCTGTGTTTCATCATCAATAAGAAGGTCCAAGGAATACAGTAAACCTGAAGTGAAGCATCGGAATCTAAAACTGGACTCACAGGAGTGGTTCAAATCATAGAAAGTTAGAGTGTCAGTTCTCTTGTACTTAAGTCGGCATTGTGCCTTTTGCATTTAATTCGTCTGTAATTTCTGTGTTTCATCGTCAATAAGAAGGTCCAAGGGATACAGTAAACCGGAAGTAAAGCATCGCAAACTAAAACTGGACTCACAGGAGAGGTTCAAATCATAGAAAGTTAGAGTGTCAGTCCTCTTGTACTTATGTCGGCATTGTGCCTTTTGTATTTAATTCCGATGCAATTTCTGTGTTTCATCGTCAATAAGAAGGTGCAAGTTATACAGTAAACCTGAAGTGAAGCATCGGAATCTAAAACTGGACTCACAGAAGAGGGTCAAATCATAGATAGGTAGAGTGTCAGTCCTCTTGTAATTAAGTCTTCATTGTGCCTTTTGTATAAAATTCGGATGCAATTTCTGTGTTTCGTCGTCAATAAGAGGCTGCAAGGTATACTGTAAAACCAATGTGAAGCATCGGAATCTAAAACTGGACTCACATTAGAGGTTCAAATCATAGAAAGTAAGAGTGTCAGTCCTCTTGTACTTAAGACGGCATTGTGCCTTTTGTATTAAATTCGAATGCAATTTCTGTGTTTCATCGTCAATAAGAAGGTGCAAGGTATACAGTAAACATGAAGTGAAGCATCGGATTCTAAAACTGGACTCACAGGGAAGGTTCAAATCATAGAAAGTGAGAGTGTCAATCCTCTTGTACTTAAGTCGGCATTGTGTCTTTTGTATTAAATTCGGATGCAATTTCTGTGTTTCATCGTCAATAAGAAGGTGCAAGGTATACAGTAAACATGACGTGGAGCATCGGATTCTAAAACTGGACTCACAGGAGAGGTTCAAATCATAGAAAGTTAGAGTGTCAGTCCTCTTGTACTTAAGTCGGCTTTGTGCCTTTTGAATTTAATTCCAATGCAATTTCTGTGTTTCATCGTCAATAAGAATGTGCAAAGTATACAGTAAACCTGGAGGGAAGCATCGCAATCTAAAACTTGACTCACAGGAGGGGTTCAAATCATAGAAAGTGAGAGTGTCAGTCCTCTTGTACTTAAGTCGGCATTGTGCCTTTTGTATTAAATTCGGATGCAATTTCTGTGTCTCATCGTCAATACGAAGGTCCAAGGGATTCAGTAAACCTGAAGTGAAGCATCGGAATCGAAAACTGAACACACAAGAGAGGTTCAAACCATAGAAAGTGAGAGTGTCACTCCTCTTGTACTTAAGTCGGCATGGGCATTTTGAATTTCATTCCGATGCAATTTCTGTGTTTCATCGTCAATAACAAGGTCCAAGGTATACAGAAAACCTGAAGTTAAGCATCTGAATATAAAACTAGACTCACAGGAGAGGTTCAAATCATAGAAAGTTAGAGTGTCAGTCCTCTTGTACTTACGTCGGCATTGTGCCTTTTGAATTTATTTCCGATGCAATTTCTGTGCTTCATCGTCAAAAAGAAGGTCCAAGGCATACAGTAAACCTGAAGTGAAGCATCGGAATCTAATACTGGACTCACATTAGAGGTTCAAATCATAGAAAGTTAGATTGTCAGTCCTCTTGTACTCAAGTCGACATTGTTGCTTTTGTATTAAATTCGGATTCAATTTCTGTGTTTCATCGTTAATAAGAACGTCCAAGGGATTCAGTAAACCCGAAGTGAAGCATCGGAATCTAAAGCTGCACTCACAGGAGAGGTTCAAATCATAGAAAGTTAGAGTGTCCGTCCACTTGAACTTAACTCGGCATTGTGCCTTTTGAATTTAAATCCGATGCAATTTCTGTGTTTCATTGTCAATACGAAGGTCCAAGGTATACAGTAAACCTAAAGTGAAGCATCGGAATCTAAAACCGGCTCACAGGAGAGGTTCAAATCATAGAAAGTTAGAGTGTCACTCCTCTTGTACATAAGTAGGCATTGTGGCTTTTGAATTTAATTCCGATGCAATTCCTGTGTTTCATCGTCAATAAGTAGGTCCAAGGTATACAGTTAACCTGAAGTTAAGCATCGGAATCGAAAACTATAATCACAGGGGAGGTTCAAATCATAGAAAGTTAGAGTGTCACTCCTCTTGTACTTAAGTCGGCATTGTGCCTTTTGTATTTAATTCCGATGCAATTTCATTGTTTCATCGTCAATAATAAGGTGCACGGTATACAGTAACCCTGAAGTGAAGCATCGGAATATAAAACTGGACTCACAGGAGGGGTTCAAATCTTAGAAAGTTAGAGTGTCAGTCCTCTTGTAATTATGTCGGCATTGAGCCTTTTGTATAAAATTCGGATGCAATTTCTGTGTTTCGTCGTCAATTAGAAGGTCCAAGGTATACAGTTAACGTTAAGTGAAGCATCGGAATCTAAAACTGGACTCACAGGAGAGTTTCAAATCATAGAAAATTAGAGTCTCAGTCCTCATGTACTTAAGTCGGCATCGTGCCTTTTGAATTTAATTCCGATGCAACCTCTGTGCTTCATCGTCAATAAGATAGTCCATGGTATACAGTAAACCTGAAGTGTAACATTGGCACCTAAAACTGGTCTCACAGGAGAGGTTCAAATCATAGAAAGTTAGAGTGTCACTCCTCTTATACTCAAGTCGGCAATGTGGCTTTTGTTTTTAATTCCGATGCAATTCCCGTGTTTCGTCGTCAATAAGAAGGTCCAAGGTATACAGTAAACCTGAAGTGAAGCATCGCAATCTAAAATTCGACTCACTGGAGAGGTTCAAATCATAGACAGTTAGAGTGTCAGCCCTCTTGTACTTAAGTCGCCATTGTGCCTTTTGTATTAAATTCGCATGCAATTTCTGTGTTTGATCGTCAATAAGAAGGTCCAAGGGATACAGTAAACCTGAAGTGAAGCATCGGAATCTAAAACTGGACTCACAGGGGAGGTTAAATCATAGAAAGTTAGAGTGTCAGTCATTTAGTACTTAAGTCGGCTTTGTGCTTTTTGAATTTAATTCCGATGCAATTTCTGTGCTTCATCGTCAAAAAGAAGGTCCAAGGCAGACAGTAAACCTGAAGTGAAGCATCGGAATCTAAAACTGGACTCAAATTAGAGGTTCAAATCATAGAAAGTTAGATTGTCAGTCCTCTTGTACTTAAGTCGGCATTGTGCCTTTTGTATAAAATTCGTATGCAATTTATGTGTCTCGTCGTCAATAAGAAGTTGCAAGGTATACAGTAAACCTGAAGTGAAGCATCGGAATATAAAACTGGACTCACAGGAGAGGTTAAAATCATAGAAGTGAGAGCGTCAGTCCTCTTGTACTTAAATCTGCATTGTGCCTTTTGAATTTTATTCCGATGCAATTTTTGTGCTTCATCGTCAAACAGATGGTCCAAGGCATACAGTAAACCAGAAGTGAAGCAGCGGAATCTAAAACTGGACTCAGATATGAGGTTCAAATCATTGAAAGTTAGATTGTCAGTCCTCTTGTACTTAAGTCGGCATTGTGCCTTTTGTATTTAATTCGTCTGTAATTTCTGTGTTTCATCGTCAATAAGAAGGTCCAAAGGTTACAGTAAACCGGAAGTAAAGCATCGGAAACTAAAACTGGACTCACAGGAGAGGTTCAAATCATTGAAAGTTAGAGTGTCAGTCCTCTTGTACTTAAGTCGGCATTGTGCATTTTGTATTTAATTCCGATGCAATTTCTGTGTTTCATCGTCAATAAGAAGGTGCAAGGTATACAGTAAACCTGAAGTGAAGCATCGGAATCTAAAACTGGACTCACAGGAGAGGTTCAAATCATAGAAAGTTAGAGTGTCACTCCTCTTGTACTTAAGTCGGCATTGTGGCTTTTGAATTTAATTCCGATGCAATTCCTGTATTTCATCGTCAATAAGAAGGTCCAAGGGATGCAGTAAACCAGAAGTGAAGCATCGGAATCTAAAGCTGGACTCACAGGAGAGGTTCAAATCATAGAAAGTTAGAGTGTCAGTCCTCTTGTACTTAAGTCGGCATTGTGCCTTTTCTATTTTATTCCGATGCAATTTCTGTGTTTCAACGTCAATAAGAAGGTGCAAGGTATACAGTAAACCTGAAGTGAAGCATCGGAATCTAAAACTGGACTCACAGGAGAGGTTCAAATCATAGAAAGTTAGAGTGTCAGTCCTCTTGTAATTAAGTCGGCATTGTGCCTTTTGTATAAAATTCGGATGCAATTTCTGTGTTTCGACGTCAATAACAAGGTGCAAGGTAAACAGCAAATTTGAAGTGAAGCATCGGAATCTAAAACTGGACTCACAGGAGAGGTTCAAATCATAGAAAGTTAGAGTGTCAGTCCTCTTGTACTTAGGTCTTCATTGTGCCTTTTGAATTTAATTCCGATGCAATATCGGGGCTTCATCGTCAAAAAGAAGGTCCAAGGCAGACAGTAAACCTTACGTGAAGCATCGGATTCTAAAACTGGACTCACATTAGAGGTTCAAATCATAGAAAGTTAGATTGTCTGTCCTCTTGTACTCAAGTTGGCATTGTGCCTTTTGTATAGAATTCGGATTTAATTTCTGTGTTTCGTCGTCAAAAAGAAGGTGCAAGGTAAACAGTAAACCTGAAGTTAAGCATCGGAATCTAAAACTGGACTCACAGGAGAGGTTCAAATCATAGAAAGTGAGAGTGTCAGTCCTCTTGTACTTAAGTCGGCATTGTGCCTTTTGAATTAAATTCCGATCCAATTTCTGTGCTTCAGCGTCAAAAAGAAGGTCCAAGGCATACAGTAAACCTGAAGTGAAGCATCGGAATCTAAAACTGGACTCACATTAGAGGTTCAAATCATAGAAAGTTAGATTGTCAGTCCTCTTGTACTTTAGTCGGCATTGTGCCTTTTGTGTTAAATTCGGATGCAATTTCTGTGTTTCATCATCAATAAGAAGGTCCAAGGAATACAGTAAACCCGAAGTGAAGAATCGGAATCTAAAGCTGGACTCACAGGAGAGGTTCAAAACATAGAAAGTTAGAGTGTCAGTCCCCTTGTACTTAACTCGGTATTGTGCATTTTGAATTTAATTCCGATGCAATTTCTGTGTTTCATCGTCAATACGAAGGTCCAAGGTATACAGTAAACCTGAAGGTAAGCATCGGAATCTAAAACTGGACACACAGAAGAGGTTCAATTCATAGAAAGTTAGAGTGTCAGTCCTCTTGTACTTAAGTCGGCATTGTGCCTTTTGTATTTAATTCCGATGCAATTTCTGTGTTTCAACGTCAATAAGAAGGTGCAAGGTATACGGTGAACCTTAACTGAAGCATCGGAATCTAAAGCTGGACTCACAGGAGACGTTCAAAACATAGAAAGTTAGAGTGTCAGTCCCCTTGTACTTAACTCGGTATTGTGCCCTTTGTATTAAATTCGGATGCAATTTCTGTGTATTATCGTCAATACGAAGGTCCATGGGATACAGTAAACCTGAAGTGAAGCATCGGAATCGAAAACAGGACTCACAGGAGAGGTTCAAATCGTAGAAAGTTAGAGTGTCAGTCCTCTTGTACTTAAGTCGGCATTGTGCCTTTTGAATTAAATTCCGATGCAATTTCTGTGTTTCATCATCAATAAGAAGGTCCAAGGGATACAGTAAACCTGAAGTGAAGCATCG
The DNA here is from genome assembly GCF_023864345.2 of Schistocerca serialis cubense. Lineage (NCBI taxonomy): Eukaryota > Metazoa > Arthropoda > Insecta > Orthoptera > Acrididae > Schistocerca > Schistocerca serialis. The sequence goes on from NW_026048462.1 coordinate 2,529,291, forward strand.
GAATCTAAAACAGGACTCACAGGAGAGGTTCAAATCATAGAAAGTTAGAGTGTCAGTCCTCTTGTACTCAAGTCGGCATTGTGCCTTTTGAATTAAATTCCGATGCAATTTCTGTGTTTTATCGTCAATAAGAAGGTGCAAAGTATACAGGAAACCTGAAGTGAAGCATCGGAATCTAATACTGGACTTACAGGAGAGGTTCAAATCATAGAAAGTGAGAGTGTCAGTCCTCTTGTACTTAAGTCGGCACTGTGCCCTTTGTATTAAATTCGGATGCAATTTCTGTGTATCATCGTCAATACGAAGGTCCATGGGATACAGTAAACCTGAAGTGAAGCATCGGAATCTAAAACTGGACTCACAGGAGAGGTTCAAATCATCTAAAGTGAGAGTGTCAGTCCTCTTGTACTTAAGTTGGCATGGGCCTTTTGAATTTAATTCAGATGCAATTTCTGTGTTTCATCGTCAAAAAGAAGGTCCAAGGCAGATAGTAAACCTGAAGTGAAGCCACGGAATCTAAAACTAGACGCACATTAGAGGTTCAAATCATAGAAAGTTAGACTGTCACTCCTCTTGTACTTAAGTCGGCATTGTGGCTTTTGAATTTAATTCCGATGCAATTCCTGTGTTTCATCGTCAATAAGAAGGTCCAAGGTGTACTGTAAACCTGAAGTTAAGCTTCGGAATCTAAAACTATACTCACAGGAGAGGTTCAAATCATAGAAAGTTAGATTGTCAGTACTCTTGTACTTAAGTCGGCATTGTGCATTTTGTATTTAATTACGATGCAATATCTGTGTTTCATCGTCAATAAGAAGGTCCAAGGGATACAGTAAACCCGAAGTGAAGCATCGGAATCTAAAGCTGGACTCACAGGAGAGGTTCAAATCATAGAAAGTTAGAGTGTCAGTCCTCTTGTACTTAAGTCGGCATTGTGCCTTTTCTATTTAATTCCGATGCAATTTCTGTGTTTCAACGTCAATAAGAAGGTGCAAGGTATACAGTAAACCTGAAGTGAAGCATCGGAATCTAAAACTGGACTCACAGGAGAGGTTCAAATCATAGAAAGTTAGAGTGTCAGTCCTCTTGTAATTAAGTCGGCATTGTGCCTTTTGTATAATATTCGGATGCAATTTCTGTGTTTCGACGTCAATAACAAGGTGCAAGGTAAACAGTAAATTTGAAGTGAAGCATCGGAATCTAAAACAGGACTCACAGGAGAGGTTCAAATCATAGAAAGTTAGTGTGTCGGTCCTCTTTTACTTAAGTCGGCATTGTGCCTTTTGTATTAAATTCGGATACAATTTCTGTGTATTATCGTCAATACGAAGGTCCATGGGATACAGTAAACCTGAAGTGAAGCATCGGAATCGAAAACAGGACTCACAGGAGAGGTTCAAATCATAGAAAGTTAGAGTGTCAGTCCTCTTGTACTTAAGTCGGCATTGTGCCTTTTGAATTAAATTCCGATGCAATTTCTGTGTTTTATCGTCAATAAGAAGGTGCAAAGTATACAGGAAACCTGAAGTGAAGCATCGGAATCTAATACTGGACTCACAGGAGAGGTTCAAATCATAGAAAGTGAGAGTGTCAGTCCTCTTGTACTTAAGTCGGCACTGTGCCCTTTGTATTAAATTCGGATGCAATTTCTGTGTATCATCGTCAATACGAAGGTCCATGGGATACAGTAAACCTGAAGTGAAGCATCGGAATCTAAAACTGGACTCACAGAAGAGGTTCAAATCATCTAAAGTGAGAGTGTCAGTCCTCTTGTACTTAAGTTGGCATGGGCCTTTTGAATTTAATTCAGATGCAATTTCTGTGTTTCATCGTCAATAAGAAGGTCCAAGGTATACACTAAACCTGAAGTTAAGCATCGGAATCTATAACTAGACTCACAGGAGAGGTTCAAATCATAGAAAGTTAGACTGTCACTCCTCTTGTACTTAAGTCGGCATTGTGGCTTTTGAATTTAATTCCGATGCAATTCCTGTGTTTCATCGTCAATAAGAAGGTCCAAGGTGTACTGTAGACCTGAAGTTAAGCTTCGGAATCTAAAACTATACTCACAGGAGAGGTTCAAATCATAGAAAGTTAGATTGTCAGTACTCTTGTACTTAAGTCGGCATTGTGCATTTTGTATTTAATTACGATGCAATATCTGTGTTTCATCGTCAATAAGAAGGTCCAAGGGATACAGTAAACCCGAAGTGAAGCATCGGAATCTAAAGCTGGACTCACAGGAGAGGTTCAAATCATAGAAAGTTAGAGTGTCAGTCCTCTTGTACTTAAGTCGGCATTGTGCCTTTTCTATTTAATTCCGATGCAATTTCTGTGTTTCAACGTCAATAAGAAGGTGCAAGGTATACAGTAAACCTGAAGTGAAGCATCGGAATCTAAAACTGGACTCACAGGAGAGGTTCAAATCATAGAAAGTGAGAGTGTCAGTCCTCTTGTACTTAAGTCGGCATTGTGCCCTTTGTATTAAATTCGGATGCAATTTCTGTGTATCATCGTCAATACGAAGGTCCATGGGACACAGTAAACCTGAAGTGAAGCATCGGAATCTAAAACTGGACTCACAGGAGAGGTTCAAATCATAGAAAGTTAGAGTGTCAGTCCTCTTGTAATTAAGTCGGCATTGTGCCTTTTGTATAAAATTCGGATGTAATTTCTGTGTTTCGTCGTCTATAAGAAGGTGCAAGGTATACGGTAAACCTGAAGTGAAGCATCGGAATCTAAATCTGGACTTACGGGAGAGGTTCAAATCATAGAAAGTGAGAGTGTCAGTCCTCTTGTACTTAAGTCGGCATTGTGCCTTTTGTATTAAATTCGGATGCAATATCTTTGTTTCATCGTCAATAAGAAAGTCCAAACGACACAGTAAACCTGAAGTGAAGCATCGGAATCAAAAACTGGACTCACATTAGAGGTTCAAATCATAGAAAGTAAGGGTGTCAGTCCTCTTGTACTTAAGACGGCATTGTGCCTTTTGTATTAAATTCGGATGCAATTTCTGTGTTTCATCGTCAATAAGAAGGTGCAAGGTATACAGTAAACCTGAAGTGAAGCATCGGATTCTAAAACTGGACTCACAGGGGAGGTTCAAATCATAGAAAGTGAGAGTGTCAATCCTCTTGTACTTAAGTCGGCATTGTGGATTTTGTATTAAATTCGGATGCAATTTCTGTGTTTCATCATCAATAAGAAGGGCCTAGTGATACAGTAAACCTGAAGTGAAGCATCGGAATCTAAAACTGGACTCACAGGAGAGGTTCAAATCATAGATAGTTAGAGTGTCAGTCCTCTTGTACTTAAGTCGGCATTGTGCCATTTGAATTTAATTCCGATGCAATTTCTGTGCTTTATCGTCAATAAGAAGGTGCAAAGTATATAGCAAACCTGAAGTGAAGCTTCGGAATCTAAAACTATACTCACAGGAGAGGTTCAAATCATAGAAAGTTAGAGTGTCAGTACTCTTGTACTTAAGTCGGCATTGTGACTTTTGTATTAAATTCGGATGCAATTTCTGTGTTTCATCTTCATTAAGAAGCTCCAAGGGATACAGTAAACCTGAAGTGAAGTTTCGGAATCTAAAACTAGACTCACAGGAGAGGTTCAAATCATAGAAAGTTAGAGTGTCAGTCCTCTTGTACTTATGTCGGCATTGTGCCTTTTGAATTTAATTCCGATGCAATTTCTGTCTTTCATCGTCAATAAGAAGGTGCAAAGTATACAGTAAAACTGAAGGGAAGCAACGGTATCTAAAACATGACTCACAGGAGAGGTTCAAATCATAGAAAGTTAGAGAGTCAGTCCTCCTGTACTTAAGTCGGCATTGTGCCTTTTGTATTAAATTCGGATGCAATTTCTGTGTTTCATCGTCAATACGGAGGTCCAATGGATACAGTAAACCTGAAGTGAAGCATCGGAATCGAAAACTCGACTCACAGGAGAGGTTCAAATCATAGAAAGTGAGAGTGTCCGTCCTCTTGTACTTAAGTCGGCATTGTGCCTTTTGAATTTAATTCCGATGCAATTTCTGTGCTTTATCGTCAATAAGAAGGTGCAAAGTATATAGCAAACCTGAAGTGAAGCTTCGGAATCTAAAACTATACTCACAGGAGAGGTTCAAATCATAGAAAGTTAGAGTGTCAGTACTCTTGTACTTAAGTCGGCATTGTGACTTTTGTATTAAATTCGGATGCAATTTCTGTGTTTCATCGGCAATAAGAAGCTCCAAGGGATACAGTAAACCTGAAGTGAAGTTTCGGAATCTAAAACTAGACTCACAGGAGAGGTTCAAATCATAGAAAGTTAGAGTGTCAGTCCTCTTGTACTTAAGTAGGCATTGTGCTTTTTGAATTAAATTCCGATGCAATTTCTGCGTTTTATCGTCAATAAGAAGGTGCAAAGTATACAGGAAACCTGAAGTGAAGCATCGGAATTTAAAACTGGACTCACAGGAGAGGTTCAAATCATAGAAAGTGAGAGTGTCAGTCCTCTTGTACTTAAGTCGGCATTGTGCCCTTTGTATTAAATTCGGATGCAATTTCTGTGTATCATCGTCAATACGAAGGTCCATGGGATACAGTAAACCTGAAGTGAAGCATCGGAATCGAAAACTGGACTCACAGGAGAGGTTCAAATCATCTAAAGTGAGAGTGTCAGTCCTCTTGTACTTAAGTTGGCATGGGCCTTTTGAATTTAATTCAGATGCAATATCTGTGTTTCATCGTCAATAAGAAGGTTCAAGGTATACAGTAAACCTGAAGTTAAGCATCGGAATCTAAAACTAGACTCCCAGGAGAGGTTCAAATCATAGAAAGTTAGACTGTCACTCCTCTTGTACTGAAGTCGGCATTGTGGCTTTTGAATTTAATTCCGATGCAATTCCTGTGTTTCATCGTCAATAAGAAGGTCCAAGGTGTACTGTAAACCTGAAGTTAAGCTTCGGAATCTAAAACTATACTCACAGGAGAGGTTCAAATCATAGAAAGTTAGATTGTCAGTACTCTTGTACTTAAGTCGGCATTGTGCATTTTGTATTTAATTACGATGCAATATCTGTGTTTCATCGTCAATAAGAAGGTCCAAGGGATACAGTAAACCCAAAGTGAAGCATCGGAATCTAAAGCTGGACTCACAGGAGAGGTCAAATCATAGAAAGTTAGAGTGTCAGTCCTCTTGTACTTAAGTCGGTATTGTGCCTTTTCTATTTAATTCCGATGCAATTTCTCTGTTTCAACGTCAATAAGAAGGTGCAAGGTATACAGTAAACCTGAAGTGAAGCATCGGAATCTAAAACTGGACTCACAGGAGAGGTTCAAATTATAGAAAGTTAGAGTGTCAGTCCTCTTGTAATTAAGTCGGCATTGTGCCTTTTGTATAAAATTCGGATGCAATTTCTGTGTTTCGACGTCAATAAGAAGGTGCAAGGTAAACAGTAAATTTGAAGTGAAGCATCGGAATCTAAAACTGGACTCACAGGAGAGGTTCAAATCATAGAAAGTTAGTGTGTCGGTCCTCTTTTACTTAAGTCGGCATTGTGCCTTTTGTATGAAATTCGGATACAATTTTTGTGTTTCATCGTCAAAAAGAAGGTCCAAGGGATACAGTAAACCTGAAGTGAAGCATCGGAATCGAAAACTGGACTCACAGCAGAGGTTCAAGTCATAGAAAGTTAGAGTGTCAGTCCTCTTGTACTTATGTCGGCATTGTGCCCTTTGAATTAAATTCCGATGCAATTTCTGTGTTTCATCATCAATAAGAAGGTCCAAGGGATACAGTAAACCTGAAGTGAAGCATCGGAATCCAAAACTGGACTCACAGGAGAGGTTCAAATCATAGAAAGTTAGAGTGTCAGTCCTCTTGTACTTAAGTCGGCATTGTGCCTTTTGAATTAAGTTCCGATGCCATTTCTGTGTTTTATCGCCAATAAGAAGGTGCAAAGTATACAGGTAACATGAAGTGAAGCATCGGAATCTAAAACTGGACTCACAGGAGAGGTTCAAATCATAGAAAGTGAGAGTGTCAGTCCTCTTGTACTTAAGTCGGCATTGTGCCCTTTGTATTAAATTCGGATGCAATTTCTGTGTATCATCGTCAATACGAAGGTCCATGGGATACAGTAAACCTGAAGTGAAGCATCGGAATCGAAAACTGGACTCACAGGAGAGGTTCAAATCATCTAAAGTGAGAGTGTCAGTCCTCTTGTACTTAAGTTGGCATGGGGCTTTTGAATTTAATTCAGATGCAATTTTTGTGTTTCATCGTCAATAAGAAGGTTCAAGGTATACAGTAAACCTAAAGTTAAGCATCGGAATCTAAAACTAGACTCACAGGAGAGGTTCAAATCATAGAAAGTTAGTGTGTCAGTCCTCTTGTACTTAAGTCGGCATTGTGCCTTTTTTATTTAATTCCTATGCAATTTCTGTGTTTCATCGTCAATAAGGAGGTGCAAGGTATACAGTAAACCTGAAGTGAAGCATCGGAATCTAAAACTGGACTCACAGGAGAGGTTCAAATCATAGAAAGTTAGAGTGTCAGTCCTCTTGTAATTAAGTCGGCATTGTGCCTTTTGTATAAAATTCGGATGTAATTTCTGTGTTTCGTCGTCAATAAGAAGGTGCAAGGTATACGGTAAACCTGAAGTGAAGCATCGGAATCTAAATCTGGACTTACGGGAGAGGTTCAAATCATAGAAAGTGAGAGTGTCAGTCCTCTTGTACTTAAGTCGGCATTGAGCCTTTTGTATTAAATTCGGATGCAATATCTTTGTTTCATCGTCAATAAGAAAGTCCAAGGGACACAGTAAACCTGAAGTGAAGCATCGGAATCAAAAACTGGACTCACATTAGAGGTTCAAATCATAGAAAGTAAGGGTGTCAGTCCTCTTGTACTTAAGGCGGCATTGTGCCTTTTGTATTAAATTCGGATGCAATTTCTGTGTTTCATCGTCAATAAGAAGGTGCAAGGTATACAGTAAACCTGAAGTGAAGCATCGGATTCTAAAACTGGACTCACAGGGGAGGTTCAAATCATAGAAAGTGAGAGTGTCAATCCTCTTGTACTTAAGTCGGCATTGTGGATTTTGTATTAAATTCGGATGCAATTTCTGTGTTTCATCATCAATAAGAAGGGCCAAGGGATACAGTAAACCTGAAGTGAAGCATCAGAATCTAAAACTGGACTCACAGGAGAGGTTCAAATCATAGATAGTTAGAGTGTCAGTCCTCTTGTACTTAATTCGGCATTGTGCCTTTTGAATTTAATTCCGATGCAATTTCTGTGCTTTATCGTCAATAAGAAGGTGCAAAGTATATAGCAAACCTGAAGTGAAGCTTCGGAATCTAAAAATATACTCACAGGAGAGGTTCAAATCATAGAAAGTTAGAGTGTCAGTACTCTTGTACTTAAGTCGGCATTGTGACTTTTGTATTAAATTCGGATGCAATTTCTGTGTTTTATCGTCAATAAGAAGCTCCAAGGGATACAGTAAACCTGAAGTGAAGTTTCGGAATCTAAAACTAGACTCACAGGAGAGGTTCAAATCATAGAAAGTTAGAGTGTCAGTCCTCTTGTACTTATGTCGGCATTGTGCCTTTTGAATTTAATTCCGATGCAAATTCTGTCTTTCATCGTCAATAAGAAGGTGGAAAGTATACAGGAAAACTGAAGGGAAGCAACGGTATCTAAAACATGACTCACAGGAGAGGTTCAAATCATAGAAAGTTAGAGAGTCAGTCCTCCTGTACTTAAGTCGGCATTGTGCCTTTTGTATTAAATTCGGATGCAATTTCTGTGTTTCATCGTCAATACGGAGGTCCAATGGATACAAAACCTGAAGTGAAGCATCGGAATCGAAAACTGGACTCACAGGAGAGGTTCAAATCATAGAAAGTGAGAGTGTCCGTCCTCTTGTACTTAAGTCGGCATGGGCCTTTTGAATTTAATTCCGATGGAATTTCTGTGTTTCATCGTCAATAACAAGTTCCAAGGTATACAGTAAACCTGAAGTTAAGCATCGGAATCTAACACTAGACTCACAGGAGAGGTTCAAATCATAGAAAGTTAGAGTGTCAGTCCTCTTGTACTTAAGTCGGCATTGTGCCTTTTGAATTTAATTCCGATGCAATTTCGGTACTTCATCGTCAAAAAGAAGGTCCAAGGCAGACAGTAAACCTTACGTGAAGCATCGGAATCTAAAACTGGACTCACATTAGAGGTTCAAATCTTAGAAAGTTAGATTGTCAGTCCTCTTGTACTCAAGTTGGCATTGTGCCTTTTGTATAGAATTCGGATGCAATTTCTGTGTTTCGTCGTCAAAAAGAAGGTGCAAGGTAAACAGTAAACCTGAAGTTAAGCATCGGAATCTAAAACTGGACTCACAGGAGAATTTCAAATAATAGAAAATGAGAGTGTCAGTCCTCTTGTACTTAAGTCGGCATTGTGCCTTTTGAATTTAATTCCGATCCAATTTCTGTGCTTCAGCGTCAAAAAGAAGGTCCAAGGCATACAGTAAACCTGAAGTGAAGCATCGGAATCTAAAACTGGACTCACATTAGAGGTTCAAATCATAGAAAGTTAGATTGTCAGTCCTCTTGTACTTAAGTCGGCATTGTGCCTTTTGTGTTAAATTCGGATGCAATTTCTGTGTTTCATCGTCAATAAGAAGGTCCAAGGAATACAGTAAACCCGAAGTGAAGCATCGGAAGCTAAAGCTGGACTCACAGAGAGGTTCAAAACATAGAAAATTAGAGTGTCAGTCCCCTTGTACTTAACTCGGTATTGTGCATTTTGAATTTAATTCCGATGCAATTTCTGTGTTTCATCGTCAATACGAAGGTCCAAGGTATACAGTAAACCTGAAGTTAAGCATCGGAATCTAGCACTGGACTCACAGGAGAGGTTCAATTCATAGAAAGTTTAAGTGTCAGTCCTCTTGAACTTAAGTCGGCATTGTGACTTTTGTATTAAATTCGGATGCAATTTCTGTGTTTCGTCGTTAAGAAGATGGTGCAAGGTATACAGTAAACCTGAAGTGAAGCATCGGAATCTAAAACTGGACTCACAGGAGAGGTTGAAATCATAGAAAGTTAGAGTGTCAGTCCTCTTGTACTTAAGTCGGCATTGTGCCTTTTGAATTAAATTCCGATACAATTTCTGTGTTTCATCATCAATAAGAAGGTCCAAGGGATACAGTAAACCTGAAGTGAAGCATCGGAATCTAAAACTGGACTCACAGGAGTGGTTCAAATCATAGAAAGTTAGAGTGTCACTCCTCTTGTACTTAAGTCGGCATTGTGGCTTTTGAATTTAATTCCGATGCAATTCCTGTGTTTCATCGTCAATAAGAAGGTCCAAGGGATACAGTAAACCCGAAGTGAAGCATCGGAATCTAAAGCTGGACTCACAGGAGAGGTTCAAATCATAGAAAATTAGAGTGTCAGTCCTCTTGTACTTAAGTCGGCATTGTGCCTTTTGTATTTAATTCCGATGCAATTTCTCTGTTTCATCGTCAATAAGAAGGTGCAAGGTATACAGTAACCCTGAAGTGAAGCATCGGAATCTAAAACTGGACTCACAGGAGAGGTTCAAATCATAGAAAGTTTGAGTGTCAGTCCTCTAGTAATTAAGTCGGCATTGTGCCTTTTGTATAAAATTCGGATGCAATTTCTGTGTTTCGTCGTCAATAAGAAGGTGCAAGGTATACGGTAAACCTGAAATGAAGCATCGGAATCAAAATCTGGACTTACGGGAGAGGTTCAAATCATAGAAAGTGAGAGTGTCAGTCCTCTTGTACTTAAGTCGGCATTGTGCCTTTTGTATTAAATTCGGATGCAATATCTTTGTTTCATCGTCAATAAGAAGGTCCAAGGGACACAGTAAACCTGAAGTGAAGCATCGGAATCTAAAACTGGACTCACATTAGAGGTTCAAATCATAGAAAGTAAGAGTGTCAGTCCTCTTGTACTTAAGACGGCATTGTACCTTTTGTATTAAATTCGGAAGCAATTTCTGTGTTTCATTGTCAATAAGAAGGTGCAAGGTATACAGTAAAGCTGAAGTGAAGCATCGGATTCTAAAACTGGACTCACAGGGGAGGTTCAAATCATAGAAAGTGAGAGTGTTAATCCTCTTGTACCTAAGTCGGCATTGTGGCATTTGTATTAAATTCGGATGCAATTTCTGTGTTTCATCATCAATAAGAAGGGCCAAGGGATACAGTAAACCTGAAGTGAAGCATCGGAATCTAAAACTGGACTCACAGGAGAGGTTCAAATAATAGAAAGTGAGAGTGTCAGTCCTCTTGTACTTATGTCGGCATTGTGCCTTTTGAATTTAATTCCGATGTAATTCCTGTGTTTCATCGTCAATAAGAAGGTCCAAGGTGTACAGTAAACCTGAAGTTATTCTTCGGAAACTAAAACTATACTCACAAGAGAGGTTCAAATCATAGAAAGTTAGAGTGTCAGTACCCTTGTACTTAAGTCCGCATTGTGACTTTTGTATTAAATTCGGATGCAATTTCTGTGTTTCATCGTCAATAAGAAGCTCCAAGGGATACAGTAAACCTGAAGTGAAGTTTCGGACTCTAAAACTAGATCACAGGAGAGGTTCAAATCATAGAAAGTGAGAGAGTCAGTCCTCCTGTACTTAAGTCGGCATTGTGCCTTTTGTATTAAATTCGGATGCAATTTCTGTGTTTCATCGTCAATACGGAGGTCCAATGGATACATACAGTAAACTTGACGTGAAGCATCGGAATCGAAAACTGGACTCACAGGAGAGGTTCAAATCGTAGAAAGTGAGAGTGTCCGTCCTCCTGTACTTAAGTCGGCATGGGCCTTTTTAATTTAATTCCGATGCAATTTCTGTGTTTCATCGTCAATAACAAGTTCCAAGGGATACAGTAAACCTGAAGTGAAGCATCGGAATCGAAAACATGACTCACAGCAGAGGTTCAAATCATAGAAAGTGAGAGTGTCAGTCCTCTTGTACTTAAGTCGGCATTGTGCCTTTTGAATTTAATTCCGATCGAATTTCTGTGCTTCAGCGTCAAAACGAAGGTCCAATGTATACAGTAAACCTGAAGTGAAGCATCGGAATCTAAAACTGGAGTCACATTAGAGGTTAAAATCATAGAAACTTAGATTGTCAGTCCTCTTGTACTTTAGTCGGCATTGTGCCTTTTGTGTTAAATTCGGATGCAATTTCTGTGTTTCATCGTCAATAAGAAGCTCCAAGGAATACAGTAAACCCGAAATGAAGCATCGGAATCTAATGCTGGACTCACAGGAGAGGTTCAAAACATAGAAAGTTAGAGTGTCAGTCCCCTTGTTCTTAACTCGGTATTGTGCATTTCGAATTTAATTCCGATGCAATTTCTGTGTTTCATCGTCATTACGAAGGTCCAAGGTATACAGTAAACCTGAAGTGAAGCATCGGAATCGAAAACTGGACTCACAGGAGAGGTTCAAATCATCTAAAGTGAGAGTGTCAGTCCTCTTGTACTTAAGTTGGCATGGGGCTTTTGAATTTAATTCAGATGCAATTTCTGTGTTTCATCGTCAATAAGAAGGTCCAAGGTATACAGTAAACCTAAAGTTAAGCATCGGAATCTAAAACTAGACTCACAGGAGAGGTTCAAATCATAGAAAGTTAGAGTGTCAGTACTCTTGTACTTAAGTCGGCATTGTGTCTTTTGTATTTAATTCCTATGCAATTTCTGTGTTTCATCGTCAATAAGGAGATGCAATGTATACAGTAAACCTGAAGTGAAGCATCGGAATCTAAAACTGGACGCACAGGAGAGGTTCAAAACATAGAAAGTTAGAGTGTCAGTCCTCTTGTAATTAAGTCTGCATTGTGCGTTTTGTATAAAATTCGGATGCAATTTCTGTGTCTCGTCGTCAATCAGAAGGTGCAAGGTATACGGTAAACTTGAAGTGAAGCATCGGAATCTAAATCTGGACTTACGGGAGAGGTTCAAATCATAGAAAGTAAGAGTGTCAGTCCTCTTGTACTTAAGTCGGCATTGTGCCTTTTGTATTAAATTCGGATGCAATATCTTTGTTTCATCGTCAATAAGAAGGTCCAAGGGACACAGTAAACCTGAAGTGAAGCATCGGAATCTAAAACTGGACTCACATTAGAGGTTCAAATCATAGAAAGTAAGGGTGTCAGTCCTCTTGTACTTAAGACGGCATTGTGCCTTTTGTATTAAATTCGGATGCAATTTCTGTGTTTCATCGTCAATAAGAAGGTGCAAGGTATACAGTAAACCTGAAGTGAAGCATCGGATTCTAAAACTGGACTCACAGGGGAGGTTCAAATCATAGAAAGTGAGAGTGTCAATCCTCTTGTACTTAAGTCGGCATTGTGGCTTTTGTATTAACTTCGGATGCAATTTCTGTGTTTCATCATCAATAAGAAGGTCCAAGGGATACAGTAAACCTGAAGTGATGCATCGGAATCTAAAACTGGACTCACAGGAGAGGTTCAAATCATAGATAGTTAGAGTGTCAGTCCTCTTGTACAAAAGTCGGCATTGTGCCTTTTGAATTTAATTCCGATGCAATTTCTGTGCTTGATCGTCAATAAGAAGGTGGAAAGTATACAGGAAACCTGAAGTGAAGCATCGGAATCTAAAACTGGACTCACAGGAGAGGTTCAAATAATAGAAAGTGTGAGTGTCAGTCCTCTTGTACTTAAGTCGGCATTGTGCCCTTTGTATTAAATTCGGATGCAATTCCTGTGTTTCATCGTCAATACGAAGGTCCCAGGGATACAGTAAACCTGAAGTGAAGCATCGGAATCGAAAACTGGACTCACATTAGAGGTTCAAATCTTAGAAAGTTAGATTGTCAGTCCTCTTGTACTCAAGTTGGCATTGTGCCTTTTGTATAGAATTCGGATGCAATTTATGTGTTTCGTCGTCAAAAAGAAGGTGCAAGGTAAACAGTAAACCTGAAGTTAAGCATCGGAATCTAAAACTGGACTCACAGGGGAGGTTCAAATCATAGAAAGTGAGAGTGTCAGTCCTCTTGTACTTAAGTCGGCATTGTGCCTTTTGAATTTAATTCCGATCCAATTTCTGTGCTTCAGCGTCAAAAAGAAGGTCCAAGGCATACAGTAAACCTGAAGTGAAGCATCGGAATCTAAAACTGGACTCACATTAGAGGTTCAAATCATAGAAAGTTAGATTGTCAGTCCTCTTGTACTTAAGTCGGCATTGTGCCTTTTGTGTTAAATTCGGATGCAATTTCTGTGTTTCATCGTCAGTAAGAAGGTCCAAGGAATACAGTAAACCAGAAGTGAAGCATCGGAAGCTAAAGCTGGACTCACAGGAGAGGTTCAAAACATAGAAAATTAGAGTGTCAGTCCCCTTGTACTTAACTCGGTATTGTGCATTTTGAATTTAATTCCGATGCAATTTCTGTGTTTCATCGTCAATACGAAGGTCCAAGGTATACAGTAAACCTGAAGTTAAGCATCGTAATCTAACACTGGACTCACAGGAGAGGTTCAATTCATAGAAAGTTTAAGTGTCAGTCCTCTTGAACTTAAGTCGGCATTGTGACTTTTGTATTAAATTCGGATGCAATTTCTGTGTTTCGTCGTTAAAAAGAAGGTGCAAGGTGTACAGTAAACCCGAAGTGAAGCATCGGAATCTAAAACTGGACTCACAGGAGCGGTTCAAATCATAGAAAGTTAGAGTGTCAGTCCTCTTGTACTTAAGTCGGCATTGTGCCTTTTGAATTAAATTCCGATGCAATTTCTGTGTTTCATCATCAATAAGAAGGTCCAAGGGATACAGTAAACCTGAAGTGAAGCATCGGAATCTAAAACTGGACTCACAGGAGAGGTTCAAATCATAGAAAATTAGAGTGTCACTCCTCTTGTACTTAAGTCGGTATTGTGGCTTTTGAATTTAATTCCGATGCAATTCCTGTGTTTCATCGTCAATAAGAAGGTCCAAGGGATACAGTAAACCCGAAGTGAAGCATCGGAATCTAAAGCTGGACCCACAGGAGAGGTTCAAATCATAGAAAGTTAGAGTGTCAGTCCTCTTGTACTTAAGTCGGCATTGTCCCTTTTGTATTTAATTCCGATGCAATTTCTGTGTTTCATCGTCAATAAGAAGGTGCAAGGTATACAGTAAACCAGAAGTGAAGCATCGGAATCTAAAACTGGACGCACAGGAGAGGTTCAAATCATAGAAAGTTAGACTGTCAGTCCTCTTGTAATTAAGTCGGCATTGTGCCTTTTGTATAAAATTTGGATGTAATTTCTGTGTTTCGTCGTCAATAAGAAGGTGCAAGGTATACGGTTAACCTGAAATGAAGCATCGGAATCTAAATCTGGACTTACGGGAGAGGTTCAAATCATAGAAACTGAGAGTGTCAGTCCTCTTGTACTTAAGTCGGCATTGTGCCTTTTGTATTAAATTCGGATGCTATATCTTTGTTTCATCGTCAATAAGAAGGTCCAAGGGACACAGTAAACCTGAAGTGAAGCATCAGAATCTAAAACTGGACTCACATTAGAGGTTCAAATCATAGAAAGTAAGAGTGTCAGTCCTCTTGTACTTAAGACGGCATTGTGCCTTTTGTATTAAATTCGGATGCAATTTCTGTGTTTCATTGTCAATAAGAAGGTGCAAGGTATACAGTAAACCTGAAGTGAAGCATTGGATTCTAAAACTGGACTCACAGGGGAGGTTCAAATCATAGAAAGTGAGAGTGTCAATCCTCTTGTACTTAAGTCTGCATTGTGCCTTTTGTATTAAATTCGGATGCAATTTCTGTGTTTCATCATCAATAAGAAGGTCCAAGGGATACAGTAAACCTGAAGTGAAGCATCGGAATCTAAAACTGGACTCACAGGAGAGGTTCAAATCATAGATAGTTAGAGTGTCAGTCCTCTTGTACTTAAGTCGGCATTGTGCCTTTTGAATTTAATTCCGATGCAATTTCTGTGTTTTATCGTCAATAAGAAGGTGCAAAGTATACAGGAAACCTGAAGTGAAGCATCGGAATCTAAAACTGGACTCACAGGAGAGGTTCCAATAATAGAAAGTGAGAGTGTCAGTCCTCTTGTACTTAAGTCGGCATTGTGCCCTTTGTATTAAATTCGGATGCAATTTCTGTGTTTCATCGTCAATACGAAGGTCCAAGGGGTACAGTAAACCTGAAGTGAAGCATCGGAATCGAAAACTGGACTCACAGGAGAGGTTCAAATCATCGAAAGTGAGAGTGTCAGTCCCCTTGTACTTAAGTCGGCATGGGCCTTTTGAATTTAATTCCGATGCAATTTCTGTGTTTCATCGTCAATAAGAAGGTCCAAGGTATACATTAAACCTGAAGTTAAGCATCGGAATCTAAAACTAGACTCACAGGAGAGGTTCAAATCATAGAAAGTTAGAGTGTCACTCCTCTTGTACTTAAGTCGGCATTGTGGCTTTTGAATTTAATTCCGATGTAATTCCTGTGTTTCATCGTCAATAAGAAGGTCCGAGGTTTACAGTAAACCTGAAGTTAGGCTTCGGAATCTAAAACTATACTCACAGGAGAGGTTCAAATCATAGAAAGTTAGAGTGTCAAAACTCTTGTACTTAAGTCGGCATTGTGACTTTTGTATTAAATTCGGATGCAATTTCTGTGTTTCATCGTCAATAAGAAGCTCCAAGGGATACAGTAAACCGGAAGTGAAGTTTCGGAATCTAAAACTGGAATCACAGGAGAGGTTCAAATCATAGAAAGTGAGAGTGTCCGTCCTCTTGTACTTAAGTCGGCATGGGCCTTTTGAATTTAATTCCGATGCAATTTCTGTGTTACATCATCAATAACAAGTTCCAATGGATACAGTAAACCTGAAGGGAAGCATCGGAATCGAAAACATGACTCACAGGAGAGGTTCAAATCATAGAAAGTGAGAATGTCAGTCCTCTTGTACTTAAGTCGGCATTGTGCCTTTTGAATTTAATTCCGATCCAATTTCTGTGCTTCAGCGTCAAAAAGAAGGTCCAAGGCATACAGTAAACCTGAAGTGAAGCATCGGAATCTAAAACAGGACTCACATTAGAGGTTCAAATCATAGAAAGTTAGATTGTCAGTCCTCTTGTACTTAAGTCGGCATTGTGCCTTTTGTGTTAAATTCGGATGCAATTTCTGTGTTTAATCGTCAATAAGAAGGTCCAAGGAATACAGTAAACCCGAAGTGAAGCATCGGAATCTAAAGCTGGACTCACAGGAGAGGTTCAAAACATAGAAAGTTAGAGTGTCAGTCCCCTTGTACTTAACTCGGTATTGTGCATTTTGAATTTATTTCCGATGCAATTTCTGTGTTTCATCGTCAATAAGAAGGTGCAAAGTATACAGTAAACCTGAAGGGAAGCAACGGTATCTAAAACATGACTCACAGGAGAGGTTCAAATCATAGAAAGTGAGAGAGTCTGTCCTCCTGTACTTAAGTCGGCATTGTGCCTTTTGTATTAAATTCGGATGCAATTTCTGTGTTTCATCGTCAACACGGAGGTCCAAGGTATACAGTAAACCTGAAGTTAAGCATCGGAATCTAAAACTGGACTCACAGGAGAGGTTCAATACATAGAAAGTTAGAGTGCCAGTCCTCTTGAACTTAAGTCGGCGTTGTGACTTTTGTATTAAATTCGGATGCAATTTCTGAGTTTCGTCGTCAAAAAGAAGGTGCAAGGTAAACAGTAAAACTGAAGTGAAGCATCCGAATCTAAAACTGGACTCACAGGGGAGGTTCAAATCATAGAAAGTGAGAGTGTCAGTCCTCTTGTACTTAAGTCGGCATTGTGCCTTTTGAATTTAATTCCGATCCAATTTCTGTGCTTCATCGTCAAAAAGAAGGTCCAAGGGATACAGTAAACGTGAAGTGAAGCTTCGGAATCTAAAACTGGAATCACAGGAGAGGTTCAAATTATAGAAAGTTAGAGTGTCGGTCCTCTTTTACTTAAGTCGTCATTGTGCCTTTTGTATAAAACTCGGATACAATTTTTGATTTTCATCGTCAAAAAGAAGGTCCAAGGCATACTGTAAACCTGAAGTGAAGCATCGGAATCTAAAACTGGACTCACATTAGAGGTTCAAAGCATAGAAAGTTAGATTGTCAGTCCTCTTGTACTTAAGTCGACATTGTGACTTTTGAATTAAATTCCGATGCAATTTCTGTGTTTCATCATCAAACAGAAGGTCCAAGGGATACAGTAAACCTGAAGTGAAGCATCGGAATCTAAAACTGGTCTCACAGGAGAGGATCAAATCATAGAAAGTTAGAGTGTCACTCCTCTTGTACTTAAGTCGGCATTGTGGCTTTTGAATCTAATTCCGATGCAATTCCTGTGTTTCATCGTCAATAAGAAGGTCCAAGGGATACAGTAAACCCGAAGTGAAGCATCGGGATCTAAAGCTGGACTCACAGGAGAGGTTCAAATCATAGAAAGTTAGAGTGTCAGTCCTCTTGTACTTAAGTCGGCATTGTGCCTTTTGTATTTTATTCCGATGCAATTTCTGTGTTTCATCGTCAATAAGAAAGTGCAAGGTATACAGTAAACCTGAAGTGAAGCATCGGAATGTAAAACTGGACTAACATTAGAGGTTCAAATCATAGAAAGTAAGAGTGTCAGTCCTCTTGTACTTAAGACGGCATTGTGCCTTTTGTATTAAATTCGGATGCAATTTCTGTGTTTCATTGTCAATAAGAAGGTGCAAGGTATACAGTAAACCTGAAGTGAAGCATCGGATTCTAAAACTGGACTCACAGGGGAGGTTCAAATCATAGAAAGTGAGAGTGTCAATCCTCTTGTTCTTAAGTCGGCATTGTGGCTTTTGTATTAAATTCGGATGCAATTTCTGTGTTTCATCATCAATAAGAAGGTCCAAGGGATACAGTAAACCTGAAGTGAAGCATCGAAATCTAAAACTGGACTCACAGGAGAGGTTCAAATCATAGATAGTTAGAGTGTCAGTCCTCTTGTACTTAAGTCGGCATTGTGCCTTTTGAATTTAATTCCGATGCAATTTCTGTGTTTTATCGTCAATAAGAAGGTGCAAAGTATACAGGAAACCTGAAGTGAAGCATCGGAATCTAAAACTGGACTCACAGGAGAGGTTCAAATAATAGAAAGTGAGAGTGTCAGTCCTCTTGTACTTAAGTCGGCATTGTGCACTTTGTATTAAATTCGGATGCAATTTATGTGTTTCATCGTCAATACGAAGGTCCAAGGGATACAGTAAACCTGAAGTTAAGCATCGGAATCTAAAACTAGACTCACAGGAGAGGTTCAAATCATAGAAAGTTAGAGTGTCACTCCTCTTGTACTTAAGTCGGCATTGTGGCTTTTGAATTTAATTCCGATGTAATTCCTGTGTTTCATCGTCAATAAGAAGGTCCAAGGTGTACAGTAAACCTGAAGTTAGGCTTCGGAATCTAAAACTATACTCACAGGAGAGGTTCAAATCATAGAAAGTTATAGTGTCAGTACTCTTGTACTTAAGTCGGCATTGTGACTTTTGTATTAAATTCGGATGCAATTTCTGTGTTTCATCGTCAATACGGATGTCCAATGGATACAGTAAACCTGAAGTGAAGCATCGGAATCGAGAACTGGACTCACAGGATAGGTTCAAATCATAGAAAGTGAGAGTGTCCGTCCTCTTGTAGTTAGGTCGGCATGGGCCTTTTGAATTTAATTCCGATGCAATTTCTGTGTTTCATCGTCAATAACAAGTTCCAAGGTATACAGTAAACCTGAAGTTAAGCATCGGAATCTAACACTAGACTCACAGGAGAGGTTCAAATCATAGAAAGTTAGAGTGTCACTCCACTTGTACTTAAGTCGGCATTGTGGCTTTTGAATTTAATTCCGATGCAATTCCTGTATTTCATCGTCAATAAGAAGGTCCAAGGGATGCAGTAAACCAGAAGTGAAGCATCGGAATCTAAAACTGGACTCACAGGAGAGGTTCAAATCATAGAAAGTTAGAGTGACTGTCCTCTTGTACTTAAGTCGGCATTGTGCCTTTTGAATTTAATTCCGATGCAATTTCGGTGCTTCATCGTCAAAAATATGGTCCAAGGCAGACAGTAAACCTTACGTGAAGCATCGGAATCTAAAACTGGACTCACATTAGAGGTTCAATTCATAGAAAGTTATATTGTCAGTCCTCTTGTACTCAAGTTGGCATTGTGCCTTTTGTATAGAATTCGGATGCAATTTCTGTGTTTCGTCGTGAAATAGAAGGTGCAAGGTAAACAGTAAACCCGAAGTTAAGCATCGGAATCTAAAACTGGACTCACAGGAGAGGTTCAAATCATAGAAAGTGAGAGTGTCAGTCCTCTTGTACTTAAGTCGGCATTGTGCCTTTTGAATTTCATTCCGATCCAATATCTGTGCTTCAGCGTCAAAAAGAAGGTCCAAGGCATACAGTAAACCTGAAGTGAAGCATCGGAATCTAAAACTGGACTCACATTAGAGGTTCAAATCATAGAAAGTTAGATTGTCAGTCCTCTTGTACTTAAGCCGGCATTGTGCCTTTTGTGTTAAATTCGGGTGCAATTTCTGTGTTTCATCGTCAATAAGAAGGTCCAAGGAATACAGTAAACCCGAAAGGAAGCATCGGAATCTTAAGCTGGACTCACAGGAGAGGTTCAAAACATAGAAAGTTAGAGTGTCAGTCCCCTTGTACTTAACTCGGTATTGTGCATGTTGAATTTAATTCCGATGCAATTTCTGTGTTTCATCGTCAATACGAAGGTCCAAGGTATTCAGGTTTACACCTGAAGTTAAGCATCGGAATCTAAAACTGGACTCACAGGAGAGGTTCAATTCATAGGAAGTTAGAGTGTCAGTCCTCTTGTACTTAAGTCGGCATTGTGCCTTTTGAATTTAATTCCGATCCAATTTCTGTGCTTCATCGTCAAAAAGAAGGTCCAAGGAATAAAGTAAACCTGAAGTGAAGCTTCGGAATCTAAAACTGGACTCACAGGAGAGGTTCATATCATAGAAAGTTAGTGTGTCGGTCCTCTTTTACTTAAGTCGGCATTGTGCCTTTTGTATTAAATTCGGATACAATTTTTGTGTTTCATCGTCAAAAAGAAGGTCCAAGGCATACTGTAAACCTGAAGTGAAGCATCGGAATCTAAAACTGGACTACATTAGAGGTTCAAAGCATAGAAAGTTAGATTGTCAGTCCTCTTGTACTTAAGTCGGCATTGTGCCTTGTGTATTAAATTCGGATGCAATTTCTGTGTATCATCGTCAATACGAAGGTCCAAGGGATACAGTAAACCTGAAGTGAAGCATCGGATTCGACAACTGGACTCACAGGAGAGGTTCCAACCATAGAAAGTGAGAGTGTCAGTCCTCTTGTACTTAAGTCGGCATGGGCATTTTGAATTTAAATCCGATGCAATTTCTGTGTTTCATCGTCAATAACAAGGTCCAAGGTATACAGTAAACCTGAAGTTAAGCATCTGAATCTAAAACTAGACTCACAGGAGAGGTTCAAATAGTAGAAAGTTAGAGTGTCACTCCACTTGTACTTAAGTCGGCATTGTGGCTTTTGAATTTAATTCCGATGCAATTCCTGTGTTTCATCGTCAATACGAAGGTCCAAGGGATACAGTAAACCTGAAGTGAAGCATCGGAATCTAAAACTGGACTCGCAGGAGAGGTTCAAATCATAGAAAGTTAGAGTGTCAGTCCACTTGTACTTAACTCGGCATTGTGCTTTTTGAATTTAAATCCGATGCAATTTCTGTGTTTCATCGTCAACACGAAGGTCCAAGGTATACAGTAAACCTGAAGTGAAGCATCGGAATCTAAATCTGGACTTACGGGAGAGGTACAATTCATAGAAAGTTAGATTGTCAGTCCTCTTGTAATTACGTCGGCATTGTGCCTTTTGTATTAAATTCCTATGCAATTTCTGTGTTTCATCGTCAATAAGAAGGTCCATGGGATACAGTAAACCTGAAGTGAAGCATCGGAATCTAAAACTGGACTCACATTAGAGGTTCAATTCATAGAAAGTTAGATTGTTAGTCCTCTTGTACTTAAGTCGGCATTGTGCCTTTTGTATTAAATTCGGATGCAATTTCTGTGTTTCATCGTCAATAAGAAGGTCCAAGGGATACAGTAAACCCAAAGTGAAGCATCGGAATCTAAAGCTGGACTCACAGGAGAGGTGCAAATCATAGAAAGTTAGAGTGTCAGTCCTCTTGTACTTAAGTCGGCATTGTGCCTTTTGAATATAATTCCGATACAATTTCTGTGTTTCATCGTCAATACGAAGATCCAAGGCATACAGTAAACCTGAAGTTAAGCATCGGAATCTATAACTGGACTCACAGGAGAGGTTCAATTCATAGAAAGTTAGAGTGTCAGTCCTCTTGTACTTAAGTCGGCATTGTGACTTTTGTATTAAATTCGGATGCAATTTCTGTGTTTCGTCGTCAATAGGAAGGTGCAAGGTATACAGTGAACCTGAAGTGAAGCATCTGAATCTATAACTGGACTCACAGGAGAGGTTCAAATCATAGAAAGTGAGCGTGTCAGTCCTCATGTACTTAAGTCGGCATTGTGCCTTTTGAATTTAATTCCGATGCAATTTCTGTGCTTCAACATCAAAAAGAAGGTCCAAGGCATACAGTAAACCTGAAGTGAAGTATCGGAATCTAAAACTGGACTCACATTAGAGGTTCAAATCATAGAAAGTTAGATTGTCAGTCCTCTTGTACTTAAGTCGGCATTGTGGCTTTTGTATCAAATTCCGATGCAATTTCTGTGTTTCGTCGTCAATAGGAAGGTCCAAGGGATACAGTAAACCCGAAGTGATGCATCGGAATCTAAAGCTGGACTCGCAGGAGAGTTTCAAATCATAGAAAGTTAGAGTGTCAGTCCACTTGTACTTAACTCGGCATTGTGCTTTTTGAATTTAAATCCGATGCAATTTCTGTGTTTCATCGTCAACACGAAGGTCCAAGGTATACAGTAAACCTGAAGTGAAGCATCGGAATCTAAATCTGGACTTACGGGAGAGGTTCAAATCATAGAAAGTTAGATTGTCAGTCCTCTTGTACTTAAGTCGGCATTGTGCCTTTTGTATTAAATTCCTATGCAATTTCTGTGTTTCATCGTCAATAAGAAGGTCCAAGGGATACAGTAAACCTGAAGTGAAGCATCGGAATCTAAAGCTGGACTCACAGGAGAGGTTCAAATCATAGAAAGTTAGAGTGTCAGTCCCCTTGTACTTAACTCGGTATTGTGCATTTTGAATTTAATTCCGATGCAATTTCTGTGTTTCATCGTCAATACGAATGTCCAAGGTATACAGTAAACCTGAAGTTAAGCATCGGAATCTAAAACTGGAGTCACAGGAGAGGTACAATTCATAGAAAGTTAGATTGTTAGTTCTCTTGTAATTACGTCGGCATTGTGCCTTTTGTATTAAATTCCTATGCAATTTCTGTGTTTCATCGTCAATAAGAAGGTCCAAGGGATACAGTAAACCTGAAGTGAAGCATCGGAATCTAAAACTGGACTCACATTTGAGGTTCAAATCATAGAAAGTAAGAGTGTCAGTCCTCTTGTACTTAAGTTGGCATTGTGCCTTTTGTATTAAATTCGGAAGCAATTTCTGTGTTTCATCGTCAATAAGAAGGTGCAAGGTATACAGTAAACCTGAAGTGAAGCATCGGATTCTAAAACTGGACTCACAGGACAGGTTCAATTCATAGACAGTTAGAGTGTCAGTCCTCTTGTACTTAAGTCGGTATTGTGCCTATTGTATTAAATTTGGATGCAATTTCTGTGTTTCATCGTCAATACGAAGGTCCAAGGGATACAGTAAACCTGAAGTGAAGCATCGGAATCGAAAACTGGACTCACAGGAGAGGTTCAAATCATAGAAAGTTAGATTGTCAGTCCTCTTGTACTTAAGATGGCATTGTACCTTTTGTATAGAATTCGGATGATATTTCTGTTTTTCGTCGTCAAAAAGAAAGTTCAAGGTAAACAGTAAACCTGAAGTGAAGCATCGGAATCTAAAACTGGACTCACAGGAGAGGTTCAAATCATAGAAAGTGAGAGTGTCAGTCCTCTTGTACTTAAGTAGGCATTGTGCCTTTTGAATTTAATTCCGATCCAATTTCTGTGCTTCATCGTCAAAAAGATGGTCCAAGGCATACAGTAAACCTGAAGTGAAGCAACGGAATATAAAACTTGACTCACATTAGAGGTTCAAATCATAGGAAGTTAGATTGTCAGTCCTCTTGTACTTAAGTCGGCATTGTGCCTTTTGTATTAAGTTCGGATGCAATTTCTGCGTTTCATCGTCAATAAGAAGGTCCAAGGGATACAGTAAACCCAAAGTGAAGCATCGGAATCTAAAGCTGGACTCACAGGAGAGGTTCAAATCATAGAATGTTAGAGTGTCAGTCCCCTTGTACTTAACTCGGTATTGTGCATTTTGAATTTAATTCCGATGCAATTTCTGTGTTTCATCATCAATACGAAGGTCCAAGGTATACAGTAAACCTGAAGTTAAGCATCGGAATCTAAAACTGGACTCACAGGAGAGGTTCAATTCATAGAAAGTTAGAGTGTCAGTCCTCTTGTACTTAAGTCGGCATTGTGACTTTTGTATTGAATTCCGATGCAATTTCTGTGCTTCGTCGTCAATAGGAAGATGCAAGGTATACAGTAAACCTGAAGTGAAGCATCTGAATCTTTAACTGGACTCACAGGAGAGGTTCAAATCATAGAAAGTGAGTGTGTCAGTCCTCATGTACTTAAGTCGGCATTGTGGCTTTTGTATTAAATTCCGATGCAATTTATGTGTTTCATCGTCAATAAGAAGGTCCAAGGGATACAGTAAACCCGAAGTGAAGCATAGGAATCTAAAGCTGGACTCACAGGAGAGGTTCAAATCATAGAAAGTTAGAGTGTCAGTCCTCTTGTAATTAAGTCGGCATTGTGCCTATTGTATTAAATTCGGATGCAATTTCTGTGTTTCATCGTCAATACGAAGGTCCAAGGGATACAGTAAACCTGAAGTGAAGCATCGGAATCGAAAACTGGACTCACAGGAGAGGTTCAAATCATAGAAAGTTAGAGTGTCAGTCCTCTTGTACTTAAGTCGGCATTGTGGCTTTTGAATTTCATTCCGATGCAATTCCTGTGTTTCATCGTCAATAAGAAGGTCCAAGGGATGCAGTAAACCTGAAGTGAAGCATCGGAATCTAAAACTGGACTCACAGGAGAGGTTCAAATCATAGAAAGTGAGCGTGTCAGTCCCCTTGTACTTAACTCGGTATTGTGCATTTTGAATTTAATTCCGATGCAATTTCTGTGTCTCATCGTCAATACGAATGTCCAAGGTATACAGTAAACCTGAAGTTAAGCATCGGAATCTAAAATTGGAGTCACGGGAGAGGTACAATTCATAGAAAGTTAGATTGTCAGTCCGCTTGTAATTACGTCGGCATTGTGCCCTTTGTATTAAATTCCTATGTAATTTCTGTGTTTCATCGTCAATAAGAAGGTCCAAGGGATACAGTAAACCTGAAGTGAAGCATCGGAATCTAAAACTGGACTCACATTAGAGGTTCAAATCATAGAAAGTAAGAGTGTCAGTCCTCTTGAACTTCAGCTGGCATTGTGCCTTTTGTATTAAATTCGGAAGCAATTTCTGTGTTTCATCGTCAATAAGAAGGTGCAAGGTATACAGTAAACCTGAAGTGAAGCATCGGATTCTAAAACTGGACTCACAGGAGAGGTTCAAATCATAGACAGTTAGAGTGTCGGTCCTCTTGTACTTAAGTCGGCATTGTGCCTATTGTATTAAATTTGGATGCAATTTCTGTGTTTCATCGTCAATACGAAGGTCCAAGGGATACAGTAAACCTGAAGTGAAGCATCGGAATCGAAAACTGGACTCACAGGAGAGGTTCTAATCATAGAAAGTGAGAGTGTCAGTCCTCTTGTACTTAAGTCGGCATAGTGCCTTTTGTATTAAATTCGGATGCAGTATCTTTGATTCATCGTCAATAAGAAGGTCCAAGGGACACAGTAAACCTGAAGTGAAGCATCGGAATCTAAAACTGGACTCACATTAGAGGTTCAAATCATAGAAAGTAAGAGTGTAAGTATTCTTGTACTTAAGTCGGCATTGTGCCTTTTGTATTAAATTCGGATGCAATTTCTGTGTTTCATCGTCAATAAGAAGTTGCAAGGTATACAGTAAACCTGAAGTGAAGCATCGGATTCTAAAACTGAACTCACAGAAGAGGTTCAAATCAGAGACAGTTAGAGTGTCAGTCCTCTTGTACTTAAGTCGGCATTGTGCCTATTGTATTAAATTCGGATGCAATTTCTGTGTTTCATCGTCAATACGAAGGTCCGAGGGATACAGTAAACCTGAAATGAAGCATCGGAATCGAAAACTGGACTCACAGGAGAGGTTCAAATCATAGAAAGTTAGAGTGTCAGTCCTCTTGTACTTAAATCGGCATTGTGGCTTTTGAATTTCATTCCGATGCAATTCCTGTGTTTCATCGTCAATAAGAAGGTCCAAGGGATGCAGTAAACCTGAAGTGAAGCATCGGAATCTAAAACTGGACTCACAGGAGAGGTTCAAATCATAGAAAGTGAGCGTGTCAGTCCCCTTGTACTTAACTCGGTATTGTGCATTTTGAATTTAATTCCGATGCAATTTCTGTGTCTCATCGTCAATACGAATGTCCAAGGTATACAGTAAACCTGAAGTTAAGCATCGGAATCTAAAATTTGAGTCACGGGAGAGGTACAATTCATAGAAAGTTAGATTGTCAGTCCGCTTGTAATTACGTCGGCATTGTGCCCTTTGTATTAAATTCCTATGCAATTTCTGTGTTTCATCGTCAATAAGAAGGTCCAAGGGATACAGTAAACCTGAAGTGATGCATCGGAATCTAAAACTGGACTCACATTAGAGGTTCAAATCATAGAAAGTAAGAGTGTCAGTCCTCTTGTACTTAAGCTGGCATTGTGCCTTTTGTATTAAATTCGGAAGCAATTTCTGTGTTTCATCGTCAATAAGAAGGTGCAAGGTATACAGTAAACCTGAAGTGAAGCATCGGATTCTAAAACTGGACTCACAGGAGAGGTTCAAATCATAGACTGTTAGAGTGTCGGTCCTCTTGTACTTAAGTCGGCATTGTGCCTATTGTATTAAATTTGGATGCAATTTCTGTGTTTCATCGTCAATACGAAGGTCCAAGGGATACAGTAAACCTGAAGTGAAGCATCGGAATCGAAAACTGGACTCACAGGAGAGGTTCTAATCATAGAAAGTGAGAGTGTCAGTCCTCTTGTACTTAAGTCGGCATAGTGCCTTTTGTATTAAATTCGGATGCAGTATCTTTGATTCATCGTCAATAAGAAGGTCCAAGGGACACAGTAAACCTGAAGTGAAGCATCGGAATCTAAAACTGGACTCACATTAGAGGTTCAAATCATAGAAAGTAAGAGTGTAAGTATACTTGTACTTAAGTCGGCATTGTGCCTTTTGTATTAAATTCGGATGCAATTTCTGTGTTTCATCGTCAATAAGAAGTTGCAAGGTATACAGTAAACCTGAAGTGAAGCATCGGATTCTAAAACTGAACTCACAGAAGAGGTTCAAATCATAGACAGTCAGAGTGTCAGTCCTCTTGTACTTAAGTCGGCATTGTGCCTATTGTATTAAATTCGGATGCAATTTCTGTGTTTCATCGTCAATACGAAGGTCCAAGGGATACAGTAAACCTGAAATGAAGCATCGGAATCGAAAACTGGACTCACAGGACAGGTTCAAATCATAGAAAGTTAGAGTGTCAGTCCTCTTGTACTTAAATCGGCATTGTGGCTTTTGAATTTCATTCCGATGCAATTCCTGTGTTTCATCGTCAATAAGAAGGTCCAACGGATGCAGTAAACCTGAAGTTAAGCATCGGAATCTAAAACTGGACTCACAGGAGAGGTACAATGCATAGAAAGTTAGATTGTCAGCCCTCTTGTAATTAAGTCGGCATTGTGCCTTTTGTATTTAATTCGGATGCAATTTCTGTGTTTCGTCGTCAATAGGAAGGTGCAAGGTATACAGTGAACCTGAAGTGAAGCATCTGAACCTATAACTGGACTCACAGGAGAGGTTCAAGTCATAGAAAGTTAGAGTGTCAGTCCACTTGTACTTAACTCGGCATTGTGCTTTTTGAATTTAAATCCGATGCAATTTCTGTGTTTCATCGACAACACGAAGGTCCAAGGTATACAGTAAACCTGAAGTGAAGCATCGGAATCTAAAACCGGACACACAGGAGAGGTTCAAATCAAAGATAGTTAGAGTGTCAGTCCTCTTGTACTTTAGTCGGCATTGTGCCTTTTGTATTTAATTCCGATGCAATTTCTGTGTTTCATCGTCAATAAGAAGGTGCAAGGTATACAGTAAACCTGAAGTGAAGCATTGGATTCTAAAACTGGACTCACAGGAGAGGTTCAAATCATAGACAGTTAGAGTGTCAGTCCCCTTGTACTTAACTCGGTATTTTGCTTTTTGAATTTAATTCCGATGCAATTTCGGTGTTTCATCGTCAATACGAATGTCCAAGGTATACAGTAAACCTGAAGTGAAGCATCGGAATCGAAAACTTGACTCACAGGAGAGGTTCAAATCATAGAAAGTTAGAGTGTCAGTCCTCTGGTACTTAAGTCGGCATTGTGCCTTTTGTATTTAATTCCGATGCAATTTCTGTGTTTCATCGTCAATAAGAAGGTGCAAGGTATACAGTAAACCTGAAGTGAAGCATCGGAATCTTAAACTGGTCTCACAGGTGAGGTTCAAATCAAAAAAAGTTAGAGTGTCAGTCCTCTTGTAATTAAGTCGGCATTGTGCCTTATGTATAAAATTCGCATTCAATTTCTGTGTTTCGTCGTCAATAAGAAGGTGCCAGGGATACAGTAAACCTGAAGTGTAGCATCGGAATCTAAATCTGGACTTACGGGAGAGGTTCAAATCATAGAAAGTTAGATTGTCAGTCCTCTTGTACTTATGTCGGCATTGTGCCTTTTGTATTAAATTCCTATGCAATTTCTGTGTTTCATCGTCAATAAGAAGGTCCAAGGGATACAGTAAACCTGAAGTGAAGCATCGGAATCTAAAGCTGGACTCACAGGAGAGGTTCAAATCATAGAAAGTTAGAGTGTCAGTCCCCTTGTACTTAACTCGGTATTGTGCATTTTGAATTTAATTCCGATGCAATTTCTGTGTTTCATCGTCAATACGAATGTCCAAGGTATACTGTAAACCTGAAGTGAAGCATCGGATTCTAAAACTGGACTCACTGGAGAGGTTCAAATCATAGACAGTTAGAGTGTCAGTCCTCTTGTACTTAAGTCGGCATTGTGCCTATTGTATTAAATTTGGATGCAATTTCTGTGTTTCATCGTCAATACGAAGGTCCAAGGGATACAGTAAACCTGAAGTGAAGCATCGGAATCGAAAACTGGACTCACAGGAGAGGTTCAAATCATAGAAAGTGAGAGTGTCAGTCCTCTTGTACTTAAGTCGGCATTGTGCCTATTGTATTAAATTCGGATGCAATTTCTGTGTTTCATCGTCAATACGAAGGTCCAAGGGATACAGTAAACCTGAAGTGAAGCATCGGAATCGAAAACTGGACTCACAGGAGAGGTTCAAATCATAGAAAGTTAGAGTGTCAGTCCTCTTGTACTTAAATCGGCATTGTGGCTTTTGAATTTCATGCCGATGCAATTCCTGTGTTTCATCGTTAATAAGAAGGTCCAACGGATGCAGTAAACATGAAGTGAAGCATCGGAGTCTAAAACTGGACTCACAGGGGATTTTCAAATCATAGAAAGTTAGAATGTCAGTCCTCTTGTACTTAAGTCGGCATTGTGCCTTTTGAATTTAATTCCGATGCAATTTCTGTGTTTCATCGTCAATACGAAGATCCAATGTATACAGTAAACCTGAAGTTAAGCATCGGAATCTATAACTGGACTCACAGGAGAGGTTCAATTCATAGAAAGTTAGAGTGTCAGTCCACTTGTACTTAAGTCGGCATTGTGACTTTTGTATTAAATTCGGATGCAATTTCTGTGTTTCGTCGTCAATAGGAAGGTGCAAGGTATACAGTGAACCTGAAGTGAAGCATCTGAACCTATAACTGGACTCACAGGAGAGGTTCAAATCATAGAAAGTTTGAGTGTCAGTCCACTTGTACTTAACCCGGCATTGTGCTTTTTGAATTTAAATCCGATGCAATTTCTGTGTTTCATCGTCAACACGAAGGTCCAAGGTATACAGTAAACCTGAAGTGAAGCATCGGAATCTAAAACCGGACTCACAGGAGAGGTTCAAATCAAAGATAGTTAGAGTGTCAGTCCTCTTGTACTTTAGTCGGCATTGTGCCTTTTGTATTTAATTCCGATGCAATTTCTGTGTTTCATCGTCAATAAGAAGGTGCAAGGTATACAGTAAACCTGAAGTGAAGCATTGGATTCTAAAACTGGACTCACGGGAGAGGTTCAAATCATAGACAGTTAGAGTGTCAGTCCCCTTGTACTTAACTCGGTATTTTGCATTTTCAATTTAATTCCGATGCAATTTCGGTGTTTCATCGTCAATACGAATGTCCAAGGTATACAGTAAACCTGAAGTGAAGCATCGGAATCGAAAACTTGACTCACAGGAGAGGTTCAAATCATAGAAAGTTAGAGTGTCAGTCCTCTGGAACTTAAGTCGGCATTGTGCCTTTTGAATTTCATTCCGATGCAATTCCTGTGTTTCATCGTCAATAAGAAGGTCCAAGGGATGCAGTAAACTTGAAGTGATGCATCTGAATGTAAAACGGGACTCACATTAGAGGTTCAAATCATAGAAAGTTAGATTGTCAGTCCTCTTGTACTTAAGTCGGCATTGTGCCTTTTGTATCAAATTCCGATGCAATTTCTGTGTTTCATCGTCAATAAGAAGGTCCAAGGGATACAGTAAACCCGAAGTGATGCATCGGAATCTAAAGCTGGACTCGCAGGAGAGGTTCAAATCATAGAAAGTTAGAGTGTCAGACCACTTGTACTTAACTCGGCATTGTGCTTTTTGAATTTAATTCCGATGCAATTACTGTGTTTCATCGTCAATAAGAAGGTGCAAGGTATACAGTAAACCTGAAGTGAAGCATCGGAATCTTAAATTGGACTCACAGGTGAGGTTCAAATCAAAGAAAGTTAGAGTGTCAGTCCTCTTGTAATTAAGTCGGCATTGTGCCTTATGTATAAAATTCGCATTCAATTTCTGTGTTTCGTCGTCAATAAGAAGGTGCAAGGGATACAGTAAACCTGAAGTGAAGCATCGGAATCTAAATCTGGACTTACGGGAGAGGTTCAAATCATTGAAAGTTAGATTGTCAGTCCTCTTGTACTTAAGTCGGCATTGTGCCTTTTGTATTAAATTCCTATGCAATTTCTGTGTTTCATCGTCAATAAGAAGGTCCAAGGGATACAGTAAACCTGAAGTGAAGCATCGGAATCTAAAGCTGGACTCACAGGAGAGGTTCAAATCATAGAAAGTTAGAGTGTCAGTCCCCTTGTACTTAACTCGGTATTGTGCATTTTGAATTTAATTCCGATGCAATTTCTGTGTTTCATCGTCAATACGAATGTCCAAGGTATACAGTAAACCTGAAGTTAAGCATCGGAATCTAAAACTGGACTCACAGGAGAGGTACAATGCATAGAAAGTTAGATTGTCAGCCCTCTTGTAATTAAGTCGGCATTGTGATTTTTGTATTAAATTCCTATGCAATTTCTGTGTTTCATCGTCAATAAGAAGGTCCAAGGGATACAGTAAACCTGAAGTGAAGCATCGGAATCCAAAACAGGACTCACATTAGAGGTTCAAATCATAGAAAGTAAGAGTGTCAGTCCTCTTGTACTTAAGTTTGCATTGTGCCTTTTGTATTAAATTCGGAAGCAATTTCTGTGTTTCATCGTCAATAAGAAGGTGCAAGGAATACGGTAAACCTGAAGTGAAGCATCGGATTCTAAAACTGGACTCACAGGAGAGGTTCAAATCATAGACAGTTAGAGTGTCAGTCCTCTTGTACTTAAGTCGGCATTGTGCCTATTGTATTAAATTCGGATGCAATTTCTGTGTTTCATCGTCAATACGAAGGTCCAAGGGATACAGTAAACCTGAAGCGAAGCATCGGAATCGAAAACTGGACTCACAGGAGAGGTTCAAATCATAGAAAGTGAGAGTGTCAGTCCTCTTGTACTTAAGTCGGTATTGTGCCTTTTGTATTAAATTCGGATGCAATATCTTTGATTAATCGTCAATAAGAAGGTCCAAGGGACACAGTAAACCTGAAGTGAAGCATCGGAATCTAAAAATGGAATCACATTAGAGGTTCAAATCATAGAAAGTAAGAGTGTAAGTATTCTTGTACTTAAGTCGGCATTGTGCCTTTTGTATTAAATTTGGATGCAATTTCTGTGTTTCATCGTCAATAAGAAGTTGCAAGGTATACAATAAAACTGAAGTGAAGCATCAGATTCTAAAACTGAACTCACAGGAGAGGTTCAAATCATAGACAGTTAGAGTGTCAGTCCTCTTGTACTGAAGTCGGCATTGTGCCTATTGTATTAAATTCGGATGCAATTTCTGTGTTTCATCGTCAATACGAAGGTCCAAGGGATACAGTAAACTTGAAGTGAAGCATCGGAATCGAAAACTGGACTCACAGGAGAGGTTCAAATCATTGAAAGTTAGAGTGTCAGTCCTCTTGTACTTAAATCGGCATTGTGGCTTTTGAATTTCATTCCGATGCAATTCCTGTGTTTCATCGTCAATAAGAAGGTCCAAGGGATGCAGTAAACATGAAGTGAAGCATCGGAATCTAAAACTGGACTCACAGGAGATTTTCAAATCATAGAAAGTTAGAATGTCAGTCCTCTTGTACTTAAGTCGGCCTTGTGCCTTTTGAATTTAATTCCGATGCAATTTCTGTGTTTCATCGTCAATACGAAGATCCAATGTATACAGTAAACCTGAAGTTAAGCATCGGAACCTATAACTGGACTCACAGGAGAGGTTCAATTCATAGAAAGTTAGAGTGTCAGTCCACTTGTACTTAAGTCGGCATTGTGACTTTTGTATTAAATTCGGATGCAATTTCTGTGTTTCGTCGTCAATAGGAAGGTGCAAGGTATACAGTGAACCTGAAGTGAAGCATCTGAATCTATAACTGGACTCACAGGAGAGGTTCAAATCATAGAAAGTTAGAGTGTCAGTCCACTTGTACTTAACTCGGCATTGTGATTTTTGAATTTAAATCCGATGCAATTTCTGTGTTCCATCTTCAACACGAAGGTCCAAGGGATACAGTAAACCCGAAGTGATGCATCGGAATCTAAAGCTGGACTCGCAGGAGAGGTTCAAATCATAGAAAGTTAGAGTGTCAGTCCACTTGTACTTAACTCGGCATTGTGCTTTTTGAATTTAAATCCGATGCAATTTCTGTGTTTCATCGTCAACACGAAGGTCCAAGGTATACAGTAAACCTGAAGTGAAGCATCGGAATCTAAATCTGGACTTACGGGAGAGGTTCAAATCATAGAAAGTTAGATTGTCAGTCCTCTTGTACTTAAGTCGGCATTGTGCCTTTTGTATTAAATTCCTATGCAATTTCTGTGTTTCATCGTCAATAAGAAGGTCCAAGGGATACAGTAAACCTGAAGTGAAGCATCGGAATCTAAAGCTGGACTCACAGGTGAGGTTCAAATCTTAGAAAGTTAGAGTGTCAGTCCCCTTGTACTTAACTCGGTATTGTGCATTTTGAATTTAATTCCGATGCAATTTCTGTGTTTCAACGTCAATACGAATGTCCAAGGTATACAGTAAACCTGAAGTTAAGCATCGGAATCTAAAACTGGAGTCACAGGAGAGGTACAATTCATAGAAAGTTAGATTGTCAGTCCTCTTGTAATTACGTCGGCATTGTGCCTTTTGTATTAAATTCCTATGCAATTTCTGTGTTTCATCGTCAATAAGAAGGTCCAAGGGATACAGTAAACCTGAAGTGAAGCATCGGAATCTAAAACTGGACTCACATTAGAGGTTCAAATCATAGAAAGTAAGAGTGTCAGTCCTCTTGTACTTAAGTTGGCATTGTGCCTTTTGTATTAAATTCGGAAGCAATTTCTGTGTTTCATCGTCAATAAGAAGGTGCAAGGTATACAGTAAACCTGAAGTGAAGCATCGGATTCTAAAACTGGACTCACAGGAGAGGTTCAAATCATAGACAGTTAGAGTGTCAGTCCTCTTGTACTTAAGTCGGTATTGTGCCTATTGTATTAAATTTGGATGCAATTTCTGTGTCTCATCGTCAATACGAAGGTCCAAGGGATACAGTAAACCTGAAGTGAAGCATCGGAATCGAAAACTGGACTCACAGGAGAGGTTCAAATCATAGAAAGTTAGATTGTCAGTCCTCTTGTACTTAAGTTGGCATTGTGCCTTTTGTACAGAATTCGGATGATATTTCTGTTTTTCGTCGTCAAAAAGAAAGTTCAAGGTAAACAGTTAACCTGAAGTGAAGCATCGGAATCTAAAACTGGACTCACAGGAGAGGTTCATATCATAGAAAGTGAGAGTGTCAGTCCTCTTGTACTTAAGTAGGCATTGTGCCTTTTGAATTTAATTCCGATCCAATTTCTGTGCTTCATCGTCAAAAAGATGGTCCAAGGCATACAGTAAACCTGAAGTGAAGCATCGGAATCTAAAACTTGACTCACATTAGGGGTTCAAATCATAGAAAGTTAGATTGTCAGTCCTCTTGTACTTAAGTCGGCATTGTGCCTTTTGTATTAAATTCGGATGCAATTTCTGTGTTTCATCGTCAATAAGAAGGTCCAAGGGATACAGTAAACCCAAAGTGAAGCATCGGAATCTAAAGCTGGACTCACAGGAGAGGTTCAAATCATAGAAAGTTAGAGTGTCAGTCCCCTTGTACTTAACTCGGTATTGTGCATTTTGAATTTAATTCCGATGCAATTTCTGTGTTTCATCGTCAATACGAAGGTCCAAGGTATACAGTAAACCTGAAGTTAAGCATCGGAATCTAAAACTGGACTCACAGGAGAGGTTCAATTCATAGAAAGTTAGAGTGTCAGTCCTCTTGTACTTAAGTCGGCATTGTTACTTTTGTATTGAATTCCGATGCAATTTCTGTGCTTCGTCGTCAATAGGAAGATGCAAGGTATACAGTAAACCTGAAGTGAAGCATCTGAATGTTTAACTGGACTCACAGGAGAGGTTCAAATCATAGAAAGTGAGTGTGTCAGTCCTCATGTACTTAAGTCGGCATTGTGGCTTATGTATTAAATTCCGATGCAATTTATGTGTTTCATCGTCAATAAGAAGGTCCAAGGGATACAGTAAACCCGAAGTGAAGCATAGGAATCTAAAGCTGGACTCACAGGAGGGGTTCAAATCATAGAAAGTTAGAGTGTCAGTCCTCTTGTAATTAAGACGGCATTGTGCCTTATGTATAAAATTCGGATTCAATTTCTGTGTATCGTCGTCAATAAGAAGGTGCAAGGAATACAGTAAACCTGAAGTGAAGCATCGGAATCTAAAACTGGACTCACATTAGAGGTTCAAATCATAGAAAGTAAGAGTGTAAGTATTCTTGTACTTAAGTCGGCATTGTGCCTTTTGTATTAAATTCGGATGCAATTTCTGTGTTTCATCGTCAATAAGAAGTTGCAAGGTATACAGTAAACCTGAAGTGAAGCATCGGATTCTAAAACTGAACTCACAGGAGAGGTTCAAATCATAGACAGTTAGAGTGTCAGTCCTCTTGTACTTAAGTCGGCATTGTGCCTATTGTATTAAATTCGGATGCAATTTCTGTGTTTCATCGTCAATACGAAGGTCCAAGGGATACAGTAAACCTGAAGTGAAGCATCGGAATCGAAAACTGGACTCACAGGAGAGGTTCAAATCATAGAAAGTTAGAGTGTCAGTCCTCTTGTACTTAAGTCGGCATTGTGGCTTTTGAATTTCATTCCGATGCAATTCCTGTGTTTCATCGTCAATAAGAAGGTCCAAGGGATGCAGTAAACCTGAAGTGAAGCATCGGAATCTAAAACTGGACTCACAGGAGAGGTGCAAATCATAGAAAGTTAGAGTGTCAGTCCTCTTGTACTTAAGTCGGCATTGTGCCTTTTGAATTTAATTCCGATGCAATTTCTGTGTTTCATCGTCAATACGAAGATCCAAGGTATACAGTAAACCTGAAGTTAAGCATCGGAATCTATAACTGGACTCACAGGAGAGGTTCAATTCATAGAAAGTTAGAGTGT
Source organism: Schistocerca serialis cubense (assembly GCF_023864345.2). Classification (NCBI taxonomy): domain Eukaryota; kingdom Metazoa; phylum Arthropoda; class Insecta; order Orthoptera; family Acrididae; genus Schistocerca; species Schistocerca serialis. The sequence goes on from NW_026048462.1 coordinate 2,564,731, forward strand.
CAGTCCTCTTGTACTTAAGTCGGCATTGTGACTTTTGTATTAAATTCGGATGCAATTTCTGTGTTTCGTCGTCAATTGGAAGGTGCAAGGTATACAGTGAACCTGAAGTGAAGCATCTGAATCTATAACTGGACTCACAGGAGAGGTTCAAATCATAGAAAGTGAGCGTGTCAGTCCTCATGTACCTAAGTCGGCATTGTGCCTTTTGAATTTAATTCCGATGCAATTTATGTGCTTCAACATCAAAAGGAAGGTCCAAGGCATACAGTAAACCTGAAGTGAAGCATCGGAATCTAAAACTGGACTCACATTAGAGGTTCAAATCATAGAAAGTTAGATTGTCAGTCCTCTTGTACTTAAGTCGGCATTGTGGCTTTTGTATCAAATTCCGATGCAATTTCTGTGTTTCATCGTCAATAAGAAGGTCCAAGGGATACAGTAAACCCGAAGTGATGCATCGGAATCTAAAGCTGGACTAGCAGGAGAGGTTCAAATCATAGAAAGTTAGAGTGTCAGTCCACTTGTGCTTAACTCGGCATTGTGCTTTTTGAATTTAAATCCGATGCAATTTCTGTGTTTCATCGTCAACACGAAGGTCCAAGGTATACAGTAAACCTGAAGTGAAGCATCGGAATCTAAATCTGGACTTACGGGAGAGGTTCAAATCATAGAAAGTTAGATTGTCAGTCCTCTTGTACTTAAGTCGGCATTGTGCCTTTTGTATTAAATTTGGATGCAATTTCTGTGTTTCATCGTCCATACGAAGGTCCAAGGGATACAGTAAACCTGAAGTGAAGCATCGGAATCGAAAACTGGACTCACAATAGAGGTTCAAATCATAGAAAGTGAGAGTGTCAGTCCTCTTGTACTTAAGTCGGCATTGTGCCTTTTGTATTTAATTCGGATGCAATATCTTTGATTCATCGTCAATAAGAAGGTCCAAGGGACACAGTAAACCTGAAGTGAAGCATCGGAATCTAAAACTGGACTCACATTACAGGTTCAAATCATAGAAAGTAAGAGTGTAAGTATTCTTGTACTTAAGTCGGCATTGTGCCTTTTGTATTAAATTCGGATGCAATTTCTGTGTTTCATCGTCAATAAGAAGTTGCAAGGTATACAGTAAACCTGAAGTGAAGCATCGGATTCTAAAACTGAACTCACAGGAGAGGTTCAAATCATAGACAGTTAGAGTGTCAGTCCTCTTGTACTTAAGTCGGCATTGTGCCTATTGTATTAAATTCGGATGCAATTTCTGTGTTTCATCGTCAATACGAAGGTCCAAGGGATACAGTAAACCTGAAGTGAAGCATCGGAATCGAAAACTGGACTCACAGGAGAGGTTCAAATCATAGAAAGTTAGAGTGTCAGTCCTCTTGTACTTAAATCGGCATTGTGGCTTTTGAATTTCATTCCGATGCAATTCCTGTGTTTCATCGTCAATAAGAAGGTCCAACGGATGCAGTAAACATGAAGTGAAGCATCGGAGTCTAAAACTGGACTCACAGGGGATTTTCAAATCATAGAAAGTTAGAATGTCAGTCCTCTTGTACTTAAGTCGGCATTGTGCCTTTTGAATTTAATTCCGATGCAATTTCTGTGGTTCATCGTCAATACGAAGATCCAATGTATACAGTAAACCTGAAGTTAAGCATCGGAATCTATAACTGGACTCACAGGAGAGGTTCAATTCATAGAAAGTTAGAGTGTCAGTCCACTTGTACTTAAGTCGGCATTGTGACATTTGGATTAAATTCGGATGCAATTTCTGTGTTTCGTCGTCAATAGGAAGGTGCAAGGTATACAGTGAACCTGAAGTGAAGCTTCTGAACCTATAACTGGACTCACAGGAGAGGTTCAAGTCATAGAAAGTTAGAGTGTCAGTCCACTTGTACTTAACTCGGCATTGTGCTTTTTGAATTTAAATCCGATGCAATTTCTGTGTTTCATCGTCAACACGAAGGTCCAAGGTATACAGTAAACCTGAAGTGAAGCATCGGAATCTAAAACCGGACTCACAGGAGAGGTTCAAATCAAAGATAGTTAGAGTGTCAGTCCTCTTGTACTTTAGTCGGCATTGTGCCTTTTGTATTTAATTCCGATGCAATTTCTGTGTTTCATCGTCAATAAGAAGGTGCAAGGTATACAGTAAACCTGAAGTGAAGCATTGGATTCTAAAACTGGACTCACAGGAGAGGTTCAAATCATAGACAGTTAGAGTGTCAGTCCCCTTGTACTTAACTCGGTATTTTGCATTTTGAATTTAATTCCGATGCAATTTCGGTGTTTCATCGTCAATACGAATGTCCAAGGTATACAGTAAACCTGAAGTGAAGCATCGGAATCGAAAACTTGACTCACAGGAGAGGTTCAAATCATAGAAAGTTAGAGTGTCAGTCCTCTGGTACTTAAGTCGGCATTGTGCCTTTTGAATTTCATTCCGATGCAATTCCTGTGTTTCATCGTCAATAAGAAGGTCCAAGGGATGCAGTAAACTTGAAGTGATGCATCTGAATGTAAAACTGGACTCACATTAGAGGTTCAAATCATAGATAGTTAGATTGTCAGTCCTCATGTACTTAAGTCGGCATTGTGGCTTTTGTATCAAATTCCGATGCAATATCTGTGTTTCATCGTCAATAAGAAGGTCCAAGGGATACAGTAAACCCGAAGTGATGCATCGGAATCTAAAGCTGGACTCGCAGGAGAGGTTCAAATCATAGAAAGTTAGAGTGTCAGTCCACTTGTACTTAACTCGGCATTGTGCTTTTTGAATTTAAATCCGATGCAATTTCTGTGTTTCATCGTCAACACCAAGGTCCAAGGTATACAGTAAACCTGAAGTGAAGCATCGGAATCTAAAACCGGACTCACAGGAGAGGTTCAAATCATAGATAGTTAGAGTGTCAGTCCTCTTGTACTTAAGTCGGCATTGTGCCTTTTGTATTTAATTCCGATGCAATTTCTGTGTTTCATCGTCAATAAGAAGGTGCAAGGTATACAGTAAACCTGAAGTGAAGCATCGGAATCTTAAACTGGACTCACAGGTGAGGTTCAAATCAAAGAAAGTTAGAGTGTCAGTCCTCTTGTAATTAAGTCGGCATTGTGCCTTATGTATAAAATTCGCATTCAATTTCTGTGTTTCGTCGTCATTAAGAAGGTGCAAGGGATACAGTAAACCTGAAGTGAAGCATCGGAATCTAAATCTGGACATACAGGAGAGGTTCAAATCATAGAAGGTTAGATTGTCAGTCCTCTTGTACTTAAGTCGGCATTGTGCCTTTTGTATTAAATTCCTATGCAATTTCTGTGTTTCATCGTCAATAAGAAGGTCCAAGGGATACAGTAAAACTGAAGTGAAGCATCGGAATCTAAAGCTGGACTCACAGGAGAGGTTCAAATCATAGAAAGTTAGAGTGTCAGTCCCCTTGTACTTAACTCGGTATTGTGCCTTTTGAATTTAATTCCGATGCAATTTCTGTGTCTCATCGTCAATACGAATGTCCAAGGTATACAGTAAACCTGAAGTGAAGCATCGGATTCTAAAACTGGACTCACAGGAGAGGTTCAAATCATAGACAGTTAGAGTGTCAGTCCTCTTGACCTTAAGTCGGCATTGTGCCTATTGTATTAAATTTGGATGCAATTTCTGTGTTTCATCGTCAATACGAAGGTCCAAGGGATACAGTAAACCTGAAGTGAAGCATCGGAATCGAAAACTGGACTCACAGGAGAGGTTCAAATCATAGAAAGTGAGAGTGTCAGTCCTCTTGTACTTAAGTCGGCATTGTGCCTATTGTATTAAATTCGGATGCAATTTCTGTGTTTCATCGTCAATACGATGGTCCAAGGGATACAGTAAACCTGAAGTGCAGCATCGGAATCGAAAACTGGACTCACAGGAGAGGTTCAAATCATAGAAAGTTAGAGTGTCAGTCCTCTTGTACTTAAGTCGGCATTGTGCCTTTTGAATTTAATTCCGATTCAATTTCTGTGTTTCATCGTCAATACGAAGATCCAATGTATACAGTAAACCTGAAGTTATACATCGGAATCTATAACTGGACTCACAGGAGAGGTTCAATTCATAGAAAGTTAGAGTGTCAGTCCACTTGTACTTAAGTCGGCATTGTGACTTTTGTATTAAATTCGGATGCAATTTCTGTGTTTCTTCGTCAATAGGAAGGTGCAACGTATACAGTGAACCTGAAGTGAAGCATCTGAACCTATAACTGGACTCACAGGAGAGGTTCAAATCATAGAAAGTTAGAGTGTCAGTCCACTTGTACTTAACTCGGCATTGTGCTTTTTGAATTTAAATCCGATGCAATTTCTGTGTTTCAACGTCAATACGAAGGTCCAAGGTATACAGTAAACCTGAAGTGAAGCATCGGAATCTAAAACCGGACTCACAGGACAGGTTCAAATCAAAGATAGTTAGAGTGTCAGTCCTCTTGTACTTTAGTCGGCATTGTGCCTTTTGTATTTAATTCCGATGCAATTTCTGTGTTTCATCATCAATAAGAAGGTGCAAGGTATACAGAAAACCTGAAGTGAAGCATTGGATTCTAAAACTGGACTCACAGGAGAGGTTCAAATCATAGACAGTTAGAGTGTCAGTCCCCTTGTACTTAACTCGGTATTTTGCATTTTGAATTTAATTCCGATGCAATTTCGGTGTTTCATCGTCAATACGAATGTCCAAGGTATACAGTAAACCTGAAGTGAAGCATCGGAATCGAAAACTTGACTCACAGGAGAGGTTCAAATCATAGAAAGTTAGAGTGTCAGTCCTCTGGTACTTAAGTCGGCATTGTGCCTTTTGAATTTCATTCCGATGCAATTCCTGTGTTTCATCGTCAATAAGAAGGTCCAAGGGATGCAGTAAACTTGAAGTGATGCATCTGAATGTAAAACTGGACTCACATTAGAGGTTCAAATCATAGAAAGTTAGATTGTCAGTCCTCTTGTACTTAAGTCGGCATTGTGGCTTTTGTATCAAATTCCGATGCAATTTCTGTGTTTCATCGTCAATAAGAAGGTCCAAGGGATACTGTAAACCCGAAGTGATGCATCGGAATCTAAAGCTGGACTCGCAGGAGAGGTTCAAATCATAGAAAGTTAGAGTGTCAGTCCACTTGTACTTAACTCGGCATTGTGCTTTTTGAATTTAAATCCGATGCAATTTCTGTGTTTCATCGTCAACACGAAGGTCCAAGGTATACAGTAAACCTGAAGTGAAGCATCGGAATCTAAAACCGGACTCACAGGAGAGGTTCAAATCATAGATAGTTAGAGTGTCAGTCCTCTTGTACTTAAGTCGGCATTGTGCCTTTTGTATATAATTCCGATGCAATTTCTGTGTTTCATCGCCAATAAGAAGGTGCAAGGTATACAGTAAACCTGAAGTGAAGCATCGGAATCTTAAACTGGACTCACAGGTGAGGCTCAAATCAAAGAAAGTTAGAGTGTCAGTCCTCTTGTAATTAAGTCGGCATTGTGCCTTATGTATAAAATTCGCATTCAATTTCTGTGTTTCGTCGACAATAAGAAGGTGCAAGGGATACAGTAAACCTGAAGTGAAGCATCGGAATCTAAATGTGGACTTACGGGAGAGGTTCAAATCATAGAAAGTTAGATTGTCAGTCCTCTTGTACTTAAGTCGGCATTGTGCCTTTTGTATTAAATTCCTATGCAAGTTCTGTGTTTAATCGTCAATAAGAAGGTCCAAGGGATACAGTAAACCTGAAGTGAAGCATCGGATTCTAAAGCTGGACTCACAGGAGAGGTTCAAATCATAGAAAGTTAGAGTGTCAGTCCCCTTGTACTTAACTCGGTATTGTGCATTTTGAATTTAATTCCGATGCAATTTCTGTGTTTCATCGTCAATACGAATGTCCAAGGTATACAGTAAACCTGAAGTTTAGCATCGGAATCTAAAACTGGACTCACAGGAGAGGTACAATTCATAGAAAGTTAGATTGTCAGTCCTCTTGTAATGAAGTCGGCATTGAGCCTTTTGTATTAAATTCCTATGCAATTTCTGTGTTTCATCGTCAATAAGAAGGTTCAAGGGATACAGTAAACCTGAAGTGAAGCATCGGAATACAAAACAGGACCCACATTAGAGGTTCAAATCATAGAAAGTAAGAGTGTCAGTCCTCTTGTACTTAAGTTTGCATTGTGCCTTTTGTATTAAATTCGGAAGCAATTTCTGTGTTTCATCGTCAATAAGAAGTTGCAAGGTATACAGTAAACCTGAAGTGAAGCATCGGATTCTAAAACTGAACTCACAGGAGAGGTTCAAATCATAGACAGTTAAAGTGTCAGTCCTCTTGTACTGAAGTCGACATTGTGCCTATTGTATTAAATTCGGATGCAATTTCTGTGTTTCATCGTCAATACGAAGGTCCAAGGGATACAGTAAACCTGAAGTGAAGCATCGGAATCGAAAACTGGACTCACAGGAGAGGTTCAAATCATAGAAACTTTGAGTGTCAGTCCTCTTGTACTTAAATCGGCATTGTGGCTTTTGAATTTCATTCCGATGCAATTCCTGTGTTTCATCGTCAATAAGAACGTCCAAGAGATGCAGTAAACATGAAGTGAAGCATCGGAATCTAAAACTGGACTCACAGGAGATTTTCAAATCATAGAAAGTTAGAATGTCAGTCCTCTTGTACTTAAGTCGGCATTGTGCCTTTTGAATTTAATTCCGATGCAATTTCTGTGTTTCATCGTCAATACGAAGATCCAATGTATACAGTAAACCTGAAGTTAAGCATCGGAATCTATAACTGGACTCACAGGAGAGGTTCAATTCATAGAAAGTTAGAGTGTCAGTCCACTTGTACTTAAGTCGGCATTGTGACTTTTGTATTAAATTCGGATGCAATTTCTGTGTTTCGTCGTCAATAGGAAGGTGCAAGGTATACAGTGAACCTGAAGTGAAGCATCTGAATCTATAACTGGACTCACAGGAGAGGTTCAAATCATAGAAAGTTAGAGTGTCAGTCCACTTGTACTTAACTCGGCATTGTGCTTTTTGAATTTAAATCCGATGCAATTTCTGTGTTTCATCGTCAACACGAAGGTCCAAGGTATACAGTAAACCTGAAGTGAAGCATCGGAATCTAAAACCGGACTCACAGGAGAGGTTCAAATCATAGATAGTTAGAGTGTCAGTCCTCTTGTACTTTAGTCGGCATTGTGCCTATTGTATTAAATTCGGATGCAATTTCTTTGTTTCATCGTCAATACGAAAGTCCAAGGGATACAGTAAACCTGAAGTGATGCATCGGAATCGAAAACTGGACTCACAGGAGAGGTTCAAATCATAGAAAGTTAGAGTGTCAGTCCTCTTGTACTTAAATCGGCATTGTGGCTTTTGAATTTCATTCCGATGCAATTCCTGTGTTTCATCGTCAATAAGAAGGTCCAAGGGATGCAGTAAACCTGAAGTGAAGCATCAATCTAAAACTGGACTCACAGGAGAGGTTCAAATCATAGAAAGTTAGAAAGTCAGTCCTCTTGTACTTAAGTCGGCATTGTGCCTTTTGAATTTAATTCCGATGCCATTTCTGTGTTTCATCGTCAATACGAAGATCCAATTTATACAGTAAACCTGAAGTTAGGCATCGGAATCTATAACTGCACTCACAGGAGAGGTTCAATTCATAGAAAGTTAGAGTGTCAGTCCACTTGTACTTAAGCCTGCATTGTGACTTTTGTATTAAATTCGGATGCAATTTCTGTGTTTCGTCGTCAGTAGGAAGGTGCAAGGTATACAGTGAACCTGAAGTGAAGCATCTGAATCTATAACTGGACTCACAGGAGAGGTTCAAACCATAGAAAGTGAGTGTGTCAGTCCTCATGTACTTAAGTCGGCATTGTGCCATTTGAATTTAATTCCGATGCTATTTCTGTGCTTCAACGTCAAAAAGAAGGTCCAAGGCATACAGTAAACCTGAAGTGAAGCATCGGAATCTAAAACTGGACTCACATTAGAGGTTCAAATCATAGAAAGGTAGATTGTCAGTCCTCTTGTACTTAAGTCGGCATTGTGGCTTTTGTATTAAATTCCGATGCAATTTCTGTGTCTCATCGTCAATAAGAAGGTCCAAGGGATACAGTAAACCCGAAGTGATGCATCGGAAACTAAAGCTGGACTCACAGGAGAGGTTCAAATCATAGAAAGTTTGTGGGTCAGTCCCCTTGTACTTAACTCGGTATTGTGCATTTTGAATTTAATTCCGATGCAATTTCTGTGTTTCATCGTCAATACGAATGTCCAAGGTATACAGTAAACCTGAAGTTAAGCATCGGAATCTAAAACTGGACTCACAGGAGAGGTACAATTCATAGAAAGTTAGATTGTCAGTCCTCTTGTAATTAAGTCGGCATTGTGCCTTTTGTATTAAATTCCTATGCAATTTCTGTGTTTAATCGTCAATACGAAGGTCCAAGGGATACAGTAAACCTGAAGTGAAGCATCGGAATCGAAAACTGGACTCACAGGAGAGGTTCAAATCATAGAAAGTGAGAGTGTCAGTCCTCTTGTACTTATGTCGGCATTGTGCATTTTGTATTAAATTCGGATGCAATATCTTTGATTCATCGTCAATAAGAAGGTCCAAGGGACACAGTAAACCTGAAGTGAAGCATCGGAATCTAAAAATGGACTCACATTAGTGGTTCAAATCATAGAAAGTAAGAGTGTAATTATTCTTGTACTTAAGTCGGCATTGTGCCTTTTGTATTAAATTCGGATGCAATTTCTGTGTTTCATCGTCAATAAGAAGTTGCAAGGTATACAGTAAACCTGAAGTGAAGCATCGGATTCTAAAACTGAACTCACAGGAGAGGTTCAAATCATAGACAGTTAGTGTGTCAGTCCTCTTGTACTTAAGTCGGCATTGTGCCTATTGTATTAAATTCGGATGCAATTTCTGTATTTCATCGTCAATCAGAAGGTCCAAGGGATACAGTAGACCTGAAGTGAAGCATCGGAATCGAAAACTGGACTCACAGGAGAGGTTCAAATCATAGAAAGTCAGAGTGTCAGTCCTCTTATACTTAAATCGGCATTGTGGCTTTTGAATTTCATTCCGATGCAATTTCTGTGTTTCATCGTCAATAAGAAGGTCCAAGGGATGCAGTAAACATGAAGTGAAGCATCGGAATCTAAAACTGGACTCACAGGAGATTTTCAAATCATAGAAATTAGAATGTCAGTCCTCTTGTACTTATGTCGGCATTGTGCTTTTTGAATTTAATTCCGATGCAATTTCTGTGTTTCATCGTCAATACGAAGATCCAATGTATACAGTAAACCTGAAGTTAAGCATCGGATTCTATAACTGGACTCACAGGAGAGGTTCAATTCATAGAAAGTTAGAGTGTCGGTCCACTTGTACTTAAGTCGGCATTGTGACTTTTGTATTAAATTCGGATGCAATTTCTGTGTTTCGTCGTCAATAGGAACGTGCAAGGTATACAGTGAACCTGAAGTGAAGCATCTGAATCTATAACTGGACTCACAGGAGAGGTTCAAATCATAGATAGTTAGAGTGTCAGTCCACTTGTACTTAACTCGGCATTGTGCTTTTTGAATTTAAATCCGATGCAATTTCTGTGTTTCATCGTCAACACGAAGGTCCAAGGTATACAGTAAACCTGAAGTGAAGCATCGGAATCTAAAACCGGACTCACAGGAGAGGTTCAAATCATAGATAGTTAGAGTGTCAGTCCTCTTGTACTTTAGTCGGCATTGTGCCTTTTGTATTTAATTCCGATGCAATTTCTGTGTTTCATCGTCAATAAGAAGGTGCAAGGTATACAGTAAACCTGAAGTGAAGCATTGGATTCTAAAACTGGACTCACAGGAGAGGTTCAAATCATAGACAGTTAGAGTGTCAGTCCCCTTGTACTTAACTCGGTATTTTGCATTTTGAATTTTATTCCGATGCAATTTCTGTGTTTCATCGTCAATACGAATGTCCAAGGTATACAGTAAACCTGAAGTGAAGCATCGGAATCGAAAACTTGACTCACAGGAGAGGTTCAAATCATAGAAAGTTAGAGTGTCAGTCCTCTGGTACTTAAGTCGGCATTGTGCCTTTTGAATTTCATTCCGATGCAAATCCTGTGTTTCATCGTCAATAAGAAGGTCCAAGGGATGCAGTAAACTTGAAGGGATGCATCTGAATCTAAAACTGGACTCACAGGAGAGGTTCAAATCATAGAAAATTAGAGTGTCAGTCCTCTTGTACTTAAGTCGGCATTGTGCGTTTTGTATTAAATTCCTATGCAATTTCTGTGTTTCATCGTTAATAAGAAGGTCCAAGGGATACAGTAAACCTGAAGTGAAGCATCGGAATCTAAAGCTGGACTCACAGGAGAGGTTCAAATCATAGAAAGTTAGAGTGTCAGTCCCATTGTACTTAACTCGGTATTGTGCATTTTGAATTTAATTCCAATGCAATTTCTGTGCTTCACCGTCAATACGAATGTCCAAGGTATACAGTAAACCTGAAGTTAAGCATCGGAATCTAAAACTGGACTCACATTAGAGGTTCAAATCATAGAAAGTTAGATTGTCAGTCCTCTTGTAATTAAGTCGGCATTGTGCCTTTTGTATTAAATTCCGATGCAATTTCTGTGTTTCATCGTCAATAAGAAGGTCCAAGGGATACAGCAAACCTGAAGTGAAGCATCGGAATCTAAAACTGGACTCACATTAGAGGTTCAAATCATAGAAAGTAAGAGTGTCAGTCCTCTTGTACTTAAGTTGGCATTGTGACTTTTGTATGAAATTCGGAAGCAATTTCTGTGTTTCATCGTCAATAAGAAGGTGCAAGGTATACAGTAAACCTGAAGTGAAGCATCGGATTCTAAAACTGGACTCACAGGAGAGGTTCAAATCATAGACAGTTAGAGTGTCAGTCCTCTTGTACTTAAGTCGGCATTGTGCCTATTGTATTAAATTCGGATGCAATTTCTGTGTTTCATCGTCAATACGAAGGTCCAAGGGATACAGTAAACCTGAAGTGAAGCATCGGAATCGAAAACTGGACTCACAGGAGATGTTCAAATCATAGAAAGTGAGAGTGTCAGTCCTCTTGTACTTAAGTCGGCATTGTGCCTTTTGTATTTAATTCGGATGCAATATCTTTGATTCATCGTCAATAAGAAGGTCCTAGGGACACAATAAACCTGAAGTGAAGCATCGGAATCTAAAACTGGACTCACATTAGAGGTTCAAATCATAGAAAGTAAGAGTTTAAGTATTCTTGTACTTAAGTCGGCATTGTGCCTTTTGTATTAAATTCGGATGCAATTTCTGTGTTTCATCGTCAATAAGAAGTTACAAGGTATACAGTAAACCTGAAGTGAAGCATCGGAATCTTAAGCTGGACTCACAGGAGAGGTTCAAATCAAAGAAATTTAGAGTGTCAGTCCACTTGTACTTAACTCGGCATTGTGCTTTTTGAATTTAAATCTGATGCAATTTCTGTGTTTCATCGTCAACACGATGGTCCAAGGTATACAGTAAACCTGTAGAGAAGCATCCGAATCTAAAACCGGACTCACAGGAAAGGTTCAAATCATAGATAGTTAGAGTGTCAGTCCTCTTGTACTTAAGTCGGCATTGTGCCTTTTGTATTTAATTCCGATGCAATTTCTGTGTTTCATCGTCAATAAGAAGGTGCAAGGTATACAGTAAACCTGAAGTGAAGCATCGGAATCTTGAACTGGACACACAGGTGAGGTTCAAATCATAGAAAGTTAGAGTGTCAGTCCTCTTGTAATTAAGTCGGCATTGTGCCTTATGTATAAAATTCGCATTCAATTTCTGTGTTTCGTTGTCAATAAGAAGGTGCAAGGGATACAGTAAACCTGAAGTGAAGCATCGGAATCTAAATCTGGACTTACGGGAGAGGTTCAAATCATAGAAAGTGAAAGTGTCAGTCCTCTTGTACTTAAGTCGGCATTGTGCCTTTTGTATTAAATTCGGATACAATTTCTGTGTTTCATCGTCAATAAGAAGGTGCAAGGTATACAGTAAACCTGAAGTGAAGCATCGGATTCTAAAACTGGACTCACAGGAGAGGTTCAAATCATAGACAGTTAGAGTGTCAGTCCTCTTGTACTTAAGCCAGCATTGTGCCTTTTGTATTAAATTCGGATGCAATTTCAGTGTTTCATCGTCAATACGAAGGTCCAAGTGATACAGTAAACCTGAAGTGAAGCATCGGAATCGAAAACTTGACTCACAGGAGAGGTTCAAAACATAGAAAGTTAGAGTGTCAGTCCTCTTGTACTTAAGTCGGCCTTGTGCCTTTTGAAGTTAATTCCGATGCAATATCTGTGCTTCATCGTCAAAAAGAAGGACCAAGGCAGACAGTAAACCTTAAGTGAAGCATCGGAATCTAAAACTGGACTCACAGGAGAGGTTCAAAACATAGAAAGTTAGATTGTCAGTCCTCTTGTACTTAAGTTGGCATTGTGCCTTTTGTATAGAATTCGGATCCAATTTCTGCGCTTCATCGTCAAAAAGAAGGTCCAATGCATACAGTAAACCTGAAGTGAAGCATCGGAATCTAAAACTGGACTCACATTAGAGCTTCAAATCATAGAAAGTTAGATTGTCAGTCCTCTTGTACTTAGGTCGGCATTGTGCCTTTTGTGTTAAATTCTTATGCTATTTCTGTGTTTCATCGTCAATAAGAAGGTCCAAGGGATACAGTAAACCTGAAGTGAAGCATCGGAATCTAAAGCTGGACTCACAGGAGAGGTTCAAATCATAGAAAGTAAGAGTGTCAGACATCTTGTACTTATGTTGTCATTATGGCTTTTTTATAAAGTTGGGATGCAATTTCTGTGTTTCGTCGTCAATAGGAAGGTGCAAGGTATACAGTAAACCTGAAGTGAAGCATCTGAATCTATAACTTGACTCACAGGAGAGGTTCAAATCATAGAAAGTGAGTGTGTCAGTCCACTTGTACTTAAGTCGGCATTGTGCCTTTTGAATTTAATTCCGATGCAATTTCTGTGCTTCAACGTCAAAAAGAAGGTCCAAGGCATACAGTAAACCTGAAGTGAAGCATCGGAATCTAAAACTGGACTCACATTAGAGGTTCATATCATAGAAAGTTAGATTGTCAGTCCTCTTGTACTTAAGTCGGCATTGTGGCTTTTGTATTGAATTCGGATGCAATTTCTGTGTTTCATCGCCAATAAGAAGTCCAAGGGATACAGTAAACCCGAAGTGAAGCATCGGTATCTAAAGCTGGACTCACAGGAGAGGTTCATATCATAGAAAGTAAGAGTGTCAGTCCACCTGTACTTAACTCGGCATTGTGCTTTTTGAATTTAAATCCGATGCAATTTCTGTGTTTCATCGTCAACACGAAGGTCCAAGGTATACAGTAAACCTGAAGTGAAGCATCGGAATCTAAAACCAGACTCACAGGAGAGGTTCAAATCATAGATAGTTAGAGTGTCAGTCCTCTTGAACTTAAGTCGGCATTGTGCCTTTTGTATTTAATTCCGATGCAATTTCTGTGTTTCATCGTCAATAAGAAGGTGCAAGGTATACAGTAAACCTGAAGTGAAGCATCGGAATCTAAAACCGGACTCGCAGGAGAGGTTCAAATCATAGAAAGTTAGAGTGTCAGTCCTCTTGTAATTAAGTCGGCATTGTGCCTTACGTATAAAATTCGGATTCAATTTCTGTGTTTCGTCGTCAATATGAAGGTGCAAGGGATACAGTAAACCTGAAGTGAAGCATCGGAATCTAAATCTGGACTTACGGGAGAGGTTCAAATCATAGAAAGTGAGAGTGTCAGTCCTCTTGTACTTAAGTAGGCATTGTGCCTTTTGTATTAATTTCGGATGGAATACCTTTGACTCATCGTCAATAAGAAGGTCCAAGGGACACAGTAAACCTTAAGTGAAGCATCGGAATCTAAAACTGGACTCACAATAGAGGTTCAAATCATAGAAAGTAAGAGTGTCAGTCCTCTTGTACTTAAGTCGGCATTGTGCCTATTGTATTAAATTCGGATGCAATTTCTGTGTTTCATCGTCAATAAGAAGGTGCAAGGTATACAGTAAACCTGAAGTGAAGCATCGGATTCTAAAACTGGACTCACAGGAGAGGTTCAAATCACAGACAGTTAGAGTGTCAGTCCTCTTGTACTTAAGTCGGCATTGTGGCTTTTGAATTTTATTCCGATGCAATTCCTGTGTTTCATCGTCAGTAAGAAGGTCCAAGGGATGCAGTAAACCTGAAGTGAAGCATCGGAATCTAAAACTGGACTCACAGGAGAGATTCAAATCATAGAAAGTTAAAGTGTCAGCCCTCCTGTACTTAAGTCGGCATTGTGCCTTTTGAATTTAATTCCGATGCAATATCTGTGCTTCATCGTCAAAAAGAAGGTCCAAGGCAGACAGTAAACCTTAAGTGAAGTATCGGAATCTAAAACTGGACTCACAGGAGAGGTTCAAATCATAGAAAGGTAGATTGTCAGTCCTCTTGTACTTAAGTTGACATTGTGCCTTTTGTATAGAATTCGGTTGCAATTTCTGTTTTTCGTCGTCAAAAAGAAGGTCCAAGGTAAACAGTAAACCTGAAGTGAAGCATCGGGATCTAAAACTGGACTCACAGCATAGGTTCAAATCATAGAAAGTGAGAGAGTCAGTCCTCTTGTACTTAAGTAGGCACTGAGCCTTTTGAATTTAATTCCGATCCAATTTCTGTGCTTCATCGTCAAAAAGATGGTCCAAGGCATACAGTAAACTTGAAGTGAAGCATCGGAATCTAAAACTGGACTCTCATTAGAGGTTCAAATCATGGAAAGTTAGATTGTCAGTCCTCTTGTACTTAAGTCGGCATTGTGCCTTTTGTATTAAATTCGGATGCAATTTCTGAGTTTCATCGTCAATAAGAAGGTCCAAGGGATACAGTAAACGCGAAGTGAAGCATCGGAATCTAAAGCTGGACTCACAGGATAGGTTCAAATCATAGAAAGTTAGAGTGTCAGTCCCCTTGTACTTAACTCGGTATTGTGCATTTTGAATTTAATTCCGATGCAATTTCTGTGTTTCATCGTCAATACCAAGGTCCAAGGTATACAGTAAACCTGAAGTTAAGCATCGGAATATAAAACTGGACTCACAGGAGAGGTTCAATTCATAGAAAGTTAGAGTGTCAGTCCTCTTGTACTTAAGTCGGCATTATGACTTTTGTATTAAATTCGGGTGCAATTTCTGTGTTTCGTCGTCAATAGGAAGGTGCAAGGTATACAGTAAACCTGAAGTGAAGCATCTGAATCCATAACTGGACTCACAGGAGAGGTTCAAATCATAGAAAGTGAGTGTGTCAGTCCTCATGTACTTAAGTCGGCATTGTGCCTTTTGAATTTAATTCCGATGCAATTTCTGTGCTTCAACGTCAAAAAGAAAATCCAAGGCATACAGTAAACGTGAAGTGAAGCATCGGAATCTAAAACTGGACTCACATTAGAGGTTCAAATCATAGAAAGTTAGATTATCAGTCCTCTTGTACTTAAGTCGGCATTGTGGCTTTTGTATTAAATTCCGATGCAATTTCTGTGTTTCATCGTCAATAAGAAGGTCCAAGGGATACAGTAAACCCGAAGTGAAGCATAGGAATCTAAAGCTGGACTCACAGGAGAGGTTCAAATCATAGAAATTTAGAGTGTCAGTCCTCTTGTAATTAAGTCGGCATTGTGCTTTATATATAAAATTCGGATTTAATTTCTGTGTTTCGTCGTCAATAAGAAGGTGCAAGGGATACAGTAAACCTGAAGTGAAGCATCGGAATCTAAATCTGGACTTACGGGAGAGATTCAAATCATAGAAAGTGAGAGTGTCCGTCCTCTTGTACTTAAGTCGGCATTGTGCCTTTTGTATTACATTCGGATGCAATATCTTTGATTCATCGTCAATAAGAAGGTCCAAGGGACACAGTAAACCTGAAGTGAAGCATCGGAATCTAAAACTGGACTCACATTAGAGGTTCAAATCATAGAATGTAAGAGTGTAAGTCCTCTTGTGCTTAAGTCGGCATTGTGCCTTTTGTATTAAATTCGGATGCAATTTCTGTGTTTCATCGTCAATAAGAAGTTGCAAGGTATAAAGTAAACCTGAAGTGAAGCATCGGATTCTAAAACTGAACTCACAGGAGAGGTTCAAATCATAGACAGTTAGAGTGTCAGTCCTCTTGTACTTAAGTCGGCATTGTGCCTATTGTATTAAATTCGATTGCAATTTCTGTGTTTCATCGTCAATACGAAGGTCCAAGGGATACAGTAAACCCGAAGTGAAGCATCGGAATCGAAAACTGGACTCACAGGAGAGGTTCAAATCATAGAAAGTTAGAGTGTCAGTCCTCTTGTACTTAAGTCGGCATTGTGGCATTTGAATTTCATTCCGATGCAATTCCTGTGTTTCATCGTCAATAAGAAGGTCCAAGGGATGCAGTAAACCTGAAGTGAAGCATCGGAATCTAAAACTGGACTCACAGGAGAGGTTCAAATCATAGAAAGTTAGAGTGTCAGTCCTCTTGTACTTAAGTCGGCATTGTGCTTTTTGAATTTAATTCCGATGCCATTTCTGTGTTTCATCGTCAATACGAAGATCCAAGGTATACAGTAAACCTGAAGTGAAGCATCGGAATCAAAATCTGGAGTTACAGGAGAGGTTCAAATCATAGAAAGTGAGAGTGTCAGTCCTCTTGTACTTAAGTCGGCATTGAGCCTTTTGTATTAAATTCGGATGCAATATCTTTGATTCATCGTCAATAAGAAGGTACCAGGGACACAGTAAACCTGAAGTGCAGCATCGGAATCTAAAACTGGACTCACATTAGAGGTTCAAATCATAGAAAGTAAGAGTGACAGTCCTCTTGTACTTAAGTGGGCATTGTGCCTTTTGTATTAAATTCGGATGCAATTTCTGTGTTTCATCGTCAATAAGAAGGTGCAAGGTATACAGTAAACCTGAAGTGAAGCATCGGATTCTAAAACTGGACTCACAGGAGAGGTTCAAATCATAGACAGTTAGAGTGTCAGTCCTCTTCTACTTAAGTCGGCATTGTGCCTATTGTATTAAATTCGGATGCAATTTCTGTGTTTCATCGTCAATACGAAGGACAAGGGATACAGTAAACCTGAAGTGAAGCATCGGATCGAAAACTGGACTCACAGGAGAGGTTCAAATCATAGAAAGTTAGAGTGTCAGTCCTCTTGTACTTAAATCGGCATTGTGGCTTTTGAATTTCATTCTGATGCAATTCCTGTGTTTCATCGTCAATAAGAAGGTCCAAGGGATGCAGTAAACCTGAAGTGAAGCATCGGAATCGAAAACTGGACTCACAGGAGAGGTTCCAACCATAGAAAGTGAGAGTGTCAGTCCTCTTGTACTTAAGTTCGCATGGGCATTTTGAATTTAAATTCGATCCAATTTCTGTGTTTCATCGTCAATAACAAGGTAAAAGGTATACAGTAAAACTGAAGTTAAGCATCTGAATCTAAAACTAGACTCACAATAGAGGTTCAAATCATATAAAGTTAGAGTGTCACTCCTCTTGTACTTAAGTCGGCATTGTGGCTTTTGAATTTCATACCGATGCAATTCCTGTGTTTCATCGTCAATAAGAAGGTCCAAGGGATACAGTAAACCTGAAGTGAAGCATCGGAAACCAAAACTGGACTCACAGGAGAGGTTCAAATCATAGAAAGTTAGAGTGTCAGTCCTCTTGTACTTAAGTCGGCATTGTGCCTTTTGAATTTATTTCCGATGCAATTTCTCTGCTTCATCGTCAAGAAGAAGGTCCAAGGCAGACAGTAAACCTGAAGTGAAGCATCGGAATGTAAAACTGGACGCACATTAGGGGTTCAAATCATAGAAAGTTAGATTGTCAGTCCTCTTGTACTTATGTTGTCATTATGGCTTTTGTATAAAGTTGGGATGCAATTTCTGTGTTTCGTCGTCAATAGGAGGGTGCAAGGTATACAGTAAACCTGAAGTGAAGCATCTGAATCTATAACTGGACTCACAGGAGAGGTTCAAATCATGGAAAGTGAGTGTGTCAGTCCTCTTGTACTTAAGTCAGCATTGTGCCTTTTGAATTTAATTCCGATGCAATTTCTGTGCTTCAACGTCAAAAAGAAGGTCCAAGGCATACAGTAAACCTGAAGTGAAGCATCGGAATCTAAAACTGGACTCACATTAGAGGTTCATATCATAGAAAGTTAGATTGTCAGTCCTCTTGTACTTAAGTCGGCATTGTGGCTTTTGTATTAAATTCGGACGCAATTTCTGTGTTTCATCGCCAATAAGAAGGTCCAAGGGATACAGTAAACCCGAAGTTAAGCATCGGTATCTAAAGCTGGACTCACAGGAGAGGTTCAAATCATAGAAAGTAAGAGTGTCAGTCCACCTGTACTTAACTCGGCATTGTGCTTTTTGAATTTATATCCGACGCAATTTCTGTGTTTCATCGTCAACACGAACGTCCAAGGTATACAGTAAACCTGAAGTGAAGCATCGGAATCTAAAACCAGACTCACAGGAGCGGTTCAAATCATAGATAGTTAGAGTGTCAGTCCTCTTGAACTTAAGTCGGCATTGTGCCTTTTGTATTTAATTCCGATGCAATTTCTGTGTTTCATCGTCAATAACAAGGTGCAAGGTATACAGTAAACCTGAAGTGAAGCATCGGAATCTAAAACCGGACTCACAGGAGAGGTTCAAATCATAGAAAGTTAGAGTGTCAGTCCTCTTGTAATTAAGTCGGCATTGTGCCTTATGTATAAAATTCGGATTCAATTTCTGTGTTTCGTCGTCAATATGAAGGTGCAAGGGATACAGTAAACCTGATGGGAAGCATCGGAATCTAAATCTGTACTTACGGGAGAGGTTCAAATCATAGAAAGTGAGAGTGTCAGTCCTCTTGTACTTAAGTCGGCATTGTGCCTTTTGTATTAATTTTGGATGGAATATCTTTGATTCATCGTCAATAAGAAGGTACAAGGGACACAGTAAACCTTAAGTGAAGCATCGGAATCTAAAACTGGACTCACAGGAGAGGTTCAAATCATAGAAAGTTAGAGTGTCAGTCCCCTTTTACTTAACTCGGTATTGTGCATTTTGAATTTAATTCCGACGCAATTTCTGTGTTTCATCGTCAATACGAAGGTCCTAGGTATACAGTAAACCTGAAGTTAAGCATCGGTATCTAAAACTGGACTCACATTAGAGGTTCAAATCATAGAAAGTTAGGTTGTCAGTCCTCTTGTACTTAGGTCGGCATTGTGCCTTTTGTATTAAATTCGGATGCAATTTCTGAGTTTCATCGTCAATAAGAAGGTCCAAGGGATACAGTAAACGCGAAGTGAAGCATCGGAATCTAAAGCTGGACTCACAGGATAGGTTCAAATCATAGAAAGTTAGAGTGTCAGTCCCCTTTTACTTAACTCGGTATTGTGCAATTTGAATTTAATTCCGATGCAATTTCTGTGTTTCATCGTCAATACGAAGGTCCTAGGTATACAGTAAACCTGAAGTTAAGCATCGGAATCTAAAACTGGACTCACAGGAGAGGTTCAATTCATAGAAAGTTAGAGTGTCAGTCCTCTTGTACTTAAGTCGGCATTGTGACTTTTGTATTAATTTCGGATGCAATTTCTGTGTTTCGTCGTCAATAAGAAGGTGCAAGGTATACAGTAAACCTGAAGTGAAGCATCGGATTGTAAAACTGGACTCACAGGAGAGGTTCAAATCATAGACAGTTAGAGTGTCAGTCCTCTTGTACTTAAGTCGGCATTGTGCCTTTTGAATTTAAATCCGATGCAATTTCTGTGTTTCATCGTCAACACGAAGGTCCAAGGTTTACAGTAAACCTGAAGTGAAGCATCGGAATGTAAAAGCGGACTCACAGGAGAGGTTCTAATCATAGATAGTTAGAGTGTCAGTCCTCTTGTACTTAAGTCGGCATTGTGCCTTTTGTATTTAATTCCGATGCAATTTCTGTGTTTCATCGTCAATAAGAAGGTGCAAGGTGTATAGTAAACCTGAAGTGAAGCATCGGAATCTAAAACTGGACTCACAGGTGAGGTCCCAATCATAGAAAGTTAGAGTGTCAGTCCTCTTGAAATTAAGTCGGCATTGTGCCTTATGTATCAAATTCGGATTCAATTTCTGTGTTTCGTCGTCAATAAGAAGGTGCAAGGGATACAGTAAACCTGAAGTGAAGCATCGGAATCAAAATCTGGAGTTACAGGAGAGGTTCAAATCATAGAAAGTGAGAGTGTCAGTCCTCTTGTACTTAAGTCGGCATTGTGCCTTTTGTATTAAATTCGGATGCAATATCTTTGATTCATCGTCAATAAGAAGGTACCAGGGACACAGTAAACCTGAAGTGCAGCATCGGAATCTAAAACTGGACTCACATTAGAGGTTCAAATCATAGAAAGTAAGAGTGTCAGACCTCTTGTACTTAAGTCGGCATTGTGCCTTTTGTATTAAATTCGGATGCAATTTCTGTGTTTCATCGTCAATAAGAAGGTGCAAGGTATACAGTAAACCTGAAGTGAAGCATCGGATTCTAAAACTGGACTCACAGGAAAGGTTCAAATCATAGACAGTTAGAGTGTCAGTCCTCTTGTACTTAAGTCGGCATTGTGCCTATTGTATTAAATTCGGATGCAATTTCTGTGTTTCATCGTCAATACGAAGGACAAGGGATACAGTAAACCTGAAGTGAAGCATCGGAATCGAAAACTGGACTCACAGGAGAGGTTCAAATCATAGAAAGTTAGTGTGTCAGTCCTCTTGTACTTAAATCGGCATTGTGGCTTTTGAATTTCATTCTGATGCAATTCCTGTGTTTCATCGTCAATAAGAAGGTCCAAGGGATGCAGTAAACCTGAAGTGAAGCATCGGAATCGAAAACTGGACTCACAGGAGAGGTTCCAACCATAGAAAGTGAGAGTGTCAGTCCTCTTGTACTTAAGTCCGCATGGGCATTTTGAATTTAAATTCGATCCAATTTCTGTGTTTCATCGTCAATAACAAGGTCCAAGGTATACAGAAAACCTGAAGTTAAGCATCTGAATCTAAAACTAGACTCACAGGAGAGGTTCAAATCATAGAAAGTTAGAGTGTCACTCCTCTTGTACTTAAGTCCGCATTGTGGCTTTTGAATTTCATACCGATGCAATTCCTGTGTTTCATCGTCAATAAGAAGGTCCAAGGGATACAGTAAACCTGAAGTGAAGCATCGGAAACTAAAACTGGACTCACAGGAGAGGTTCAAATCATAGAAAGTTAGAGTGTCAGTCCTCTTGTACTTAATTCGGCATTGTGCCTTTTGAATTTATTTCCGATGCAATTTCTCTGCTTCATCGTCAAGAAGAAGGTCCAAGGCAGACAGTAAACATGAAGTGAAGCATCGGAATGTAAAACTGGACGCACATTAGGGGTTCAAATCATAGAAAGTTAGATTGTCAGTCCTCTTATACTTATGTTGTCATTATGGCTTTTGTATAAAGTTGGGATGCAATTTCTGTGTTTCGTCGTCAATAGGAAGGTGCAAGGTATACAGTAAACCTGAAGTGAAGCATCTGAATCTATAACTGGACTCACAGGAGAGGTTCAAATCATAGAAAGTGAGTGTGTCAGTCCTCTTGTACTTAAGTCAGCATTGTGCCTTTTGAATTTAATTCCGATGCAATTTCTGTGCTTCAACGTCAAAAAGAAAGTCCAAGGCATACAGTAAACCTGAAGTGAAGCATCGGAATCTAAAACTGGACTCACGTTAGAGGTTCATATCATAGAAAGTTAGATTGTCAGTCCTCTTGTACTTAAGTCGGCATTGTGGCTTTTGTATTAAATTCGGATGCAATTTCTGTGTTTCATCATCAATAAGAAGGTCCAAGGGATACAGTAAACCCGAAGTGAAGCATCGGTATCTAAAGCTGGACTCACAGGAGAGGTTCAAATCATAGAAAGTAAGAGTGTCAGTCCACCTGTACTTAACTCGGCATTGTGCTTTTTGAATTTATATCCGATGCAATTTCTGTGTTTCATCGTCAACACGAACGTCCAAGGTATACAGTAAACCTGAAGTGAAGCATCGGAATCTAAAACCAGACTCACAGGAGCGGTTCAAATCATAGATAGTTAGAGTGTCAGTCCTCTTGAACTTAAGTCGGCATTGTGCCTTTTGTATTTAATTCCGATGCAATTTCTGTGTTTCATCGTCAATAACAAGGTGCAAGGTATACAGTAAACCTGAAGTGAAGCATCGGAATCTAAAAGTGGACTCACAGGAGAGGTTCAAATCATAGAAAGTTAGAGTGTCAGTCCTCTTGTAATTAAGTCGGCATTGTGCCTTATGTATAAAATTCGGATTCAATTTCTGTGTTTCGTCGTCAATATGAAGGTGCAAGGGATACAGTAAACCTGAAGTGAAGCATCGGAACCTAAATCTGTACTTACGGGAGAGGTTCAAATCATAGAAAGTGAGAGTGTCAGTCCTCTTGTACTTAAGTCGGCATTGTGCCTTTTGTATTAATTTCGGATGGAATATCTTTGATTCATCGTCTATAAGAAGGTACAAGGGACACAGTAAACCTTAAGTGAAGCATCGGAATCTAAAACTGGACTCACAATAGAGGTTCAAATCATAGAAAGTAAGAGTGTCAGTCCTCTTGTACTCAAGTCGGCATTGTGCCTATTGTATTAAATTCGGATACAATTTCTGTGTTTCATCGTCAATAAGAAGGTGCAAGGTATACAGTAAACCTGAAGTGAAGCATCGGATTCTAAAACTGGACCCACAGGAGAGGTTCAAATCACAGACAGTTAGAGTGTCAGTCCTCTTGTACTTAAGTCGCCATTGTGCCTTTTGAATTTAATTCCGATGCAATTTCTGTGCTTCATCGTCAATACGAAGGTCCAAGGCAGACAGTAAACCTTAAGTGAAGCATCGGAATCTAAAACTGGACTCACAGGAGAGGTTCAAATCATAGAAAGTTAGATTGTCAGTCCTCTTGTACTTAAGTTGGCATTGCGCCTTTTGTTTAGAATTCGGATGCAATTTCTGTTTTTCGTCGTCAAAAAGAAGGTCCAAGGTAAACAGTAAACCTGAAGTGAAGCATCGGGATCTAAAACTGGACTCACAGGATAGGTTCAAATCATAGAAAGTGCGAGAGTCAGTCCTCCTGTACTTAAGTAGGCATTGTGCCTTTTGAATTTAATTCCGATCCAATTTCTGTGATTCATCGTCAAAAAGATGGTCCAAGGCATACAGTAAACCTGAAGGTAAGCATCGGAATCTAAAACTGGACTCACATTAGAGGTTCAAATCATAGAAAGTTAGGTTGTCAGTCCTCTTGTACTTAAGTCGGCATTGTGCCGTTTGTATTAAATTCGGATGCAATTTCTGATTTTCATCGTCAATAAGAAGGTCCAAGGGATACAGTAAACGCGAAGTGAAGCATCGGAATCTAAAGCTGGACTCACAGGATAGGTTCAAATCATAGAAAGTTAGAGTGTCAGTCCCCTTTTACTTAACTCGGTATTGTGCATTTTGAATTTAATTCCGATGCAATTTCTGTGTTTCATCGTCAATACGAAGGTCCTAGGTATACAGTAAACCTGAAGTTAAGCATCGGAATCTAAAACTGGACTCACAGGAGAGGTTCTATTCATAGAAAGTTAGAGTGTCAGTCCTCTTGTACTTAAGTCGGCATTGTGACTTTTGTATTAAATTCGGATGCAATTTCTGTGTTTCGTCGTCAATAGGAAGGTGCAAGGTATACAGTAAACCTGAAGTGAAGCATCTGAATCTATAACTGGACTCACAGGAGAGGTTCAAATCATAGAAAGTGAGTGTGTCAGTCCTCATGTACTTAAGTCGGCATTGTGCCTTTTGAATTTAATTCCGATGCAATTTCTGTGCTTCAACGTCAAAAAGAAAATCCAAGGCATACAGTAAACCTGAAGTGAAGCATCGGAATCTAAAACTGGACTCACATTAGAGGTTCAAATCATAGAAAGTTAGATTATCAGTCCTCTTGTACTTAAGTCGGCATTGTGGCTTTTGTATTAAATTCCGATGCAATTTCTGTGTTTCATCGTCAATAAGAAGGTCCAAGGGATACAGTAAACCCGAAGAGAAGCATAGGAATCTAAAGCTGGACTCACAGGAGAGGTTCAAATCATAGAAATTTAGAGTGTCAGTCCTCTTGTAATTAAGTCGGCATTGTGCCTTATATATAAAATTCGGATTTAATTTCTGTGTTTCGTCGTCAATAAGAAGGTGCAAGGGATACAGTAAACCTGAAGTGAAGCATCGGAATCTAAATCTGGACTTACGGGAGAGGTTCAAATCATAGAAAGTGAGAGTGTCAGTCCTCTTGTACTTAAGTCGGCATTGTGCCTTTTGTATTAAATTCGGATGCAATATCCTTGATTCATCGTCAATAAGAAGGTCCAAGGGACACAGTACACCTGAAGTGAAGCACCGGAATCTAAAACTGGACTCACATTAGAGGTTCAAATCATAGAATGTAAGAGTGTAAGTCCTCTTGTGCTAAAAGTCGGCATTGTGCCTTTTGTATTAAATTAGGATGCAATTTCTGTGTTTCATCGTCAATAAGAAGTTGCAAGGTATACAGTAAACCTGAAGTGAAGCATCGGATTCTAAAACTGAACTCACAGGAGAGGTTCAAATCATAGACAGTTAGAGTGTCAGTCCTCTTGTACTTAAGTCGGCATTGTGCCTATTGTATTAAATTCGGATGCAATTTCTGTGTTTCATCGACAATACGAAGGTCCAAGATATGCAGTAAACCTGAAGTGAAGCATCGGAATCGAAAACTGGACTCACAGGAGAGGTTCAAATCATAGAAAGTTAGAGTGTCAGTCCTCTTGTACTTAAGTCGGCATTGTGGGATTTGAATTTCATTCCGATGCAATTCCTGTGTTTCATCGTCAATAAGAAGGTCCAAGATATGCAGTAAACCTGAAGTGAAGCATCAGAATCTAAAACTGGACTCACAGGAGAGGTTCAAATCATAGAAAGTTAGAGTGTCAGTCCTCTTGTACTTAAGTCGGCATTGTGCCTTTTGAATTTAATTCCGATGCCATTTCTGTGTTTCATCGTCAATACGAAGATCCAAGGTATACAGCAAACCTGAAGTTAAGCATCGAATCTAAAACTGGACTCGCAGGAGAGGTTCAAATCATAGAAAGTTAGAGTGTCAGTCCACTTGTACTTAACTCGGCATTGTGCTTTTTGAATTTAAATGCGATGCAATTTCTGTGTTTCATCGTTAACACGAAGGTCCAAGGTATACAGTAAACCTGAAGTGAAGCATCGGAATCGAAAACTGGACTCACAGGAGAGGTTCAAATCATAGAAAGTTAGAGTGTCAGTCCTCTTGTACTTTAGTCGGCATTGTGGCTTTTGAATTTCATTCCGATGCAATTCCTGTGTTTCAACGTCAAAAAGAAAATCCAAGGCATACAGTAAACCTGAAGTGAAGCATCGGAATCTAAAACTGGACTCACATTAGAGGTTCAAATCATAGAAAGTTAGATTATCAGTCCTCTTGTACTTAAGTCGGCATTGTGGCTTTTGTATTAAATTCCGATGCAATTTCTGTGTTTCATCGTCAATAAGAAGGTCCAAGGGATACAGTAAACCCGAAGTGAAGCATAGGAATCTAAAGCTGGACTCACAGGAGAGGTTCAAATCATAGAAAATTAGAGTGTCAGTCCTCTTGTAATTAAGTCGGCATTGTGCCTTATATATAAAATTCGGATTTAATTTCTGTGTTTCGTCGTCAATAAGAAGGTGCAAGGGATACAGTAAACCTGAAGTGAAGCATGGGAATCTAAATCTGGACTTACGGGAGAGGTTCAAATCATAGAAAGTGAGAGTGTCAGTCCTCTTGTACTTAAGTCGGCAGTGTGCATTTTGTATTAAATTCGGATGCAATATCTTTGATTCATCGTCAATAAGAAGGTCCAAGGGACACAGTAAACCTGAAGTGAAGCATCGGAATCTAAAACTGGACTCACATTAGAGGTTCAAATCATAGAATGTAAGAGTGTAAGACCTCTTGTGCTAAAAGTCGGCATTGTGCCTTTTGTATTAAATTCGGATACAATTTCTGTGTTTCATCGTCAATAAGAAGTTGCAAGGTATACAGTAAACCTGAAGTGAAGCATCGGATTCTAAAACTGAACTCACAGGAGAGGTTCAAATCATAGACAGTTAGAGTGTCAGTCCTCTTGTACTTAAGTCGGCATTGTGCCTATTGTATTAAATTCGGATGCAATTTCTGTGTTTCATCGTCAATACGAAGGTCCAAGGGATACAGTAAACCTGAAGGTAAGCATCGGAATCGAAAACTGGACTCACAGGAGTGGTTCAAATCATAGAAAGTTAGAGTGTCAGTCCTCTTGTACTTAAGTCGGCATTGTGGGATTTGAATTTCATTCCGATGCAATTCCTGTGTTTCATCGTCAATAAGAAGGTCCAAGATATGCAGTAAACCTGAAGTGAAGCATCAGAATCTAAAACTAGACTCACAGGAGAGGTTAAAATCATAGAAAGTTAGAGTGTCAGTCCTCTTGTACTTAAGTCGGCATTGTGCCTTTTGAATTTAATTCCGATGCCATTTCTGTGTTTCATCGTCAATACGAAGATCCAAGGTATACAGTAAACCTGAAGTTAAGCATCGAATCTAAAACTGGACTCACAGGAGAGGTTCAAATTATAGAAAGTTAGAGTGTCAGTCCACTTGTACTTAACTCGGCATTGTGCTTTTTGAATTTAAATCCGATGCAATTTCTGTGTTTCATCGTCAACACGAAGGTCCAAGGTATACAGTAAACCTGAAGTGAATCATCGGAATCTAAAACCGGACTCACAGGAGAGGTTCTAATCATAGATAGTTAGAGTGTCAGTCCCCTTGTACTTAAGTCGGCATTGTGCCTTTTGTATTTAATTCCGATGCAATTTCTGTGTTTCATCGTCAATAAGAAGATGCAAGGTGAATAGTAAACCTGAAGTGAAGCATCGGAATCTAAAACTGGACTCACAGGTGAGGTCCCAATCATAGAAAGTTAGAGGGTCAGTCCTCTTGAAATTAAGTCGGCATTGTGCCTTATGTATAAAATTCGGATTCAATTTCTGTGTTTCGTCGTCAATAAGAAGGTGCAAGGGATACAGTAAACCTGAAGTGAAGCATCGGAATCAAAATCTGGAGTTACGGGAGAGGTTCAAATCATAGAAAGTGAGAGTGTCAGTCTTCTTGTACTTAAGTCGGCATTGTGCCTTTTGTATTAAATTCGGATGCAATATCTTTGATTCATCGTCAATAAGAAGGTGCAAGGTATACAGTAAACCTGAAGTGAAGCATCGGATTCTAAAACTGGACTCACAGGAGAGGTTCAAATCATAGACAGTTAGAGTGTCAGTCCTCTTGTACTTAAGTCGGCATTGTGCCTATTGTATTAAATTCGGATGCAATTTCTGTGTTTCATCGTCAATACGAAGGTCCAAGGGATACAGTAAACCTGAAGTGAAGCATCAGAATCGAAAACTGGACTCACAGGAGAGGTTCAAATCATAGAAAGTTAGAGTGTCAGTCCTCTTGTACTTTAGTCGGCATTGTGGCTTTTGAATTTCATTCCGATGCAATTCCTGTGTTTCATCGTCAAAAGAAGGTCCAAGGGTTGCAGTAAACTTGAAGTGATGCATCGGAATCTAAAACTGGACTCACAGGAGAGGTTCAAATCATAGAAAGTTAGAGTGTCAGTCCTCTTGTACTTAAGTCGGCATTGTGCCTTTTGAACTTAATTCCGATGCAATTTCTGTGCTTCATCGTCAAAAAGAAGGTCCAAGGCAGACAGTAAACCTTAAGTGAAGCATCGGAATCTAAAACTGGACTCACAGGAGTGGTTCAAAACATAGAAAGTTAGATTGTCAGTCCTCTTGTACTTAAGTTGGCATTGTGCCTTTCGTATAGAATTCGGATGCAATTTCTGTTTTTCGTCGTCAAAAAGAAGGTACAAGGTAAACAGTAAACCTGAAGTGAAGCATCGGAATCTAAAACTGGACTCACAGGAGACGTTCAAATCATAGAAAGTGAGAGTGTCAGTCCTCTTGTACTTAAGTAGGCATTGTGCCTTTTGAATTTAATTCCGATCCAATTTCTGTGCTTCATCGTTAAAAAGAATGTCCAATGCATACAGTAAACGTGAAGTGAAGCATCGGAATCTAAA
Source organism: Schistocerca serialis cubense (assembly GCF_023864345.2). NCBI lineage: Eukaryota > Metazoa > Arthropoda > Insecta > Orthoptera > Acrididae > Schistocerca > Schistocerca serialis. The sequence continues at coordinate 2,593,063 of NW_026048462.1, forward strand.
ACTGATCTCCCATTAGAGGTTCAAATCATAGAAAGTTAGATTGTCAGTCCTCTTGTACTTAAGTCGGCATTGTGCCTTTTGTGTTAAATTCGTATGCAATTTCTGTGTTTCATCGTAAATAAGAAGGTCCAAGGGATACAGTAAACCCAAAGTGATGCATCGGAATCTAAAGCTGGACTCACAGGAGTGGTTCAAATCATAGAACGTTAGAGTGTCAGTCCCCTTGTACTTAACTCGGTATTGTGCATTTTGTATATAATTCCGATGCAATTTCTGTGTTTCATCGTCAATACGAATGTCCAAGGTATACAGTAAACCTGAAGTTAAGCATCGGAATCTAAAACTGGACTCACAGGAGAGGTTCAATTCATAGAAAGTGAGAGTGTCAGTCCTCTTGTACTTAAGTCGGCATTGTGCCTTTTGTATTAAATTCGGATGCAATATCCTTGATTCATCGTCAATAAGAAGGTCCAAGGGACACAGTAAACCTGAAGACTAGCATCGGAATCTAAAACTGGACTCACATTAGAGGTTCAAATCATAGAAAGTAAGAATGTCAGTCCTCTTGTACATAAGTTGGCATTGTGCCTTTTGTATTAAATTCGGATGCAATTTCTGTGTTTCATCGTCAATAAGAAGGTGCAAGGTATACAGTAAACCTGAAGTGAAGCATCGGATCCTAAAACTGGACTCACAGGAGAGGTTCAAATCATAGACAGTTAGAGTGTCAGTCCTTTTGTACTTAAGTCGGCATTGTGCCTATTGTATTAAATTCGAATGCAATTTCTGTGTTTCATCGTCAATACGTAGGTCCAAGGCATACAGTAAACCTGAAGTGAAGCATCGGAATCGAAAACTGGACACACAGGAGTGGTTCAAATCGTAGAAAGTTTGAGTGTCAGTCCTCTTGTACTTAAGTCGGCATTGTGGCTTTTGAATTTCATTCTGATGCAATTCCTGTGTTTCATCGTCAAAAAGAAGGTCCAAGGCAGACAGTAAACCTTAAGTGAAGCATCGGAATCTAAAACGGGACTCACAGGAGAGGTTCAAATCATAGAAAGTTAGATTGTCAGTCCTCTTGTACTTAAGTTGGCATTGTGCCTTTTGTATAGAATTCGGATGCAATTTCTGTTTTTCGTCGTCAAAAAGAAGGTGCAAGGTAAACAGTAAACCTGAAGTGAAGCATCGGAATCTAAAACTGGACTCACAGGAGAGGTTCAAATCATAGAAAGTGAGAGTGTCAGTCCTCTTGTACTTAAGACGGCATTGTGCCTTTTGAATTTCATTCCGATGCCATTTCTGTGCTTCAACGTCAAAAAGAAGGTCCAAGGCATACAGTAAACCTGAAGTGAAGCATCGGAATCTAAAACTGGACTCACATTAGAGGTTCAAATCATAGAAAGTTAGATTGTCAGCCCTCTTGTATTTAAGTCGGCATTGTGGCTTTCGTATTAAGTTCGGATGCAATTTCTGTGTTTCATCATCAATAAGAAGGTCCAATGGATACAGGAAACCCGAAGTGAAGCATCGGAATCTAAAGCTGGACTCACAGGAGAGGTTCAAATCTTAGAAAGTTAGAGTGTCTGTCCACTTGTACTTAACTCGGCATTTTGCTTTTTGAATTTAAATCCGATGCAATTTCTGTGTTTCATCGTCAACACGAAGGTCCAAGGTATACAGTAAAACTGAAGTGAAGCATCGGAATCTAAAACCGGACTCACAGGAGAGATTCAAATCATAGATAGTTAGAGTCTCAGTCCTCTTGTAATTAAGTCGGCATTGTGCCTTGTGTATAAAATTCGGATTCAATTTCTGTGTTTCGTCGTCAATAAGAAGGTGCAAGGGATACAGTAAACCTGAAGTGAAGCATCGATATCTAAATCTGGACTTACGGGAGGGGTTCAAATCATAGAAAGTGAGAGTGTCAGGTCTCTTGTACTTAAGTCGGCATTGTGCCTTTTGTATTAAATTCGGATGCAATTTCTGTGTTTCATCGTCAATAAGAAGGTGCAAGGTATACAGTAAACCTAAAATGAAGCATCGGATTCTAAAACTGAACTCACAGGAGAGGTTCAAATCATAGACAGTTTGAGTGTCAGTCCTCTTGTACTTAAGTCGGCATTGTGCCTATTGTATTAAATTCGGATGCAATTTCTGTGTTTCATCGTCAATACGAAGGTCCAAGGGATACAGTAAATCTGAAGTGAAGCAACGGAATCGAAAACTGGACTCACAGGAGAGGTTCAAATCATAGAAAGTGTTAGTGTCAGTCCTCTTGTACTTAAGTCGGCATTGTGGCTTTTGAATTTCATTCCGATGCAATTCCTGTGTTTCATCGTCAATAAGAAGGTCTAAGGTATACAGTAAACCTGATGTTAAGCATCTGAATCTAAAACTAGACTCACAGGAGAGGTTCAAATCATAGAAAGTTAGAGTGTCACTCCTCTTGTACTTAAGTCGGCATTGTGGCTTTTGAATTTCATTCCGATGCAATTCCTGTGTTTCATCGTCAATAAGAAGTTCCAAGGGATACAGTAATCCTGAAGTGAACCATCGGAAACTAAAACTGGACTCACAGGAGAGGTTCACATCATAGAAAGTTAGAGTGTCAGTCCTCTTGTACTTAAGTCGGCATTGTGCCTTTTGAATTTATTTCCAATGCAATTTCTGTGCTTCATCGTCAAGAAGAAGGTCCAAGGCAAACAAAAAACCTGAAGTGAAGCATCGGAAACTAAAACTGGACGCACATTAGAGGTTCAAATCATAGAAAGTTAGATTGTCAGTCCTCTTGTACTTATGTTGGCATTGTGGCTTTTGTGTAAAATTGGGATGCAATTTCTGTGTTTCGTCGTCAATAGGAATATGCTAGGTATACAGTAAACCTGAAGTGAAGCATCTGAATCTAAAGCTGGACTCACAGGAGAGGTTCAAATCATAGAAAGTGAGAGTGTCAGTCCCCTTGTACTTAAGTCGGCATGGGCATTTTGAATTTTTATCCGATGCAATTTCTGTGTTTCATCGTCAATAACAAGGTCTAAGGTATACAGTAAACCTGATGTTAAGCATCTGAATCTAAAACTAGACTCACAGGAGAGGTTCAAATCATAGAAAGTTAGAGTGTCACTCCTCATGTACTTAAGTCGGCATTGTGGCTTTTGAATTTAATTCCGATGCAATTCCTGTGTTTCATCGTCAATAAGAAGTTCCAAGGGATACAGTAAACCTGAAGTGAAGCATCGTAAACTAAAACTGGACTCACAGGAGTGGTTCAAATCATAGAAAGTTAGATTGTCAGTCCTCTTGTACTTATGTTGGCATTGTGGCTTTTGTATAAAATTGGGATGCAATTTCTGTGTTTCGTCGTCAATTGGAAGGTGCAAGATATACAGTAAACCTGAAGTGAAGCATCTGAATCTAAAACTAGACTCACAGGAGAGGTTCAAATCATAGAAAGTTAGAGTGTCACTCCTCTTGTACTTAAGTCGGCATTGTGGCTTTTGAATTTAATTCCGATCCAATTCCTGTGTTTCATCGTCAATAAGAAGGTCCAAGGGATACAGTATACCTGAAGTGAAGCATCGGAAACTAAAACTGGACTCACAGGAGAGGTTCAAATCATAGAAAGTTAGAGTGTCAGTCCTCTTGTACTTAAGTCGGAATTGTGCCTTTTGAATTTATTTCCGATGCAATTTCTGTGCTTCATCGTCAAGAAGAAGGTCCAAGGCAGACAAAAAACCTGAAGTGAAGCATCGGAATCTAAAACTGGACGCACATTAGAGGTTCAAATCATAGAAAGTTAGATTGTAAGTCCTCTTGTACTTATGTTGGCATTGTGGCTTTTGTATAAAATTGGGATGCAATTTCTGTGTTTCGTCGTCAATAGGAAGGTGGTAGGTATACGGTAAACCTGAAGTGAAGCATCTGAATCTAAAACTGGACTCACAGGAGAGGTTCATATCATAGAAAGTGAGGGTGTCAGTCCTCTTGTACTTAAGTCGGCTTGGGCACTTTGAATTTTTTTCCGATGCAATTTCTGTGTTTCATCGTCAATAACAAGGTCTAAGGTATACAGTAAACCTGATGTTAAGCATCTGAATCTAAAACTAGACTCAAAGGAGAGGTTCAAATCATAGAAAGTTAGAGTGTCACTCCTCTTGTACTTAAGTCGGCATTGTGGCTTTTGAATTTAATTCCGATGCAATTCCTGTGTTTCATCGTCAATAAGAAGTTCCAAGGGATACACTAAACCTGAAGTGAAGCATCGGAAACTAAAACTGGACTCACAGGAGAGGTTCAAATCATAGAAAGTGAGAGTGTCAGTCCCCTTGTACTTAAGTCGGCATGGGCATTTTGAATTTTTTTCCGATGCAATTTCTGTGTTTCATCGTCAATAACAAGGTCTAAGGTATACAGTAAACCTGATGTTAAGCATCTGAATCTAAAACTAGACTCACAGGAGAGGTTCAAATCATAGAAAGTTAGAGTGTCACTCCTCTTGTACTTAAGTCGGCATTGTGGCTTTTGAATTTAATTCCGATGCAATTCCTGTGTTTCATCGTCAATAAGAAGTTCCAAGGGATACAGTAAACCTGAAGTGAAGCATCGGAAACTAAAACCGGACTCACAGGAGAGGTTCAAATCATAGAAAGTTAGATTGTCAGTCCTCTTGTACTTATGTCGGCATTGTGGCTTTTGTATAAAATTGGGATGCAATATCTGTGTTTCGTCGTCAACAGGAAGGTGCAAGATATACAGTAAACCTGAAGTGAAGCATCTGAATCTAAAACTGGACTCACAGGAGAGGTTCAATTCATAGAAAGTGAGAGTGTCAGTCCTCTTGTACTTAAGTCGGCATTGTGCCTTTTGTATTTAATTCGGATGCAATATCCTTGATTCATCGTCAATAAGAAGGTCCAAGGGACACAGTAAACCTTAAGACTAGCATCGGAATCTAAAACTGGACTCACATTAGAGGTTCAAATCATAGAAAGTAAGAATGTCAGTCCTCTTGTACATAAGTTGGCATTGTGCCTTTTGTATTAAATTCGGATGCAATTTCTGTGTTTCATCGTCAATAAGAAGGTGCAAGGTATACAGTAAACCTGAAGTGAAGGATCGGATCCTAAAACTGGACTCACAGGAGAGGTTCAAATCATAGACAGTTAGAGTGTCAGTCCTTTTGTACGTAAGTCGGCATTGTGCCTATTGTATTAAATTCGAATGCAATTTCTGTGTTTCATCGTCAATACGTAGGTCCAAGGCATACAGTAAACCTGAAGTGAAGCATCGGAATCGAAAACTGGACTCACAGGAGTGGTTCAAATCGTAGAAAGTTTGAGTGTCAGACCTCTTGTACTTAAGTCGGCATTGTGGCTTTTGAATTTCATTCTGATGCAATTCCTGTGTTTCATCGTCAAAAAGAAGGTCCAAGGCAGACAGTAAACCTTAAGTGAAGCATCGGAATCTAAAACGGGACTCACAGGAGAGGTTCAAATCATAGAAAGTTAGATTGTCAGTCCTCTTGTACTTAAGTTGGCATTGTGCCTTTTGTATAGAATTCGGATGCAATTTCTGTTTTTCGTCGTCAAAAAGAAGGTGCAAGGTAAACAGTAAACCTGAAGTGAAGCATCGGAATCTAAAACTGGACTCACAGGAGAGGTTCAAATCATAGAAAGTGAGAGTGTCAGTCCTCTTGTACTTAAGACGGCATTGTGCCTTTTGAATTTCATTCCGATGCAATTTCTGTGCTTCAACGTCAAAAAGAAGGTCCAAGGCATACAGTAAACCTGAAGTGAAGCATCGGAATCTAAAACTGGACTCACATTAGAGGTTCAAATCATAGAAAGTTAGATTGTCAGCCCTCTTGTATTTAAGTCGGCATTGTGGCTTTCGTATTAAGTTCGGATGCAATTTCTGTGTTTCATCATCAATAAGAAGGTCCAATGGATACAGGAAACCCGAAGTGAAGCATCGGAATCTAAAGCTGGACTCACAGGAGAGGTTCAAATCATAGAAAGTTAGAGTGTCTGTCCACTTGTACTTAACTCGGCATTTTGCTTTTTGAATTTAAATCCGATGCAATTTCTGTGTTTCATCGTCAACACGAAGGTCCAAGGTATACAGTAAAACTGAAGTGAAGCATCGGAATCTAAAACCGGACTCACAGGAGAGATTCAAATCATAGATAGTTAGAGTGTCAGTCCTCTTGTACTTAAGTCAGCATTGTGCCTTTTGTATTTAATTCCGATGCAATTTCTGTGTTTCATCGTCAATAAGTAGGTGCTAGGTATACAGTAAACCTGAAGTGAAGCATCGGAATCTAAAACTGGACACACAGGAGAGGTTCAAATCATAGAGAGTTAGAGTGTCAGTCCTCTTGTAATTAAGTCGGCATTGTGCCTTGTGTATAAAATTCGGATTCAATTTCTGTGTTTCGTCGTCAATAAGAAGGTGCAAGGGATACAGGAAACCTGAAGTGAAGCATCGGAATCTAAATCTGGACTTACGGGAGGGGTTCAAATCATAGAAAGTGAGAGTGTCAGGTCTCTTGTACTTAAGTCGGCATTGTGCCTTTTGTATTAAATTCGGATGCAATTTCTGTGTTTCATCGTCAATAAGAAGGTGCAAGGTATACAGTAAACCTAAAATGAAGCATCGGATTCTAAAACTGAACTCACAGGAGAGGTTCAAATCATAGACAGTTTGAGTGTCAGTCCTCTTGTACTTAAGTCGGCATTGGGCCTATTGTATTAAATTCGGATGCAATTTCTGTGTTTCATCGTCAATACGAAGGTCCAAGGGATACAGTAAATCTGAAGTGAAGCAACGGAATCGAAAACTGGACTCACAGGAGAGGTTCAAATCATAGAAAGTGTTAGTGTCTGTCCTCTTGTACTTAAGTCGGCATTGTGGCTTTTGAATTTCATTCCGATGCAATTCCTGTGTTTCATCGTCAATAAGAAGGTCCAAGGGATGCAGTAAACCTGAAGTGAAGCATCGGAATCTAAAACTGGACTCACAGGAGAGGTTCAAATCATAGAAAGTTAGAGTGTCAGTCCTCTTGTACTTAAGTCGGCATTGTGCCCTTTGAATTTAATTCCGATGCAATTTCTGTGCTTCATCGTCAAAAAGAAGGTCCAAGGCAGACAGTAAACCTTAAGTGAAGGATCGGAATCTAAAACTGGACTCACAGGAGAGGTTCAAATCATAGAAAGTTAGATTGTCAGTCCTCTTGTACTTAAGTTGGCAATGTGCCTTTTGTATAGAATTCGGATGCAATTTCCGTATTTCGTCGTCAAAAAGAAGGTGCAAGGTAAACAGTAAACCTGAAGTGAAGCATCGGAATATAAAACTGGACTCACAGGAGAGGTTCAGATCATAGAAAGTGAGAATGTCAGTCCTCTTGTACTTAAGTCGGCACTGTGCCTTTTGTATTAAATTCGGATGCAATTTCTGTGTTTCATCGTCAATACGAAGGTCCAACGTATACAGTAAACCTGATGTTAAGCATCTGAATCTAAAACTAGACTCACAGGAGAGGTTCAAATCATAGAAAGTTAGAGTGTCACTCTTCTTGTACTTATGTCGGCATTGTGGCTTTTGAATTTCATTCCGATGCAATTCCTGTGTTTCATCGTCAATAAGAAGTTCCAAGGGATACAGTAAACCTGAAGTGAAGCATCGGAAACTAAAACTGGACTCACAGGAGAGGTTCACATCATAGAAAGTTAGAGTGTCAGTCCTCTTGTACTTTAGTCGGCATTGTGCCTTTTGAATTTATTTCCAATGCAATTTCTGTGCTTCATCGTCAAGAAGAAGGTCCAAGGCAAACAAAAAACCTGAAGTGAAGCATCGGAAACTAAAACTGGACGCACATTAGAGGTTCAAATCATAGAAAGTTAGATTGTCAGTCCTCTTGTACTTATGTTGGCATTGTGGCTTTTGTGTAAAATTGGGATGCAATTTCTGTGTTTCGTCGTCAATAGGAATATGCTAGGTATACAGTAAACCTGAAGTGAAGCATCTGAATCTAAAACTGGACTCACAGGAGAGGTTCAAATCATAGAAAGTGAGAGTGTCAGTCCCCTTGTACTTAAGTCGGCATGGGCATTTTGAATTTTTATCCGATGCAATTTCTGTGTTTCATCGTCAATAACAAGGTCTAAGGTATACAGTAAACCTGATGTTAAGCATCTGAATCTAAAACTAGACTCACAGGAGAGGTTCAAATCATAGAAAGTTAGAGTGTCACTCCTCTTGTACTTAAGTCGGCATTGTGGCTTTTGAATTTAATTCCGATGCAATTCCTGTGTTTCATCGTCAATAAGAAGTTCCAAGGGATACAGTAAACCTGAAGTGAAGCATCGTAAACTAAAACCGGAGTCACAGGAGTGGTTCAAATCATAGAAAGTTAGATTGTCAGTCCTCTTGTACTTATGTCGGCATTGTGGGTTTTGTATAAAATTGGGATGCAATTTCTGTGTTTCGTCGTCAATAGGAAGGTGCAAGATATACAGTAAACCTGAAGTGTAGCATCTGAATCTAAAACTGGACTCACAGGAGAGGTTCAATTCATAGAAAGTGAGAGTGTCAGTCCTCTTGTACTTAAGTCAGCATTGTGCCTTTTGTATTTAATTCCGATGCAATTTCTGTGCTTCAACGTCAAAAAGAAGGTCCAAGGCATACTGTAAACCTTAAGTGAAGCATCGGAATCTAAAACTGGACTCACATTAGAGGTTCAAATCATAGAATGTTAGATTGTCAGTCCTCTTGTACTTAAGTCGGCATTGTGCCTTTAGTATTTAATTCGGATGCAATTTCTGTGTATCATCGTCAATACGAAGGTCCAAGGGATACAGTAAACCTGAAGTGAAGCATTGGAATCGAAAACTGGACTCACAGGAGAGGTTCCAACCATAGAAAGTGAGAGTGTCAGTCCTCTTGTACTTAAGTCGGCATGGGCATTTTGAATTTTATTCCGATGCAATTTCTGTGTTTCATCGTCTATAACAAGGTCCAAGGTATACAGTAAACCTGATGTTAAGCATCTGAATCTAAAACTAGACTCACAGGAGAGGTTCAAATCATAGAAGGTTAGAGTGTCACTCCTCTTGTACTTAAGTCGGCATTGTGGCTTTTGAATTTAATTACGATCCAATTCCTGTGTTCCATCGTCAATAAGAAGGTCCAAGGGATACAGTATACCTGAAGTGAAGCATCGGAAACTAAAACTGGACTCACAGTAGAGGTTCAAATCATAGAAAATTAGAGTGTCAGTCCTCTTGTACTTAAGTCGGCATTGTGCCTTTTGAATTTATTTCCGATGCAATTTCTGTGCTTCATCGTCAAGAAGAAGGTCCAAGGCAGACAAAAAACCTGAAGTGAAGCATCGGAATCTAAAACTGGACGCACATTAGAGGTTCAAATCATAGAAAGTTAGATTGTAAGTCCTCTTGTACTTATGTTGGCATTGTGGCTTTTGTATAAAATTGGGATGCAATTTCTGTGTTTCGTCGTCAATAATAAGGTGGTAGGTATACGGTAAACCTGAAGTGAAGCATCTGAATCTAAAACTGGACTCACAGGAGAGGTTCAAATCATAGAAAGTGAGGGTGTCAGTCCTCTTGTACTTAAGTCGGCTTGGGCACTTTGAATTTTTTTCCGATGCAATTTCTGTGATTCATCGTCAATAACAAGGTCTAAGGTATACAGTAAACCTGATGTTAAGCATCTGAATCTAAAACTAGACTCAAAGGAGAGGTTCAAATCATAGAAAGTTAGAGTGTCACTCCTCTTGTACTTAAGTCGGCATTGTGGCTTTTGAATTTAATTCCGATGCAATTCCTGTGTTTCATCGTCAATAAGAAGTTCCAAGGGATACAGTAAACCTGAAGTGAAGCATCGGAAACTAAAACCGGACTCACAGGAGAGGTTCAAATCATAGAAAGTTAGATTGTCAGTCCTCTTGTACTTATGTCGGCATTGTGGCATTTGTATAAAATTGGGATGCAATTTCTGTGTTTCGTCGTCAACAGGAAGGTGCAAGATATACAGTAAACCTGAAGTGAAGCATCTGAATCTAAAACTGGACTCACAGGAGAGGTTCAATTCATAGGAAGTGAGAGTGTCAGTCCTCTTGTACTTAAGTCAGCATTGTGCCTTTTGAATTTAATTCCGATGCAATTTCTGTGCTTCAACGTCAAAAAGAAGGTCCAAGGCATACTGTAAACCTGAAGTGAAGCATCGGAATCTAAAACTGGACTCACATTAGAGGTTCAAATCATAGAATGTTAGATTGTCAGTCCTCTTGTACTTAAGTCGGCATTGTGCCTTTAGTATTTAATTCGGATGCAATTTCTGTGTATCTTCGTCAATACGAAGGTACAAGGGATACAGTAAACCTGAAGTGAAGCATTGGAATCGAAAACTGGACTCACACGAGAGGTTCCAACCATAGAAAGTGAGAGTGTCAGTCCTCTTGTACTTAAGTCGGCATGGGCATTTTGAATTTTATTCCGATGCAATTTCTGTGTTTCATCGTCTATAACAAGGTCCAAGGTATACAGTAAACCTGATGTTAAGCATCTGAATCTAAAACTAGACTCACAGGAGAGGTTCAAATCATAGAAAGTTAGAGTGTCACTCCTCTTGTACTTAAGTCGGCATTGTGGCTTTTGAAATTAATTCCGATCCAATTCCTGTGTTTCATCGTCAATAAGAAGGTCCAAGGGATACAGTATACCTGAAGTGAAGCATCGGAAACTAAAACTGGACTCACAGGAGAGGTTCAAATCATAGAAAGTTAGAGTGTCATTCCTCTTGTACTCAAGTCGGCATTGTGCCTTTTGAATTTATTTCCGATGCAATTTCTGTGCTTCATCGTCAAGAAGAAGGTCCAAGGCAGACAAAAACCTGAAGTGAAGCATCTGAATCTAAAACTGGACGCACATTAGAGGTTCAAATCATAGAAAGTTAGATTGTAAGTCCTCTTGTACTTATGTTGGCGTTGTGGCTTTTGTATAATATTGGGATGCAATTTCTGTGTTTCGTCGTCAATAGGAAGGTGGTAGGTATACGGTAAACCTGAAGTGAAGCATCTGAATCTAAAACTGGACTCACAGGAGAGGTTCAAATCATAGAAAGTGAGGGTGTCAGTCCTCTTGTACTTAAGTCGGCATGGGCACTTTGAATTTTTTTCCGATGCAATTTCTGTGTTTCATCGTCAATAACAAGGTCTAAGGTATACAGTAAACCTGATGTTAAGCATCTGAATCTAAAACTAGACTCAAAGGAGAGGTTCAAATCATAGAAAGTTAGAGTGTCACTCCTCTTGTACTTAAGTCGGCATTGTGGCTTTTGAATTTAATTCCGATGCAATTCCTGTGTTTCATCGTCAATAAGAAGTTCCAAGGGATACAGTAAACCTGAAGTGAAGCATCGGAAACTAAAACTGGACTCACAGGAGAGGTTCAAATCATAGAAAGTTAGAGTGTCAGTCCTCTTGTACTTAGGTCGGCATTGTGCCTTTTGAATTTATTTCCGATGCAATTTCTGTGCTTCATCGTCAAGAAGAAGGTCCAAGGCAGACAAAAAACCTGAAGTGAAGCATCGGAATCTAGAACTGGACGCACATTAGAGGTTCAAATCATAGAAAGTTAGATTGTCAGTCCTCTTGTACTTATGTTGGCATTGTGGCTTTTGTATATAATTGGGATGCAATTTCTGTGTTTCGTCGTCAATAGGAACGTGGTAGGTATACAGTAAACCTGAAGTGAAGCATCTGAATCTAAAAGTGGACTCACAGGAGAGGTTCAAATCATAGAAAGTGAGACTGTCAGTCCTCTTGTACTTAAGTCGGCATGGGCATTTTGAATTTTTTTCCGATGCAATTTCTGTTTTTCATCGTCAATAACAAGGTCTAAGGTATACAGTAAACCTGATGTTAAGCATCTGAATCTAAAACTAGACTCACAGGAGAGGTTCAAATCATAGAAAGTTAGAGTGTCACTCCTCTTGTACTTAAGTCGGCATTGTGGCTTTTGAATTTAATTCCGATCCAATTCCTGTGTTTCATCGTCAATAAGAAGGTCCATGGGATACAGTATACCTGAAGTGAAGCATCGGAAACTAAAACTGGACTCACAGGAGAGGTTCAAATCATAGAAAGTTAGAGTGTCAGTCCTCTTGTACTTAAGTCGGCATTGTGGCTTTTGAATTTCATTCCGATGCAATTCCTGTGTTTCATCGTCAATAAGAAGGTCCAAGGGATGCAGTAAACCTGAAGTGAAGCATCGGAATCTAAAACTGGACTCATAGGAGAGGTTCAAATCATAGAAAGTTAGAGTGTCAGTCCTCTTGTACTTAAGTAGGCATTGTGCCTTTTGAATTTAATTCCGATCCAATTTCTGTGCTTCATCGTCAAAGAGAAGGTCCAAGGCATACAGTAAACCTGAAGTGAAGCATCGGAATCTAAAACTGGACTCACATTAGAGGTTCAAATCATACAAAGTTAGATTGTCAGTCCCCTTGTACTTAAGTCGGCACTGTGCCTTTTGTATTAAATTCGGATGCAATTTCTGTGTTTCATCGTCAATAAGAAGGTCCAAGGGATACAGTAAACCCGAAGTGAAGCATAGGAATCTAAAGCTGGACTCGCAGGAGATGTTCAAATAATAGAAAGTTAGAGTGTCAGTCCCCTTGTACTTAACTCGGTATTGTGCATTTTGAATATAATTCCGATGCAATTTCTGTGTTTCATCGTCAATACGAATGTCCAAGGTATACAGTAAACCTGAAGTGAAGCATCGGAATCTAAATCTGGACTTACAGGAGAGGTTCAAATCATAGAAAGTGAGAGTGTCAGTCCTCTTGTACTTAAGTCGGCATTGTGCGTTTTGTATAAAATTCGGATCAATATCTTTGATTCATCGTCAATAAGAAGGTCCAAGGGACACAGTAAACCTGAAGTGAAGAATCGGAATCTAAAACTGGACTCACATTAGAGGTTCAAATCATAGAAAGTAAGAGTGTCAGTCCTCTTGTACTTAAGTCGGCATTGTGTCTTTTGTATTAATTTCGGATGCAATTTCTGTGTTTCATCGTCAATAAGAAGGTCCAAGGCAGACAGTATACCTGAAGTGAAGCATCGGAATCTAAAACTGGACGCACATTAGAGGTTCAAATCATAGAAAGTTAGAGTGTCACTCCTCTTGTACTTAAGTCGGCATTGTGGATTTTGAATTTAATTCCGATCCAATTCCTGTGTTTCATCGTCAATAAGAAGGTCGAAGGGATACAGTATACCTGAAGTGAAGCATCGGAAACTAAAACTGGACTCACAGGAGAGGTTCAAATCATAGAAAGTTAGAGTGTCAGTCCTCTTGTACTTAAGTCAGCATTGTGCGTTTTGTATAAAATTCGGATCAATAACTTTGATTCATCGTCAATAAGAAGGTCCAAGGGACACAGTAAACCTGAAGTGAAGAATCGGAATCTAAAACTGGACTCACATTAGAGGTTCAAATCATAGAAAGGAAGAGTGTCAGTCCTCTTGTACTTAAGTCGGCATTGTGTCTTTTGTATGAATTTCGGATGTAATTTCTGTGTTTCATCTTCAATAAGAAGGTCCAAGGCAGACAGTATACCTGAAGTGAATCATCGAAATCTAAAACTGGACGCACATTAGAGGTTCAAATCATAGAAAGTTAGAGTGTCAGTCCTCTTGTACTTATGTCGGCATTGTGGCTTTTGTATAAAATTGGGATGCAATTTCTGTGTTTCGTCGTCAATAGGAAGGTGCAAGATATACAGTAAACCTGACGTGAAGCATCTGAATCTAAAACTGGACTCACAGGAGAGGTTCAAATCATAGAAAGTGAGAGTGTCAGTCCTATTGTACTTAAGTCAGCATTGTGCCTTTTGAATTTAATTCCGATGCAATTTCTGTGCTTCAACGTCAAAAAGAAGGTCCAAGGCATACAGTAAACCTGAAGTGAAGCATCGGAATCTAAAACTGGACTCACATTAGAGGTTCAAATCATAGAAAGTTAGATTGTCAGTCCTCTTGTACTTAAGTCGGCATTGTGGCTTTTGTATTAAATTCGGATGCAATATCTGTGTTTCATCGTCAATAAGAGGGTCCAAGGGATACAGTAAACCCGAAGTGAAGCTTCGGAATCTAAAACTGGACTCACAGGAGAGGTTCAAATCATAGAAAGTTAGAGTGTCAGTCCTCTAGTACTTAAGTCGGCATTGTGCCTTTTGAATTTAATTCCAATGCAATTTCTGTGTCTCATCGATAATAAGAAGGTGCAAAGTATACAGTAAACCTGAAGGGAAGCATCGCAATCTAAAACTTGACTCACAGGAGAGGTTCAAATCATAGAAAGTGAGAGTGTAAGTCCTCTTGTACTTAAGTCGGCATTGTGGCTTTTGAATTTAATTCCGATGCAATTCCTGTGTTTCATCGTCAATAAGAAGGTCCAAGGGATACAGTAAACCTGAAGTGAAGCATCGGAAACTAAAACTGGACTCACAGGAGAGGTTCAAATCATAGAAAGTGAGAGTGTCGGTCCTCTTGTACTTAAGTCAGCATTGTGCCCTTTGAATTTAATTCCGATGCAATTTCTGTGCTTCAACGTCAAAAAGAAGGTCCAAGGCATACAGTAAACCTGAAGTGAAGCATCGAAATCTAAAACTGGACTCACATTAGAGGTTCAAATCATAGAAAGTTAGATTGTCAGTCCTCTTGTACTTAAGTCGGCATTGTGGCTTTTGTATTAAATTCGGATGCAATTTCTGTGTTTCATCGTCAATAAGATGGTCCAAGGGATACAGTAAACCCGAAGTGAAGCATCGGAATCTAAAGCTGGACTCACAGGAGAGGTTCAAATCATAGAAAGTTAGAGTGTCAGTCCACTTGTACTTAACTCGGCTTTGTGCCTTTTGATTTTAAATCCGATGCAATTTCGGTGTTTCATCGTCAACACGAAGGTCCAAGGTATACAGTAAACCTGAAGAGAAGTATCGGAATCGAAAAACGGACTCTCAGGAGAGGTTCAAATCATAGATAGTTAGAGTGTCAATCCTCTTGTACTTAAGTCGGCATTGTACCTTTTGTATTTAATTCCGATGCAATTTCTGTGTTTCATCGTCAATAAGAAGGTGCAAGGTATACAGTAAACCTGAAGTGAAGCATTGGAATCTAAAACTGGACCCACAGGAGAGGTTCAAATCATAGAAAGTTAGAGTCTCAGTCCTCTTGTAATTAAGTCGGCATTGTGTCTTATGTATTAAATTCGGATTCAATTTCTGTGTTTCGTCGTCAATAAGAAGGTGCAAGGGATACAGTAAACCTGAAGTGAAGCATCGCAATCTAAATCTGGACTTACAGGAGAGGGTCAAATCATAGAAAGTGAGAGTGTCAGTCCTCTTGTACTAAAGTCGGCATTGTGCCTTTTGAATTTCATTCCGATGCAATTCCTGTGTTTCATCGTCAATAAGAAGGTCCAAGGGATGCAGTAAACCTGAAGTGAAGCATCGGAATCTAAAACTGAACTCACAGGAGATGTTCAAATAATAGAAAGTTAGAGTGTCAGTCCTCTTGTACTTAAGTCGGAATTGTGCCTTTTGAATTTAATTCCGATGCAATTTCTGTGCTTCATCGTCAAAAAGAAGGTCCAAGGCAGACAGTAAACCTTAAGTGAAGCATCGGAATCTAAAAATGGACTCACAGGAGAGGTTCAAATCATAGAAAGTTAGATTGTCAGTCCTCTTGTACTTAAGTTGGCATTGTGCCTTTTGTATAGAATTCGGATGCAATTTCTGTTTTTCGTCGTCAAAAAGAAGGTGCAAGGTAAACAGTAAACCTGAAGTGAAGCATCGGAATCTAAAACTGGACTCACAGGAGAGGTTCAAATCATAGAATGTGAGAATGTCAGTCGTCTTGTACTTAAGTAGGCATTGTGCCTTTTGAATTTAATTCCGATCCAATTTCTGTGCTTCATCGTCAAAAAGAGGGTCCAAGGCATACAGTAACCCTGAAGTGAAGCATCGGAATCTAAATCTGGACTCACATTAGAGGTTCAAATCATAGAAAGTTTGATTGTCAGTCCTCTTGTACTTAAGTCGGCACTGTGCCTTTTGTATTAAATTCGGATGCAATTTCTGTGTTTCATCGTCAATAAGAAGGTCCAAGGGATACAGTAAACCCGAAGTGAAGCATCGGAATCTAAATCTGGACTTACAGGAGAGGTTCAAATCATAGAAAGTGAGAGTGTCAGTCCTCTTGTACTTAAGTCGGCATTGTGCGTTTTGTATAAAATTCGGATCAATATCTTTGATTCTTCGTCAATAAGAAGGTCCAAGGGACACAGTAAACCTGAAGTGAAGAATCGGAATCTAAAACTGGACTCACATTAGAGGTTCAAATCATAGAAAGTAAGAGTGTCAGTCCTCTTGTACTTAAGTCGGCATTGTGTCTTTTGTATTAATTTCGGATGCAATTTCTGTGTTTCATCGTCAATAAGAAGGTCCAAGGCAGACAGTAAACCTGAAGTGAAGCATCGGAATCTAAAACTGGACGCACATTAGAGGTTCAAATCATAGAAAGTTAGATTGTCAGTCCTCTTGTACTTATGTCGGCATTGTGGCTTTTGTATAAAATTGGGATGCAATTTCTGTGTTTCGTCGTCAATAGGAAGGTGCAAGATATACAGTAAACCTGAAGTGAAGCATCTGAATCTAAAACTGGACTCACTGGAGAGGTTCAAATCATAGAAAGTGAGAGTGTCAGTCCTCTTGTACTTAAGTCAGCATTGTGCCTTTTGAATTTAATTCCGATGCAATCTCTGTGCATCAACGTCAAAAAGAAGGTCCAAGGCATACAGTAAACCTGAAGTGAAGCATCGGAATCTATAACTGGACTCACATTAGAGGTTCAAATCATAGAAAGTTAGATTGTCAGTCCTCTTGTCCTTAAGTCGGCATTGTGGCTTTTGTATTAAATTCGGATGCAATTTCTGTGTTTCATCGTCAATAAGAAGGTCCAAGGGATACAGTAAACCCGAAGTGAAGCATCGGAATCTAAAGCTGGACTCACAGGAGAGGTTCAAATCATAGAAAGTTAGAGTGTCAGTCCACTTGTACTTAACTCGGCATTGTGCCTTTTGATTTTAAATCCGATGCAATTTCGGTGTTTCATCGTCAACACGAAGGTCCAAGGTATACAGTAAACCTGAAGTGAAGTATCGGAATCTAAAACCGGACTCACAGGAGAGGTTCAAATCATAGATAGAGTGTCAATCCTCTTGTACTTAAGTCGGCATTGTGCCTTTTGTATTTAATTCCGATGCAATTTCTGTGTTTCATCGTCAATAAGAAGGTGCAAGGTATACAGTAAACCTGAAGTGAAGCATCGGAATCTAAAACTGGACTCACAGGAGAGGTTCAAATCATAGAAAGTTAGAGTCTCAGTCCTCTTGTAATTAAGTCGGCATTGTGTCTTATGTATAAAATCGGATTCAATTTCTGTGTTTCGTCGTCAATAAGAAGGTGCAAGGGATACAGTAAACCTGAAGTGAGGCATCGGAATCTAAATCTGGACTTACAGGAGAGGTTCAAATCATAGAAAGTGAGAGATTCAGTCCCCTTGTACTAAAGTCGGCATTGTGGCTTTTGAATTTCATTCCGATGCAATTCCTGTGTTTCATCGTCAATAAGAAGGTCCAAGGGATGCAGTAAACCTGAAGTGAAGTATCGGAATCTAAAACTGGACTCACAGGAGATGTTCAAATCATAGACAGTTAGAGTGTCAGTCCTCTTGTACTTAAGTCGGCATTGTGCCTTTTGAATTTAATTCCGATGCAATTTCTGTGCTTCATCGTCAAAAAGAAGGTCCAAGGCAGACAGTAAACCTTAAGTGAAGCATCGGAATCTAAAACTGGACTCACAGGAGAGGTTCAAAGCATAGAAAGTTAGATTGTCAGTCCTCTTGTACTTAAGTTTGCATTGTGCCTTTTGTATAGAATTCGGATGCAATTTCAGTTTTTCGTCGTCAAAAAGAAGGTGCTAGGTAAACAGTAAACCTGAAGTGAAGCATCGGAATCTAAAACCGGACTCACAGGAGAGGTTCAAATCATAGAAAGTGAGAGTGTCAGTCCTCTTGTACTTAAGTAGGCATTGTGCCTTTTGAATTTAATTCCAATCCAATTACTGTGCTTCATCGTCAAAAAGAGGGTCCAAGGCTTACAGTAAACCTGAAGTGAAGCATCGGAATCTAAAACTGGACTCACATTAGAGGTTCAAATCATAGAAAGTTGGACTGTCAGTCCTCTTGTACTTAAGTCGGCATTGTGGCTTTTGTATTAAATTCGGATGCAATTTCTGTGTTTCATCGTCAATAAGAAGGTCCAAGGGATACAGTAAACCCGAAGTGAAGCATCGGAATCTAAAGCTGGACTCACAGGAGAGGTTCAAATCATAGAAAGTTAGAGTGTCAGTCCACTTGTACTTAAGTCGGCATTGTGCCTTTTGATTTTAAATCCGATGCAATTTCGGTGTTTCATCGTCAACACGAAGGTCCAAGGTATACAGTAAACCTGAAGTGAAGTATCGGAATCAAAAACCGGACTCACAGGAGAGGTTCAAATCATAGATAGTTAGAGTGTCAATCCTCTTGTACTTAAGTCGGCATTGTGCCTTTTGTATTTAATTCCGATGCAATTTCTGTGTTTCATCGTCAATAAGAAGGTGCAAGGTATACAGTAAACCTGAAGTGAAGCATTGGAATCTAAAACTGGACTCACAGGAGAGGTTCAAATCATAGAAAGTTAGATTGTCAGTCCTCTTGTACTTAAGTTGGCATTGTGCCTTTTGTATAGAATTCGGATGCAATTTCTGTTTTTCGCCGTCAAAAAGAAGGTGCACGGTAAACAGTAAACCTGAAGTGAAGCATCGGAATCTAAAACTGGACTCACAGGAGAGGTTCAAATCATAGAAAGTGAGAGTGTCAGTCCTCTTGTACTTAAGTAGGCATTGTGCCTTTTGAATTTAATTCCGATCCAATTTCTGTGCTTCATCGTCAAAAAGAAGGTCCAAGGCATACAGTAAACCTGAAGTGAAGCATCGGAATCTAAAACTGGACTCACATTAGAGTTTTAAATCATAGAATGTTAGATTGTCAGTCCTCTTGTACTTAAGTCGGCATTGTGCCTTTTGTATTAAATTCGGATGCAATTTCTGTGTTTCATCGTCAATAAGAAGGTCCAAGGGATACAGTAAACCCGAAGTGAAGCATTGGAATCTAAAGCTGGACTCACAGGAGAGGTTCAAATCATAGAAACTAAGAGTGTCAGTCCCCTTCTACTTAACTCGGTATTGTGCATTTAGAATTTAATTCCAATGAAATTTCTGTGATTCATCGTCAATACGAATGTCCAAGGTATACAGTAAACCTGAAGTTAAGCATCGGAATCTAAAACTGGACTCACAGGAGAGGTTCAATTCATAGAAAGTTAGAGTGTCAGTCCTATTGTACTTAAGTCGGCATTGTGACTTTTGTATTAAATTCGGATGCAATGTCTGTGTTTCATCGTCAATAAGAAGGTCCAAGGTATACAGTAAACCTGAAGTGAAGCTTCGGAATCTAAAACTGGACTCACATTAGAGGTTCAAATCATAGAAAGTTAGAGTGTCGGTCCTCCTTTACTTAAGTCGGCATTTTGCCTTTTGTATTACATTCGGATGCAATTTCTGTGTTTCATCGTCAATAAGAAGGTCCAAGGGATACAGTAAACCCGAAGTGAAGCATCGTAATCTAAAGCTGGTCTCACAGGAGAGGTTCAAATCATAGAAAGTTAGAGTGTCAGTCCCCTTGTACTTTACTCGGTATTGTGCATTTTGAATTTAATTCCGATGCAATTTCTGTGTTTCATCGTCAATAAGAAGGTCCAAGGGATGCAGTAAACCTGATGTGAAGCATCGGAATCTAAAACTGGACTCACAGGAGAGGTTCAGATCATAGAAAGTTAGAGTGTCAGTCCTCTTGTACTTAAGTCGGCATTGTGCCTTTTGAATTTAATTCCGATGCATCTTCTGTGCTTCATCGTCAAAAAGAAGGTCCAAGGCAGACAGTAAACCTTATGTGAAGCATCGGAATCTAAAACTGGACTCACAGGAGAGGTTCAAATCATAGAAAGTGAGATTTTCAGTCCTCTTGTACTTAAGTTGGCATTGTGCCTTTTGTATAGAATTCGGATGCAATTTCTGTTTTTCGTCGTCAAAAAGAAGGTGCAAGGTAAACAGTAAACCTGAAGTGAAGCATCGGAATCTAAAACTGGACTCACAGGAGAGGTTCAAATCATAGAAAGTGAGAGTGTCAGTCCTCATGTACTTAAGTAGGCAATGTGCCTTTTGAATTTAATTCCGATCCAATTTCTGTGCTTCATTGTCAAAAAGAAGGTCCAAGGCATACAGTAAACCTGAAGTGAGGCATCGGAATCTAAAACTGGACTCACATTAGAGGTTCAAATCATAGAAAGTAAGGATGTCAGTCCTCTTGTACTTAAGTCGGCATTGTGCCTTTTGTATTACATTCGGATGCAATTTCTGTGTTTCATCGTCAATAAGAAGGTCCAAGGGATACAGTAAACCCGAAGTGAAGCATCGTAATCTAAAGCTGGTCTCACAGGAGAGGTTCAAATCATAGAAAGTTAGAGTGTCAGTCCCCTTGTACTTTACTCGGTATTGTGCATTTTGAATTTAATTCCGATGCAATTTCTGTGTTTCATCGTCAATACGAATGTCCAAGGTATACAGTAAACCTGAAGTGAAGCATCGGAATCTAAAGCTGGACTTACAGGAGAGGTTCAAATCATAGAAAGTGAGATTGTCAGTCCTCTTGTACTTAAGTCGGCATTGTGCCTTTTGTATAAAATTCGGATGCAATATCTTTGATTCATCGTCAATAAGAAGGTCCAAGGGACACAGTAAACCTGAAGTGAAGCATCGGAATCTAAAACTTTACTCACATTAGAGGTTCAAATCATAGAAAGTAAGAGTGTCAGTCCTCTTGTACTTAACTCGGCATTGTGCCTTTTGAATTTAATTCCGATGCAATTTCTGTGTTTCATCGTCAATACGAAGGTCCAAGGTAAACAGTAAACCTGAAGTTAAGCATCGGAATCTAAACCTGGACTCACAGGAGAGGTTCAAATCATAGAAAGTTAGAGTGTCAGTCCTCTTGTACTTAAGTCGGCATTTGACTTTTGAATTAAATTCGGATGCAATTTCTGTGTTTCATCGTCAATAAGAAGGTCCAAGGGATACAGTAAACCGGAAGTAAAGCATCGACCAGTAAAACTGGACTCACAGGAGAGGTTCAAATCATAGAAATTTAGAGTGTCATTCCTCTTGTACTTATGTCGGCATTGTGCCTTTTGTATTTAATTCCGATGCTATTTCTGTGTTTCATCGTCAATAAGAAGGTGCAAGGTATACAGTAAACCTGAAGTGAAGCATCGGAATCTAAAACTGGACTCACAGGAGAGGTTCAAATCATAGAAAGTTAGAGTGTCAGTCCTCTAGTACTTAAGTCGGCATTGTGCCTCTTGAATTTAATTCCAACGCAATTTCTGTGTATCATCGTTAATAAGAAGGTGCAAAGTATACAGTAAACCTGAAGGGAAGCATCCCAATCTAAAACTTGACTCACAGGAGAGGTTCAAATCATAGAAATTGAGAGTGTCAGTCCTCCTGTACTTAAGTAGGCATTGTACCTTTTGTATTAAATTCGGATGCAATATCTGTGTTTCATCGTCAATACGAAGGTCCAAGGGATACTGTAAACCTGAAGTGAAACACCGGAATCGAAAACTGGACTCACAGTAGAGCTTCAAACTATAGAGGTGAGAGTGTCAGTCCTCTTGTACTTAAGTCGGCATAAGCATTTTGAATTTAATTCCGATGCAATTTCTGTGATTCGTCGTCAATAACAAGGTCCAAGGTAAACAGTAAACCTGAAGTGAAGCATCGGAATCTAAAACTGGACTCACAGGAGAGGTTCAAATCATAGAAAGTTAGAGTGTCAGTCCACTTGTACTTAAGTCGGCATTGTGCCTTTTGAATTTATTTCCGATGCAATTTCTGTGCTTCATCGTCAAAAAGAAGGTCCAAGGCAGACAGTAAACCTGAAGTGAAGCATCGGAATCTAAAACTGGATTCACATTAGAGGTTCAAATCATAGAAAGTTAGATTGTCAGTCCTCTTGTACTTAAGTCAGTATTGTGGCTTTTGTATTTAATTCGGATGCAATTTCTGTGTTTCATCGTCAATAAGATGGTCCAAGGGATACAGTAAACCCGAAGTGAAGCACCGGAATCTAAAGCTGGACTCACAGGAGAGGTTCAAATTATAGAAAGTTCGAGTGTCAGTCCACTTGTACTTAACTCGGCATTGTGCCTTTTGAATTTAAATCCGATGCAATTTCTGTGTTTCATCGTCAATACGAAGGTCCAAGGTATACAGTAAACCTGAAGTGAAGTATCGGAATCTAAAACCGGTCTCACAGGAGAGGTTCAAATCATAGAAAGTTAGAGTGTCAGTCCTCTTGTAATTAAGTCGGCATTGTGCCTTTTGTATAAAATTCGGATGCAATTTCAGTGTTTCGTCGTCAATAAGAAGGTGCAAGGTATACAGTAAACCTTAAGTGAAGCACCGGAATCTAAATCTGGACTTACGGGAGAGGTTCAAATCATAGAAAGTGGGAGTGTCAGTCCTCTTTTACCTAAGTCGGCATTGAGCCTTTTGTATTAAATTCGGATGCAATATCTTTGTTTCATCGTCAATAAGAAGGTCCAAGGGACACAGTAAACGTGAAGTGAAGCATCGGAA
Organism: Schistocerca serialis cubense; assembly: GCF_023864345.2. NCBI lineage: Eukaryota > Metazoa > Arthropoda > Insecta > Orthoptera > Acrididae > Schistocerca > Schistocerca serialis. The sequence continues at coordinate 2,615,950 of NW_026048462.1, forward strand.
TCTAAAACTGGACTCACATTAGAGGTTCAAATCATAGAAAGTAAGAGTGTCAGTCCTCTTGTACTTAAGTCGGCATTGTGCCATTTGTATTAAATTCGGATGCAATTTCTGTGTTTCGTCGTCAAAAAGAAGGTGCTAGGTAAACAGTAAACCTGATGTGAAGCATCGGAATCTAAAACCGGACTCACAGGAGAGGTTCAAATCATAGAAAGTGAGAGTGTCAGTCCTCTTGTACTTAAGTAGGCATTGTGCCTTTTGAATTTAATTCCAATCCAAATACTGTGCTTCATCGTCAAAAAGAAGGTCCAAGGCTTACAGTAAACCTGAAGTGAAGCATCGGAATCTAAAACTGGACTCACATTAGAGGTTCAAATCATAGAAAGTTTGATTGTCAGTCCTCTTGTACTTAAGTCGGCATTGTGCCTCTTGTATTAAATTCGGATGCAATTTCTGTGTTTCATCGTCAATAAGAAGGTCCAAGGGATACAGTAAACCCGAAGTGAAGCATCGGAATCTAAAGCTGGACTCACAGGAGAGGTTCAAATCATAGAAACTTAGAGTGTCATTCCTCTTGTACTTATGTCGGCATTGTGGCTTTTGAATTTAATTCCGATGCAATTCCTGTGTTTCATCGTCAATAAGAAGGTCCAAGGGATACAGTAAACCTGAAGAGAAGCATCGGAAACTAAAACTGGACTCACAGGAGAGGTTCAAATCATAGAAAGTGAGAGTGTCAGTCCTCTTGTACTTAAGTCAGCATTGTGCCTTTTGAATTTAATTCCGATGCAATTTCTGTGCTTCAACGTCAAAAAGAAGGTCCAAGGCATACAGTAAACCTGAAGTGAAGCATCGAAATCCAAAACTGGACTCACATTAGAGGTTCAAATCATAGAAAGTTAGATTGTCAGTCCTCTTGTACTTAAGTCGGCATTGTGGCTTTTGTATTAAATTCGGATGCAATTTCTGTGTTTCATCTTCAATAAGAAGGTCCAAGGGATACAGTAGACCCGAAGTGAAGCATCGGAATCTAAAGCTGGACTCACAGGAGAGGTTCAAATCATAGAAAGTTAGAGTGTCAGTCCACTTGTACTTAACTCGGCATTGTGCCTTTTGATATTAAAACCGATGCAATTTCGGTGTTTCATCGTCAACACGAAGGTCCAAGGTATACAGTAAACCTGAAGTGAAGTATCGGAATCTAAAACCGGACTCACAGGAGAGGTTCAAATCATAGATAGTTAGAGTGTCAATCCTCTTGTACTTAAGTCGGCATTGTGCCTTTTGTATTTAATTCCGATGCAATTTCTGTGTTTCATCGTCAATAAGAAGGTGCAAGGTATACAGTAAACCTGAAGTGAAGCATTGGAATCTAAAACAGGACTCACAGGAGAGGTTCAAATCATAGAAAGTTAGATTGTCAGTCCTCTTGTACTTAAGTTGGCATTGTGCCTTTTGTATAGAATTCGGATGCAATTTCTGTTTTTCGCCGTCAAAAAGAAGGTGCAAGGTAAACAGTAAACCTGAAGTGAAGCATCGGAATCTAAAACTGGACTCACAGGAGAGGTTCAAATCATAGAAAGTGAGAGTGTCAGTCCTCTTGTACTTAAGTAGGCATTGTGCCTTTTGAATTTAATTCCGATCCAATTTCTGTGCTTCATCGTCAAAAAGAAGGTCCAAGGCATACAGTAAACCTGAAGTGAAGCATCGGAATCTAAAACTGGACTCACATTAGAGGTTCAAATCATAGAATGTTAGATTGTCAGTCCTCTTGTACTTAAGTCGGTATTGTGCCTTTTGTATTAAATTCGGATGCAATTTCTGTGTTTCATCGTCAATAAGAAGGTCCAAGGGATACAGTAAACCCGAAGTGAAGCATCGGAATCTAAAGCTGGACTCACAGGAGAGGTTCAAATCATAGAAACTAAGAGTGTCAGTCCCCTTCTACTTAACTCGGTATTGTGCATTTTGAATTTAATTCTGATGAAATTTCTGTGATTCATCGTCAATACGAATGTCCAAGGTATACAGTAAACCTGAAGTTAAGCATCGGAATCTAAAACTGGACTCACAGGAGAGGTTCAATTCATAGAAAGTTAGAGTGTCAGTCCTATTGTACTTAAGTCGGCATTGTGACTTTTGTATTAAATTCGGATGCAATTTCTGTGTTTCATCGTCAATAAGAAGGTCCAAGGGATACAGTAAACCTGAAGTGAAGCTTCGGAATCTAAAACTGGACTCACAGGAGAGGTTCAAATCATAGAAAGTTAGAGTGTCGGTCCTCCTTTACTTAAGTCGGCATTGTGCCTTTTGTATTAAATTCGGATACAATTTTTGTGTTTCATCGTCAAAAAGAAGGTCCAAGGGATACAGTAAACCTGAAGTGAAGCATCGGAATCTAAAACTGGACTCACAGGAGAGGTTCAAATCATAGAAAGTTAGAGTCTCAGTCCTCTTGTAATTAAGTCGGCATTGTGCCTTATGTATAAAATTCGGATTCAATTTCTGTGTTTCGTCGTTAATAAGAAGGTGCAAGGGATACAGTAAACCTGAAGTGAAGCATCGGAATCTAAATCTTGACTTATAGGAGAGTTTGAAATCATAGAAAGTGAGAGTGTCAGTCCTCTTGTACTTAAGTCGGCATTGTGGCTTTTGAATTTCATTCCGATGCAATTCCTGTGTTTCATCGTCAATAAGAAGGTCCAAGGGATGCAGTAAACCTGAAGTGAAGCATCGGAATCTAAAACTGGACTCACAGGAGAGGTTCAAATCATAGAAAGTTAGAGTGTCAGTCCTCTTGTACTTAAGTCGGCATTGTGCCTTTTGAATTTAATTCCGATGCAATTTCTGTGCTTCATCGTTAAAAAGAAGGTCCAAGGCAGACAGTAAACCTTAAGTGAAGCATCGGAATCTAAAACTGGACTCACAGGAGAGGTTCAAATCATAGAAAGTGAGATTTTCAGTCCTCTTGTACTTAAGTTGGCATTGTGCCTTTTCTATAGAATTCGGATGCAATTTCTGTTTTTCGTCGTCAAAAAGAAGGTGCAAGGTAAACAGTAAACCTGAAGTGAAGCATCGGAATCTAAAACTGGACTCACAGGAGAGGTTCAAATCATAGAAAGTGAGAGTGTCAGTCCTCATGTACTTAAGTAGGCATTGTGCCTTTTGAATTTAATTCCGATCCAATTTTTTGTGCTTCATCGTCAAAAAGAAGGTCCAAGGCATACAGTAAACCTGAAGTGAGGCATCGGAATCTAAAACTGGACTCACATTAGAGGTTCAAATCATAGAAAGTAAGATTGTCAGTCCTCTTGTACTTAAGTCGGCATTGTGCCTTTTGTATTAAATTCGGATGCAATTTCTGTGTTTCATCGTCAATAAGAAGGTCCAAGGGATACAGTAAACCCGAAGTGAAGCATCGGAATCTAAAGCTGGACTCACAGGAGAGGTTCAAATCATAGAAAGTTAGAGTGTCAGTCCCCTTGTACTTTACTCGGTATTGTGCATTTTGAATTTAATTCCGATGCAATTTCTGTGTTTCATCGTCAATACGAATGTCCAAGGTATACAGTAAACCTGAAGTGAAGCATCGGAATCTAAATCTGGACTTACAGGAGAGGTTCAAATCATAGAAAGTGAGAGTGTCAGTCCTCTTGTACTTAAGTCGGCATTGTGCCTTTTGTATAAAATTCGGATGCAATATCTTTGATTCATCGTCAATAAGAAGGTCCAAGGGACACAGTAAACCTGAAGTGAAGCATCGGAATCTAAAACTTTACTCACATTAGAGGTTCAAATCATAGAAAGTAAGAGTGTCTGTCCTCTTGTACTTAAGTTGGCATTGTGTCTTTTGTATTAATTTCGGATGCAATTTCTATGTTTCATCGTCAATAAGAAGGTGCAAGGTATACAGTAAACCTGAAGTGAAGCATCGGAATATAAAACTGGACTCACAGGAGAGGTTCAAATCATAGACGTGAGAGTGTCAGTCCCCTTGTACTTAAATCGGCATTGTGCCTTTTGAATTTTATTCCGATGCAATTTCTGTGCTTCATCGTCAAACAGAAGGTCCAAGGCATACAGCAAACCTGAAGTGAAGCAGCGGAATCTAAAACTGGACTCAGATTAGAGGTTCAAATCATAGAAAGTTAGATTGTCAGTGCTCTTGTACTTAAGTCGGCATTGTGCATTTTGTATTAAATTCGGATGCAATTTCTGTGTCTCATCGTCAATAAGGTCCAAGGGATACAGTAAACCCGAAGTGAAGCATCGGAATCTAACGCTTGACTCACAGGAGAGGTTCAAATCATAGAAATTGAGAGTGTCAGTCCTCCTGTACTTAAGTAGGCATTGTACCTTTTGTATTATATTCGGATGCAATTTCTGTGTTTCATCGTCAATACGAAGGTCCAAGGGATACTGTAAACCTGAAGTGAAACATCGGAATCGAAAACTGGACTCACAGTAGAGCTTCAAACTATAGAATGTGAGAGTGTCAGTCCTCTTGTACTTAAGTCGGCATAAGCATTTTGAATTTAATTCCGATGCAATTTCTGTGTTTCGTCGTCAATAACAAGGTCCAAGGTAAACAGTAAACCAGAAGTGAAGCATCGGAATCTAAAACTGGACTCACAGGAGAGGTTCAAATCATAGAAAGTTAGAGTGTCAGTCCTCTTGTACTTAGGTGGGCATTGTGCCTTTTGAATTTATTTCCGATGCAATTTCTGTGCTTCATCGTCAAAAAGAAGGTCCAAGGCAGACAGTAAACCTGAAGTGAAGCATCGGAATCTAAAACTGGATTCACATTAGAGGTTCAAATCATAGAAAGTTAGATTGTCAGTCCTCTTGTACTTAAGTCAGTATTGTGGCTTTTGTATTTAATTCGGATGCAATTTCTGTGTTTCATCATCAATAAGATGGTCCAAGGGATACAGTAAACCCGAAGTGAAGCATCGGAATCTAAAGCTGGACTCACAGGAGAGGTTCAAATTATAGAAAGTTCGAGTGTCAGTCCACTTGTACTTAACTCGGCATTGTGCCTTTTGAATTTAAATCCGATGCAATTTCTGTGTATCATCGTCAATAAGAAGGTGCAAGGTATACAGTAAACCTTAAGTGAAGCACCGGAATCTAAATCTGGACTTACGGGAGAGGTTCAAATCATAGAAAGTGGGAGTGTCAGTCCTCTTTTACCTAAGTCGGCATTGAGCCTTTTGTATTAAATTCGGATGCAATATCTTTGTTTCATCGTCAATAAGAAGGTCCAAGGGACACAGTAAACGTGAAGTGAAGCATCGGAATCTAAAACTGGACTCACATTAGAGGTTCAAATCATAGAAAGTAAGAGTGTCAGTCCTCTTGTACTTAAGTCGGCATTGTGCCTTTTGTATTAAATTCGGATGCAATTTCTGTGTTTCATCGTCAATAAGAACGTGCGAGGTATACAGTAAACCTGAAGTGAAGCATCGGTATCTAAGACTTGACTCACAGGAGAGGTTCATATCATAGAAAGTGAGAGTGTCAGTCCTCCTGTACTTAAGTAGGCATTGTACCTTTTGTATTAAATTGGGATGCAATTTCTGTGATTCATCGTCAATACGAAGGTCCAAGGGATACTGTAAACCTGAAGTGAAACATCGTAATCGAAAACTGGACTCACAGGAGAGGTTCAAATCATAGAAAGTGAGAGTGTCAGTCCTCCTGTACTTAAGTCGGCATGGGCCTTTTTAATTTAATTCCGATGCAATTTCTGTGTTTCATCGTCAATAAGAAGGTCCAAGGTATACAGTAAACCTGAAGTTAAGCTTCGGAATCTAAAACTAGACTCACAGGAAAGGTTCAAATCATAGAAAGTTAGAGTGTCACTCCTCTTGTACTTAAGTCGGCATTGTGCCTTTTGTATAGAATTCGGATGAAATTTCCGTGTTTCGTCGTCAAAAAGAAGGTGCAAGGTAAACAGTAAACCTGAAGTGAAGCATCGGAATCTAAAACTGGACTCACAGGAGGGGTTCATCCCATTGAAAGTGAGAGTGTCAGTCCTCTTGTACTTAAGTCGGCATTGTGCCTTTTGAGATTAATTCCGATCCAATTTCTGTGCTTCATCGCCAAAAAGAAGGTCCAAGGCATACAGTAAACCTTAAGTGAAGCATCGGAATCTAAAACTGGACTCACATTAGAGGTTCAAATCATAGAAAGTTAGATTGTCAGTCCTCTTGTACTTAAGTCGGCATTGTGCCTTTTGTATAGAATTCGGATGCAATTTCCGTGTTTCGTCGTCAAAAAGAAGGTGCAAGGTAAACAGTAAACCTGAAGTGAAGCATCGGAATCTAAAACTGGACTCGCAGGAGGGGTTCAACCCATAGAAACTGAGAGTGTCGGTCCTCTTGTACTTAAGTCGGCATTGTGGCTTTTGCGATTAATTCCGATCCAATTTCTGTGCTTCATCGCCAAAAAGAAGGTCCAAGGCATACAGTAAACCTGAAGTGAAGCATCGGAATCTAAAACTGGACTCACATTAGAGGTTCAAATCATAAAAACTTAGATTGTCAGTCCTCTTGTACTTAAGGCGGCATTGTGCCTTTTGTATTAAATTCAGATGCAATTTCTGTGTATAATCGTCAATACGAAGGTCCAAGCGATACAGTAAACCTGAAGTGAAGCATCGGAATCGAAAACTGGACTCACAGGAGAGGTTCCAACCATAGAAAGTGAGAGTGTCAGTCCTCTTGTACTTAAGTCGGCATGGTCATTTTGAATTTAATTCCGATGCAATTTCTGTGTTTCATCGTCAATAACAAGGTCCAAGGTATACAGTAAACCTGAAGTTAGGCATCTGAATCTAAAACTAGACTCACAGGAGAGGTTCAAATCATAGAAAGTTAGAGTGTTACTCCTCTTATACTCAAGTCGGCATTGTGCCTTTTGAATTTATTTCCGATGCAATTTCTGTGCTTCATCGTCAAAAAGAAGGTCCAAGGCAGACAGTAAACCTGAAGTGAAGCATCGGAATCTAAAACTGGACGCACATTAGAGGTTCAAATCATAGAAAGTTAGATTGTCAGTCCTCGTGTACTTAAGTTGGCATTGTGGCTTTTGTATAAAATTGGGATGCAATTTCTGTGTTGCGTCGTCAATAGGAAGGTGCAAGGTATACAGTAAACCTGAAGTGAAGCATCGGAATATAAAACTGGACTCACAGGAGAGGTTCAAATCATAGAATGTGAGAATGTCAGTCCTCTTGTACTTAAGTCGGCATTGTGCCTTTTGAATTTAATATCGATGCAATTTCTGTGCTTCATCGTCATAAAGAAGGACCAAGGGATACAGTAAACCCGAAGTGAAGCATCGGAATCTAAAGCTCGACTCACAGGAGAGGTTCAAATCATAGAAAGTAAGAGTGTCAGTCCACTTGTACTTAACTCGGCATTGTGCCTTTTGAATTTAAATCTGATGCAATTTCTGTGTTTCATCGTCAACACGAAGGTCCAAGGTATACAGTAAACCTGAAGTGAAGCATCGGAATCTAAAACCGGACTCACAGGAGAGGTTCAAATCATAGAAAGTTAGAGTGTCAGTCCTCTTGTACTTAAGGCGGCATTGTGCCTTTTGTATTTTATTCCGATGCAATTTCTGTGTTTCATCGTCAATAAGAAGGTGCAAGGTATACAGTAAACCTGAAGTGAAGCATGGGAATCTAAAACTGGACTCACAGGAGAGGTTCAAATCATAGAAAGTTAGGGTGTTACTCCTCTTGTACTTAAGTCGGCATTGTGCCTTTTGAATTTATTTCCGATGCAATTTCTGTGTTTTATCGTCAATAAGAAGGTGCAAAGTATACAGGATACCTGAAGTGAAGCATCGGAATCTAAAACTGGACTCACAGGAGAGGTTCAAATCATAGAAAGTGAGAGTGTCAGTCCTCTTGTATTTAAGTCGGCATTGTGCATTTTGTACTAAATTCGGATGCAATTTCTGTGTTTCATCGTCAATACGAAGGTCCAAGGGAGACAGTAAACCTGAAGTGAAGCATCGGAATCGAAAACTGGACTCACAGGAGAGGTTCAAATCATCGAATGTGAGAGTGTCAGTCCTCTTGTACTTAAGTCGGCATGGTCCTTTTGAATTTAATGCCGATGCAATTTCTGTGTTTCATCGTCAATAAGAAGGTCCAAGGTATACAGTAAACCTGAAGTTAAGCTTCGGAATCTAAAACTAGACTCACAGGAGAGGTTCAAATCATTGAAAGTTTGAGTGTCACTCCTCTTGTACTTAAGTCGGCATTGTGGCTTTTGAATTTAATTCCGATGCAATTCCTGTGTTTCATCGTCAATAAGAAGGGCCAAGGTTTACAGTAAACCTGAAGTTAAACTACGGAATCTAAAACTATACTCACAGGAGAGGTTCAAATCATGGAAAGTTAGTGTGTCAGTACCCTTGTACTTAAGTCGGCATTGTGACTTTTGTATTAAATTTGGATGCTATTTCTGTGTTTCTTCGTCAATAAGAAGGTCCAAGGTATACAGTAAACCTTAAGTGAAGTTTCGAAATCTAAAACTGGACTCACAGGAGAGGTTCAAATCATAGAAAGTTAGAGTGTCAGTCCGCTTGTACTTAAGTCGGCATTGTGCCTATTGAATTTAATTCCGATGCAGTTTCTGTGTTTCATCGTCAATAAGAAGGTGCAAAGTATACAGTAAACCTGAAGGGAAGCATCGGTATCTAAAACTTGACTCACAGGAGAGGTTCAAATCATAGAAAGAGAGAGTGTCAGTCCTCCTGTGCTTAAGTCGGCATTGTGCCTTTTGTATTAAATTCGGATGCAATTTCTGTGTTTCATCGTCAATACGAAGGTCCAAGGCATATAGTAAACCTGAAGTGAAGCATCGGAATCGAAAACTGGACTCACAGGAGAGGTTCAAATCATTGAAAGTGAGAGTGTCAGTCCTCTTGTACTTAAGTCGGCATGGGCCTTTTGAAGTTAATTCCGATGCAATTTCTGTGTTTCATCGTCAATAACAAGTTCCAAGGTATACAGTAAACCTGAAGTTAAGCATCGGAATCTAACACTAGACTCACAGGAGAGGTTCAAATAATAGAAAGTTAGAGTGTCACTCGTCTTGTACTTAAGTCGGCATTGTGGCTTTTGAATTTAATTCCGATGCAATTCCTGTGTTTCATCGTCAATAAGAAGGTCCAAGGGATGCAGTAAACCTGAAGTGAAGCATCGGAATCTAAAAATGGACTCACAGGAGAGGTTCAAATCGTAGAAAGTTAGAGTGTCAGTCCTCTTGTACTTAAGTCGGCATTGTGCCTTTTGAATTTAATTCCGATGCAATTTCTGTGCTTCATCGTCAAAAAGAAGGTCCAAGGCAGACAGTAAACCTTAAGTGAAGCATCGGAATCTAAAACTGGACTCACTATAGAGGTTCAAGTCATAGAAAGTTAGATTTTCTGTCCTCTTGTACTTAAGTTGGCATTGTGCCTTTTGTATAGAATTCGGATGCAATTTCTGTGTTTCGTCGTCATAAAGAAGGTGCAAGGTAAACAGCAAACCTGAAGTGAAGCATCGGAATCTAAAACTGGACTCACAGGAGAGGTTCAAATCATAGAAAGTTAGAGTGTCAGTCCTCTTGTACTTAAGTCGGCATTGTGCCTTTTGAATTTAATTCCGATGCAATTTCTGTGCTTCATCGTCAAAATGAAGGTGCAAGGCATACAGTAAACCTGAAGTGAAGCATCGGAAAGTAAAACTGGACTCACATTAGAGGTTCAAATCATAGAAAGTTACTTTGTCAGTCCTCGTGTACTTAAGTCGGCATTGTGACTTTTGTATTAAATTCGGATGCAATTTCTGTGTTTCATCGTCAATAAGAACGTCCAAGGGATACAGTAAACCTGAAGTGAAGCTTCGGAATCTAAAACTGGACTCACAGGAGAGGTTCAAATCATAGAAAGTTAGAGTGTCAGTCCTCTTGTACTTAAGTCGGCATTGTGCCTTTTGTATTAAATTCGGATACAATTTTTGTGTTTCATCGTCAATAAGAAGGTCCAAGGGATACAGTAAACCTGAATCTAAAACTGGACTCACAGGAGAGGTTCAAATCATAGAAAGTTAGAGTGTCACTCCTCTTGTACTTAAGTCGGCACTGTGGCATTTGAATTTAATTCCGATGCAATTCCTGTGTTTCTCGTCAATTAGAAGGGCCAAGGTATACAGTAAACCTGAAGTTAAACTTCGGACTCTAAAACTATACTCACAGGAGAGGTTCAAACCGTGAAAAGTTAGTGTGTCAGTACCCTTGTACTTATGTCGGCATTGTGACTTTTGTATTAAATTCGGATGGTATTTCTGTGTTTCTTCGTCAATAAGAAGGTCCAAGGGATACAGTAAACCTGAACTGAAGTTTCGGAATCTAAAACTGAACTCACAGGAGAGGTTCAAATCATAGAAAGTTAGCGTGTCAGTCCTCTTGTACTTAAGTCGGCATTGTGCCTATTGAATTTAATTCCGATGCAGTTTCTGTGTTTCATCGTCAATGAGATGGTGCAAAGTATACAGTAAACCTGATGGGATGCATCGGTATCGAAAACTTGACTCACAGGAGAGGTTCAAATCATAGATAGAGAGAGTGTCAGTCCTCCTGTGCTTAAGTCGGCATTGTGCCTTTTGTATTAAATTCGGATGCAATTTCTGTGTTTCATCGTCAATACGAAGGTCCAAGGGATACAGTAAACTTGAAGTGAAGCATCGGAATCGAAAACTGGACTCGCAGGAGAGGTTCAAATCATAGAAAGTGAGAGTGTCAGTCCTCTTGTACATAAGTCGGCATGGGCCTTTTGAATTTAATTCCGATGCAATTTCTGTGTTTCATCGTCAATAACAAGTTCCAAGGTATACAGGAAACCTGAAGTTAAGCATCGGAATCTAACACTAGACTCAAAGGAGAGGTTCAAGTAATAGAAAGTTAGAGTGTCACTCCTCTTGTACTTAAGTCGGCATTGTGGCTTTTGAATTTCATTCCGATGCAATTCCTATGTTTCATCGTCAATAAGAAGGTCAAGGGATGCAGTAAACCTGAAGTGAAGCATCGGAATCTAAAATTGGACTCACAGGAGAAGTTCAAATCATAGAAAGTGAGAGTGTCAGTCCTCTTGTACTTAAGTCGACATTGTGCCTTTTGTATAAACTTCGGATGCAATATCTTTGATTCATCGTCAATAAGAAGGTCCAAGGTAAACAGTAAACCTGAAGTTATGCATCGGAATCTAAACCTGGACTCACAGGAGAGGTTCCAACCATAGAAAGTGAGAGTGTCAGTCCGCTTGTACTTAAGTCGGCATGGGCATTTTGAATTTAATTCCGATGCAATTTCTGTGTTTTATCGTCAATAACTAGGTCCAAGGTATACAGTAAACCTGAAGTTAAGCATCTGAATGTAAAACTAGACTCACAGGAGAGGTTCAAATCATAGAAAGTTAGAGAGTTACTCCTCTTGTACTTAAGTCGGCATTGTGGGTTTTGAATTTATTTCCGATGCAATTCCTGTGTTTCATCGTCAATAAGAAGGTCCAAGGGATACAGTAAACCTGAAGTGAAGCATCGAAATCTAAAACTGGACTCACAGGAGAGGTTCAAATCATAGAAAGTTAGAGTGTCAGTCCTCTAGTACTTAAGTCGGCATTGTGCCTTTTGAATTTATTTCCGATGCAATTTCTGTGCTTCATCGTCAAAAAGAAGGTCCAAGGCAGACAGTAAACCTGAAGTGAAACATCGGAATCTAAAACTGGACGCACATTAGTGGTTCAAATCATAGAAAGTTAGATTGTCAGTCCTCTTGTACTTAAGTCAGTATTGTGGCTTTTGTATTTAATTCGGATGCAATTTCTGTGTTTCATCGTCAATAAGATGGTCCAAGGGATACAGTAAACCCGAAGTGAAGCATCGGAATCTAAAGCTGGACTCACAGGAGAGGTTCAAATTATAGAAAGTTAGAATGTCAATCCACTTGTACTTAACTCGGCATTGTGCCTTTTTAATTTAAATCCGATGCAATTTCTGTGTTTCATCGTCAATACGAAGGTCCAAGGTATACAGTAAACCTGAAGTGAAGTATTGGAATCTAAAACCGGACTCACAGGAGAGGTTCAAATCATAGAAAGTAGGAGTGTCAGTCCTCTTGTAATTAAGTCGGCATTGTGCCTTTTGTATAAAATTCCGATGCAATTTCTGTGTTTCGTCGTCAATAAGAAGGTGCAATGTATACAGTAAACCTTAAGTGAAGCACCGGAATCTAAATCTGGACTTACGGGAGAGGTTCAAATCATAGAAAGTGGGAGTGTCAGTCCTCTTGTACCTAAGTCGGCATTGAGCCTTTTGTATTAAATTCGGATGCAATATCTTTGTTTCATCGTCAATAAGAAGGTCCAAGGGACACAGTAAACGTGAAGTGAAGCATCTGAATCTAAAACCGGAGTCACATTAGAGGTTCAAATCATAGAAAGTAAGAGTGTCAGTCCTCTTGTACTTAAGTCGGCATTGTGCCTTTTGTATTAAATTCGGATGCAATTTCTCTGTTTCATCGTCAATAAGAACGTGCGAGGTATACAGTAAACCTGAAGTGAAGCATCGGTATCTAAAACTTGACTCACAGGAGAGGTTCATATCATAGAAAGTGAGAGTGTCAGTCCTCCTGTACTTAAGTAGGCATTGTGCCTTTTGTATTAAATTCGGATGCAATTTCTGTGTTTCATCGTCAGTACGAAGGTCCAAGGGATACAGTAAACCTGAAGTGAAACATCAGAATCGAAAACTGGACTCACAGGAGAGGTTCAAATCATAGAAAGTGAGAGTGTCAGTCCTCCTGTACTTAAGTCGGCATGGGCCTTTTTAAATTAATTCCGATGCAATTTCTGTGCTTCATCGTCAAAAAGAAAGGCCAAGGCAGACGGTAAACCTTAAGTGAAGCATCGGAATCTAAAACTGGACTCACATTAGAGGTTCAAATCATAGAAAGTTAGATTGTCATTCCTCTTGTACTTAAGTTGGCATTGTGCCTTTTGTATAGAATTCGGATGCAATTTCCGTGTTTCGTCGTCAAAAAGAAGGTGCAAGGTAAACAGTAAACCTGAAGTGAAGCATCGGAATCTAAAACTGGACTCACAGGAGGGGTTCAACCCATAGAAAGTGAGAGTGTCAGTCCTCTTGTACTTAAGTCGGCATTGTGCCTTTTGAGATTAATTCCGATCCAATTTCTGTGCTTCATCGCCAAAAAGAAGGTCCAAGGCATACAGTAAACCTGAAGTGAAGCATCGGAATCTAAAACTGGACTCACATTAGAGGTTCAAATCATAGAAACTTAGATTGTCAGACCTCTTGTACTTAAGGCGGCATTGTGCCTTTTGTATTAAATTCAGATGCAATTTCTGTGTATAATCGTCAATACGAAGGTCCAAGCGATACAGTAAACCTGAAATGAAGCATCGGAATCGAAAACTGGACTCACAGGAGAGGTTCCAACCATAGCAAGTGAGAGTGTCAGTCCTCTTGTACTTAAATCGGCATGGTCATTTTGAATTTAATTCCGATGCAATTTCTGTGTTTCATCGTCAATAACAAGGTCCAAGGTATACAGTAAACCTGAAGTTAAGCATCTGAATCTAAAACTAGACTCACAGGAGAGGTTCAAATCATAGAAAGTTAGAGTGTTACTCCTCTTGTACTTAAGTCGGCATTGTGGCTTTTGAATTTAATTCCGATGCAATTCCTGTGTTTCATCTTCAATAAGACGGTCCAAGGGATACAGTAAACCTGAAGTGAAGCATCGGAATCTAAAACTGGACTCACAGGAGAGGTTCAAATCATAGAAAGTTAGAGTGTCAGTCCTCTTATACTGAAGTCGGCATTGTGCCTTTTGAATTTATTTCCGATGCAATTTCTGTGCTTCATCGTCAAAAAGAAGGTCCAAGGCAGACAGTAAACCTGAAGTGAAGCCACGGAATCTAAAACTAGACGCACATTAGAGGTTCAAATCATAGAAAGTTAGATTGTCAGTCCTCTTGTACTTAAGTTGGCATTGTGGCTTTTGTATAAAATTGGGATGCAATGTCTGTGTTGCGTCGTCAATAGGAAGGTGCAAGGTATACAGTAAACCTGAAGTGAAACATCGGAATCTAAAACTGGACTCACAGGAGAGGTTCAAATCATAGAAAGTGAGAGTGTCAGTCCTCTTGTACTTAAGTCGGCATTGTGCCTTTTGTATTTTATTCCAATGCAATTTCTGCGTTTCATCGTCAATAAGAAGGTGCAAGGTATACAGTAAACCTGAAGTGAAGCATGGGAATCTAAAACTGGACTCACAGGAGAGGTTCAAATCATAGAAAGTTAGAGTGTCAGTCCTCTTGTACTTAAGTCGGCATTGTGCCTTTTGTATTCAATTCGGATGCAATATCTTTGTTTCATCGTCAATAAGAAGGTCCAAGGGACACAGTAAACCTGAAATAAAGCATCGGAACCTAAAACTGGACTCACATTAGAGGTTCAAATCATAGAAAGTAAGAGTGTCAGTCCTCGTGTACTTAAGTCGGCATTGTGCCTTTTGGATTACATTCGGATGCAATTTCTGTGTTTCATCGTCAATAAGAAGGTCCAAATGATACAGTAAACCTGATGTGCAGCATCGGAATCTAAAACTGGACTCACAGGAGATGTTGAAATCATAGAAAGTTAGAGTGTCAGTTCACTTGTACTTAAGTCGGCATTGTGCCTTTTGAATTTATTTCCGATGCAATTTCTGTGTTTTATCGTCAATAAGAAGGTGCAAAGTATACAGGAAACGTGAAGTGAAGCATTGGAATCTAAAACTGGACTCACAGGAGAGGTTCAAATCATAGAAAGTGAGAGTGTCAGTCCTCTTGTATTTAAGTCGGCATTGTGCATTTTGTACTAAATTCGGATGCAATTTCTGTGTTTCATCGTCAATACGAAGGTCCAAGGGAGACAGTAAACCTGAAGTGAAGCATCGGAATCGAAAACTGGACTCACAAGAGAGGTTCAAATCATCGAATGTGAGAGTGTCAGTCCACTTGTACTTAAGTCGGCATTGTGGCTTTTGAATTTAATTCCGATGCAATTCCTGTGTTTCATCGTCAATAAGAAGGTCCAAGGGATGCAGTAAACCTGAAGTGAAGCATCGGAATCTAAAACTGGACTCACAGGAGAGGTTCAAATCATAGAAAATTAGAGTGTCGGTCCTCTTGTACTTAAGTCGGCATTGTGCCTATTGAACTTAATTCCGATGCAGTTTCTGTGTTTCATCGTCTATAAGAAGGTGCAAAGTATACAGTAAACCTGAAGGGAAGCATCGGTATCGAAAACTTGACTCACAGGAGAGGTTCAAATCATAGATAGAGAGAGTGTCAGTCCTCCTGTGCTTAAGTCGGCATTGTGCCTTTTGTATTAAATTCGGATGCAATTTCTGTGTTTCATCGTCAATACGAAGGTCCAAGGGATACAGTAAACTTGAAGTGAAGCATCGGAATCGAAAACTGGACTCACAGGAGAGGTTCAAATCATAGAAAGTGAGAGTGTCAGTCCTCTTGTACATAAGTCGGCATGGGCCTTTTGAATTTAATTCCGATGCAATTTCTGTGTTTCATCGTCAATAACAAGTTCCAAGGTATACAGTAAACCTGAAGTTAAGCATCGGAATCTAACACTAGACTCACAGGAGAGGTTCAAATAATAGAAAGTTAGAGTGTCACTCCTCTTGTACTTAAGTCGGCATTGTGGCTTTTGAATTTCATTCCGATGCAATTCCTATGTTTCATCGTCAATAAGAAGGTCAAGGGATGCAGTAAACCTGAAGTGAAGCATCGGAATCTAAAACTGGACTCACAGGAGAGGTTCAAATCATAGAAAGTGAGAGTGTCAGTCCTCTTGTACTTAAGTCGGCATTGTGCCTTTTGTATAAAATTCGGATGCAATATCTTTGATTCATCGTCAATAAGAAGGTCCAAGGGACTCAGTAAACCTGAAGTGAAGCATCGGAATCTAAAACTTTACTCACATTAGAGGTTCAAATCATAGAATGTAAGAGTGTCAGTCCTCTTGTACTTAAGTTGGCGTTGTGTCTTTTGTATTAATTTCGGATGCAATTTCTATGTTTCATCGTCAATAAGAAGGTGCAAGGTATACAGTAAACCTGAAGTGAAGCATCGGAATATAAAACTGGACTCACAGGAGAGGTTCAAATCATAGAAGTGAGAGTGTCAGTCCCCTTGTACTTAAATCGGCATTGTGCCTTTTGAATTTTATTCCGATGCAATTTCTGTGCTTCATCGTCAAACAGAAGGTCCAAGGCATACAGCAAACCTGAAGTGAAGCAGCGGAATCTAAAACGGGACTCAGATTAGAGGTTCAAATCATAGAAAGTTAGATTGTCAGTGCTCTTGTACTTAAGTCGGCATTGTGCATTTTGTATTAAATTCGGATGCAATTTCTGTGTATCATCGTCAATAAGGTCCAAGGGATACAGTAAACCCGAAGTGAAGCATCGGAATCTAACGATGGACTCACAGGAGAGGTTCAAATCATAGAAACTTAGAGTGTCAGTCCTCTTGTACTTAACTCGGCATTGTGCCGTTTGAAATTAATTCCGATGCAATTTCTGTGTTTCATCGTCAATACGAAGGTCCAAGGTAGACAGTAAACCTGAAGTTATGCATCGGAATCTAAACCTGGACTCACAGGAGAGGTTCAAATCATAGAAAGTTAGAGTGTCAGTCCCCTTGTACTTAAGTCGACATTGTGACTTTTGTATTAAATTCGGATGCAATTTCTGTGTTTCATCGTCAATTAGAAGGTCCAAGGGATACAGTAAACCGGAAGTAAAGCATCGACAAGTAAAACTGGACTCACAGGAGAGGTTCAAATCATAGAAAGTGAGAGTGTCGGTCCTCTTGTACATATGTCGGCATGGGCCTTTTGAATTTAATTCCGATGCAATTTCTGTGTTTCATCGTCAATAACAACTTCCAAGGTATACAGTAAACCTGAAGTTAAGCATCGGAATCTAACACTAGACTCACAGGAGAGGTTCAAATCATAGAAATTTAGAGTGTCAGTCCTCTAGTACTTAAGTCGGCATTGTTCCTTTTGAATTTATTTACGATGCAATCTCTGTGCTTCATCGTCAAAAAGAAGGTCCAAGGCAGACAGTAAACCTGAAGTGAAGCATCGGAATCTAAAACTGGAAGCACATAAGTGGTTCAAATCATAGAAAGTTAGATTGTCAGTCCTCTTGTACTTAACTCGTCATTGTGCCTTTTGAATTTATTTCCGATGCAATTTCTGTGCTTCATCGTCAAAAAGAAGGTCCAAGGCAGACAGTAAACCTTAAGTGAAGCATCGGAATCTAAAACTGGACTCACATTAGAGGTTCAAAACATAGAATCTTAGATTGTCTGTCCTCTTGTACTTAAGTTGGCATTGTACCTTTTGTATAGAATTCGGATGCAATTTCTGTGTTTCGTCTTCAAAAAGAAGCTGCAAGGTAAACAGTAAACCTGAAGTGAAGCAACGGAATCTAAAACTGGACCCACAGGAGAGGTTCAAATCATTGAAAGTGAGAGTGTTAGTCCTCTTGTACTTAAGTCGGCATTGTGTTTCTTGAATCTAATTCCGATGCTATTTCTGTGCTTCATCGTCAAAAAGAAGGTGCAAGGCATACAGTAAACCTGAAGTCAAGCATCGGAATCTGAAACTGGACTCACATTAGAGGTTCAAATCATAGAAAGTTAGATTGTCAGTCATCTTGTACTTAAGTCGGCATTGTGACTTTCGTATTAAATCCGGATGCAATTTCTGTGTTTCATCGTCAATAAGAAGGTCCAAGGGATACAGTAAACCTGAAGTGAAGCTTTGGAATCTAAAACTGGACTCACAGCAGAGGTTCAAATCATAGAAAGTTAGAGTGTCAGTCCTCTTGTACTTAAGTCGGCATTGTGCCTTTTGTATTAAATTCGGATGCAATTTCTGTGTTTCATCGTCAATAAGAAGGTCCAAGGGCTACAGTAAACCTGAAGTGAAGCATCAGAATCTAAAACCGGACTCACAGGAGAGGTTCAAATCATAGAAAGTTAGAGTGTCAGTCCTCTTGTAATTAAGTCTTCATTGTGCCTTTTGTATAAAATTCGGATGCAATTTCTGTGTTTCGTCGGCAAGAAGAAGGTGCAAGGTATACAGTAAACCTGATGTGAAGCATCGGAATCTAAAACTGGACTCACAGGAGAGGTTCAAATCATAGAAAGTGAGAGTGTCTGTCCTCTTGTACCTAAGTCGGCATTGTGCCTTTTGTATAACATTCGGATGCAATTTCTGTGTTTCATCGTCAATAAGAAG
Organism: Schistocerca serialis cubense; assembly: GCF_023864345.2. Classification (NCBI taxonomy): domain Eukaryota; kingdom Metazoa; phylum Arthropoda; class Insecta; order Orthoptera; family Acrididae; genus Schistocerca; species Schistocerca serialis. Next base: position 2,634,344 of record NW_026048462.1, read on the forward strand.
GTGCAAGGTATACAGTAAACCTGAAGTGAAGCATCGGAATCTAAAACTGGACTCACAAGGGAGTTTCAAATCATAGATAGTGAGAGTGTCAATCCTCTTGTACTTAAGTCGGCATTGTGACTTTTGTATTAAATTCGGAAGCAAGTTCTGTGTTTCATCGTCAATAAGAAGGTCCAAGGGATACATTAAACCTTAAATGAAGCATCGGATTCTAAAACTGGACTCACAGGAGAGGTTCAAATCATAGAATGTTAGAGTGTCAGTCCTCTTGTACTTAAGACGGCATTGTGTCTTTTGAATTTAATTCCGATGCAATTTCTGTGTTTCATCGTCTATAAGAAGGTGCAAAGTATACAGCAAACCTGAAGGGAAGCATCGGAATCTAAAACTTGACTCACAGAAGAGGTTCAAATCATAGAAAGTTAGAGTCTCAGTCCTCTTGTACTTAAGTCGGCATCGTGCCTTTTGAATTTAATTCCGATGCAACTTCTGTGCTTCATCGTCAATAAAAAAGTCCATGGTATACAGTAAACCTGAAGTGTAACATTGGCACCTAAAACTGGACTCACAGGAGAGGTTCAAATCATAGAAAGTTAGAGTGTCACACCTCTTGTACTTAAGTCGGCATTGTGGCTTTTGAATTTAATTCCGATGCAATTCCTGTGTTTCATCGTCAATAAGAAGGTCCAAGGTATACAGTAAATCTGAAGTTAAGCATCGGAATCTAAAACTAGACTCACAGGAGAGGTTCAAATCATGGAAAGTTAGTGTGTCAGTACTCTTGTACTTAAGTCGGCATTGTGACTTTTGTATTAAATTCGGATGCTATATCTGTGTTTCTTCGTCAATAAGCAGGTCCAAGGGATACACTAAACCTGAAGTGAAGTTTCGGAATCTAAAACTGGACTCACAGGAGAGGTTCAAATCATAGAAAGTGAGATTGTCACTCCTCTTGTAATAAGTCGGCATGGGCCTTTTGAATTTAATTCCGATGCAATTTCTGTGTTTCATCGTCAATAACAAGTTCCAAGGTATACAGTAAACCTGAAGTTAAGCATCGGAATCTAACACTAGACACACAGGAGGGGTTCAAATCATAGAAAGTTAGAGTGTCACTCCTCTTGTACTTAAGTCGGCATTGTGGCTTTTGAATTTATTTCCGATGCAATTCCTGTGTTTCATCGTCAATAAGAAGGTCCAAGGGATACAGTAAACCTGAAGTGAAGTTTCGGAATCTAAAACTGGACTCACAGGAGAGGTTCAAATTTTAGAAAGTTAGAGTGTCAGTCCTCTTGTACTTAAGTCGGCATTGTGCCTTTTGAATTTAATTCCGATGCAATTTCTGTGCTTCATCGTTAAAAAGAAGGTCCAAGGCAGACAGTAAACCTTAAGTGAAGCATCGGAATCTAAAACTGGACTCACATTAGACGTTCAAATCATAGAAAGTTTGATTGTCTGTCCTCTTGTACTTAAGATGGCATTGTGCCTTTTGTATAGAATTCGGATGCAATTTCTGTGTTTCGTCGTCAAAGAGAAGGTGCAAGGTAAACAGTAAACCTGAAGTGAAGCATCGGAATCTAAAACTGGACTCACAGGAGAGGTTCAAATCATAGAAAGTGAGAGAGTCAGTCCTCTTGTACTTAAGTCTGCATTGTGCCTTTTGAATTTAATTCCGATGCAATTTCTGTGCTTCATCGTCAAAAAGAAGGTCCAAGGCATACAGTAAACCTGAAGTGAAGCTTTGGAATCTGAAACTGGACTCACAGGAGAGGTTCAAATCATAGAAAGTTAGAGTGTCAGTCCTCTTGTACTTAAGTCGGCATTGTGCCTTTTGTATTAAACTCGGATACAATTTTTGTGTTTCATCGTCAATAAGAAGGTCCAAGGGATACAGTAAACCTGAAGTGAAGCATTGGAATCTAAAACTGGACTCACAGGAGAGGTTCTAATCATAGAAAGTTACAGTGTCACTCCTCTTGTACTTGAGTCGGCATTGTGGCTTTTCAAATTAATTCCGATGCAATTCCTGTGTTTCATCGTCAATAAGAAGGTCCAAGGTATACAGTAAACCTGATGTGAAGCATCGGCATCTAAAACTGGACTCACAGGAGAGGATCTATTCATAGAAAGTGAGAGTGTCTGTCCTCTTGTACTTAAGTCGGCATTGTGCCTTTTGTATAAAATTCGGATGCAATTTCTGTGTTTCATCGTCAATAAGAAGGTGCAAGGTATACAGTAAACCTGAAGTGAAGCATCGGAATCTAAAACTGGACTCACAATGGAGGTTCAAATCATAGAAAGTTAGAGTGTCAATCCCCTTGTACTTAAGTCTGCATTGTGCATTTTGTATTAAATTCGGAAGCAAGTTCTGTGTTTCATCGTCAATAAGAAGGTCCAAGGGATACAGTGAACCTTAAGTGAAGCATCGGATTCTAAAACTGGACTCACAGGAGAGGTTCAAATCATAGAATGTTAGAGTGTCAGTCCTCTTGTACTTAAGACGGCACTGTGCCTTTTGAATTTAATTCCGATGCAATTTCTGTGTTTAATCGTCTATAAGAAGGTGCAAAGTATACAGCAAACCTGAAGGGAGGCATCGGAATCTAAGACTTGACTCACAGAAGAGGTTCAAATCATAGAAAATTAGAGTCTCAGTCCTCTTGTACTTAAGTCGGCATCGTGCCTTTTGAATTTAATTCCGATGCAACTTCTGTGCTTCATCGTCAATAAAAAAGTCCATGGTATACAGTAAACCTGAAGTGTAACATTGGCACTTAAAACTGGACTCACAGGAGAGGTTCAAATCATAGAAAGTTAGAGAGTCTCTCCTCCTGTACTTATGTCGGCTTTGTGCCTTTTGAATTTATTTCCGAAGGAATTTCTGTGCTTCATCGTCAAAAATAAGGTCCAAGGCAGACAGTAAACCTGAAATGAAGCATCGGAATCTAAAACTGGACTCACATTAGAGGTTCAAATCATAGACAGTTAGATTGTCAGTCCTCTTGTACTTACGTCGGCATTGTGCCTTTTGTATAAAATTCGGATGCAATTTCTGTGTTTTGTCGTCAATATGAATGTGCAAGGTATACAGTAAACCTGAAGTGAAGCATCGGAATATAAAACTGGACTCACAGGAGAGGTTCAAATCATAGAAAGTGAGAGTGTCAGTACTCTTGTACTTAAATCGGCAATGTGCCTTTTGAATTTATTTCCGATGCAATTTCTGTGCTTCATCTTCAAAATGAAAGGTCCAAGGCATATAGTAAACCTGAAGTGAAGCATCGGAATCTAAAACTGGACTAAGATTAGAGGTTCAAATCATTGAAAGTTAGATTGTCAGTCCTCTTGTACTTAAGTCAGCATTGTGGCCTTTGAATTTAATTCCGATGCAATTCCTGTGTTTCATCGTCAATAAGAAGGTCCAAGGGATACAGTAAACCTGAAGTGAAGCATCGGAATCTAAAACTGGACTCACAGGAGAGGTTCAATTCATAGAAGGTTAGAGTGTCAGTCCTCTTGTACTAAAGTCGGCATTGTGCCTTTTGAATTTAATTCCGATGCAATTTCTGTGTTTCATCGTCAAAAAGAAGGTCCAAGGGATACAGTAAACCTGAAGTGAAGCATCGGAATCTAAAACAGGACTCACAGGAGAGGTTCAAATCATAGAAAGTTAGAGTGTCAGTCCTCTTGTACTTAAGTCGGCATTGTGCCTTTTGAATTTAATTCCGATGCAATTTCTGTGTTTCATCGTCAAAAAGAAGGTCCAAGGCAGACAGTAAACCTGAAGTGAAGCATCGGAATCTAAAACTGGACTCACATTAGAGCTTCAAATCATAGAAAGTTAGATTGTCAGTCCTCATGTACTTAAGTCGGCATTGTGCCTTTTGTATTAAATTCGGATGCAATTTCTGTGCTTGATCGTCAATAAGAAGGTCCAAGGGATACAGTAAACCCGAAGTAAAGCATCGGAATCTAAAGCTGGACACTCAGGAGAGGTTCATGTCATAGAAAGTTAGTGTCAGTCCTCTTGTACTTAACTCGGCATTGTGCCTTTTGAATTTAATTCCGATGCAATTTCTGTGTTTCATCGTCAATAAGAAGGTCCAAGGGATACAGTAAACCTGAAGTGAAGCTTCGGAATCTAAAACTGGACTCACAGGAGAGGTTCAAATCATAGAATGTTAGAGTGTCAGTCCTCTTGTACTTAAGACGGCATTGTGCCTTTTGAATTTAATTCCGATGCATTTTCTGTGTTTCATCGTCAATAAGAAGGTGCAAAGTATACAGCAAACCTGAAGGGAGGCATCGGAATCTAAAACTTGACTCACAGAAGAGGTTCAAATCATAGAAAGTTAGAGTCTCAGTCCTCTTATACTTATGTCGGCATCGTGCCTTTTGAATTTAATTCCGATGCAACTTCTGTGCTTCATCGTCAATAAAAAAGTCCATGGTATACAGTATACCTGAAGTGTAACATTGGCACCTAAAACTGGACTCACAGGAGAGGTTCAAATCATAGAAAGTTAGATTGTCAGTCATTTTGTACTTAAGTCGGCATTGTGCCTTTTGTATAAATTTCGGATGCAATTTCTGTGTTTCGTCGTCAATAAGAAGGTGCAAGGAATACAGTATACCTGAAGTGAAGCATCGGAATCTAAAACTGGACTCACAGGGGAGGTTCAAATCATAGAAAGTGAGAGTGTCAGTCCTCTTGTACTTAAGTCGGCATTGTGCCTTTTGAATTGAATTCCGATGCAATTTCTGTGCTTCATCGTCAAAAAGAAGGTCAAAGGGATACAGTGAACCCGAAGTAAAGCATCGGAATCTAAAGCTGGACTCTCAGGAGCGGTTCATATCATACAAAGTTAGAGTGTCAGTCCTCTTGTACTGAACTCGGCATTGTGCCTTTTGAATTTAATTCCGATGCTATTTCTGTGTTTCATCGTCATTACGAAGGTACAAGGTATACAGTAAACCTGAAGTTAAGCATCGGAATCTAAAACTGGACTCACAGGACAGGTTCAAATCATAGAAAGTTAGAGTGTCAGTCCTCTTGAACTTAAGTCGGCATTGTGACTTTTGTATTAAATTCGGATGCAATTTCTGTGTTTCATCGTCAATAAGAAGGTCCAAAGGATACAGTAAACTTGAAGTGAAGCTTCGGAATCTAAAACTGGACTCACAGGAGAGGTTCAAATCGTAGAAAGTTAGAGTAACAGTCCTTTTGTACTTAAGTCGGCATTGTGCCTTTTGTATTAAATTCGGATACAATTTCTGTGTTTCATCGTCAATAAGAAGGTCCAAGGGATACAGTAAACCTGACGTGAAGCATCGGATTCTAAAACTGAACTCACAATAGAGGTTCAAATAATAGAAAGTTAGAGTGTCAGTCCTCTTGTACTTAAGTCGGCATTGTTCCTTTTGTATTTAATTCCGATGCAATTTCTGTGTTTTATCGTCAATAAGAAGGTGCAAGGTATACAGTAAACCTGAAGTGAAGCGTCGGAATCTAAAACTGGACTCACAGGGGAGGTTCAAATCATTGAAAGTTAGAGTGTCAGTCCTCTTGTAATTAAGTCTTCATTGTGCCTTTTGTATAAAATTCCGATGCAATATCTGTGTTTCGTCGACAATAAGAAGGCGCAAGGTATACAGTAAACATAAAGTGAAGCATCGGAATCTAAAACTGGAATCACAGGGGAGGTTCAAATCATAGAATGAGAGAGTGTCAGTCCTCTTGTATTTAAGTCGGCATTGTGCCCTTTGTATCAAATTCGGATGCATTTTCTGTGTTTCTTCGTCAATAAGAAGGTTCTAGGTATAGAGTAAACCTGAAGTGAAGCATCGGAATCTAAAACTGGACTCACAGGAGAGGTTCAAATCATAGAAAGTGAGAGTGTCAGTCCTCTTGTACTTAAGTCGGCATTGTGCCTTTTGTAATAAATTCGGATGCAATTTCTGTGTTTCATCGTCAATAAGAAGGTGCAAGGTATACAGTAAACCTGAAGTGAAACATCGGAATCTAAAACTGGACTCACAAGGGAGGTTCAAATCATAGAAAGTGAGAGTGTCCATCCTCCTGTACTTAAGTCGGCATTGTGTCTTATGTATTAAAGTCGGATGCAATTTCTGTGTTTCATCGTCAATAAGAAGGTCCAAGGGATACAGTAAACCTGAAGTGAAGCATCGGAATCTAAAACTGGACTCACAGGAGAGGTTCAAATCATAGAAAGTTAGACTGTCAGTACTCTTGTACTTAAGTCGGCATTTTGCCTTTTGAATTTAATTCCGATGCAATTTCTGTGTTTTATCGTCAATAAGAAGGTGCAAAGAATACAGGAAACCTGAAGTGAAGCATCGGAATCTAAAACTGGACTCATAGGAGAGCTTCGAATCATAGAACGTGAGAGCGTTAGTCCACTTGTACTTAAGTCGGCATTGTGCCTTCTGTATTAAATTCGGATACAATTTCTGTGTTTCATCGTCAATACGAAGGTCCAAGGGATACAGTAAACCTGAAGTGAAGCATCGGAATCGAAAACTGGACTCACAGGAAAGGTTCAAATCATAGAAAGTGAAAGTGTCAGTCCTCTTGTACTTAAGTCGGCATGGGCCATTTGAATTTAATTCCCATGCAATTTCTATGTTTCATCGTCAATAAGAATGTCCAAGGTATACAGTAAACCTGAAGTTAAGCATCTGAACCTAAAACTAGACTCACAGGTGAGGTTCAAATCATAGAAAGTTAGAGTGTCACTCCTCTTGTACTTAAGTCGGCATTGTGGATTTTGAATTTAATTCCGATGCAATTCCTGTGTTTCATCGTCAATAAGAAGGTGCAAGGTATACAGTAAACCTGAAGTGAAGCATCGGAATCTAAAACTGGACTCACAGGAGAGGTTCAAATCATAGAAAGTTAGAGTGTCAGTCCTCTTGTAATTCAGTCGGCATTGTGCCTTTTGTATAAAATTTGCATGAATTTCTTTGTTTCATCGTCAATAAATAGGTGCAAGGTATACAGTAAAACTGAAGTGAAGCATCGGAATCTAAAACTGGACTCACAGGAGAGGTTCAAATCATAGAAAGTGAGAGTGTCAGTCCTCTTGTACTTAAGTTGGCATTGTGCTATTTTGAATTTAATTCCGATGCAATTTCTGTGTTTCATCGTCAATAAGAAGGTCCAAGGGATACAGTAAACCTGAAGTGAAGCATCGGAATCTAAAACTGGCCTCACAGCAGAGGTTCAAATCATAGAAAGAATGAGTCTCAGTCCTCTTGTACATAAGTCGGCATCGTGACTTTCGAATTTAATTCCGATGCAACTATTGTGCTTCATCGTCAATAACAAAGTCCATGGTATACAGTAAACCTGAAGTGTAACATGGGCACCTAAAACTGGACTGACAGGAGAGGTTCAAATCATAGAAAGTTAGAGTGTCAGTCCTTTTGTACTTAAGTCGGCATTGTGCCTTTTGTATTAAATTCGGATACAATTTCTGTGTTTCATCGTCAATAAGAAGGTCCAAGGGATACAGTAAACCTGAAGTGAAGCATCGGATTCTAAAACTGGACTCACAGGAGAGGTTCAAATAATAGAAAGTTAGAGTGTCAGTCCTCTTGTACTTAAGTCGGCATTGTGCCTATTGAATTTAATTCCGATGCAATTTCTGTGCTTCATCGTCAAAAAGAAGGTCAAAGGCATACAGTAAACCTGAAGTGAAGGATAGGAATCTAAAACTGGACTCACATTAGAGGTTCATATCATAGAAAGTTAGATTGTTAGTCCTCATGTACATAAGTCGGCATTGTGCCTTTTGTATTAAATTCGGATGCAATTTCTGTGTTTCATCGTCAATAAGAAGGTCCAAGGGATACAGTGAACCCGACGTAAAGCATCGGAATCTAAAGCTGGACTCTCAGGAGAGGTTCATATCATAGAAAGTTAGAGTGTCAGTCCTCTTGTACTTAACTCGGCTTTGTGCCTTTTGAATTTAATTCCGATGCTATTTCTGTGTTTCATCGTCATTACGAAAGTACAAGGTATACAGTAAACCTGAAGTAAAGCATCGGAATCTAAAACTGGACCCACTGGAGAGGTTCAAATCATAGAAATTTAGAGTGTCAGTCCACTTGAACTTAAGTCGGCATTGTGACTTTTGTATTAAATTCGGATGCAATTTCTGTGTTTCATCGTCAATAAGAAGGTCCAAGGGATACAGTAAACCTGAAGTGAAGATTCGGAATCTAAAACTGGACTCACAGGAGAGGTTCAAATCATAGAAAGTCAGAGTGTCAGTCCTTTTGTACTTAAGTCGGCATTGTGCCTTTTGTATTAAATTCGGATACAATTTCTGTATTTCGTCGTCAATAAGAAGGTCCATGGGATACAGTAAACCTGAAGTGAAGCATCGGATTCTAAAACTGGACCCACAGGAGAGGTTCAAATAATAGAAAGTTAGAGTGTCAGTCCTCTTGTACTTAAGTCGGCATTGTTCCTTTTGTATTTAATTCCGATGCAATTTCTGTGTTTCATCGTCAATAAGAAGGTGCAAGGTATACAGTAAAGCTGAAGTGAAGAGTCGGAATCTAAAACTGGACTCACAGGGGTGGTTCAAATCATTGAAAGTTAGAGTGTCAGTCCTCTTGTAATTAAGCCTTCATTGTGCCTTTTGTATAAAATTCCGATGCAATTTCTGTGTTTCGTCGTCAATAATAAGGTGCAAGGTATACAGTAAACATAAAGTGAAGCATCGGAATCTAAAACTGGAATCACAGGGGAGGTTCAAATCATAGAATGAGAGAGTGTCAGTCCTCTTGTATTTAAGTCGGCATTGTGCCTTTTGTATCAAATTCGGATGCATTTTCTGTGTTAATTCGTCAATAAGAAGGTCCTAGGGATAGAGTAAACCTGAAGTGAAGCATCGGAATCTAAAACTGGACTCACAGGAGAGGTTCAAATCATAGAAAGTGAGAGTGTCAGTCCTCTTGTACTTAAGTCGGCATTGTGCCTTTTGTAATAAATTCGGATGCAATTTCTGTGTTTCATCGTCAATAAGAAGATGCAAGGTATACAGTAAACCTGAAGTGAAACATCGGAATCTAAAACTGGACTCACAAGGGAGGTTCAAATCATAGAAAGTGAGAGTGTCAATCCTCCTGTACTTAAGTCCGCATTGTGTCTTATGTATTAAAGTCGGATGCAATTTCTGTGTTTCATCGTCAATACGAAGGTCCAAGGGATACAGTAAACCAGAAGTGAAGCATCGGAATCGAAAACTGGACTCACAGGAGATGTTCAAATCATAGAAAGTGAGAGTGTCAGTCCTCTTGTACTTAAGTCGGCATGGGCCATTTGAATTTAATTCCCATGCAATTTCTGTGTTTCATCGTCAATAAGAATGTCCAAGGTATACAGTAAACCTGAAGTTAAGCATCGGAATCTAAAACTAGACTCACAGGTGATGTTCAAATCATAGAAAGTTAGAGTGTCACTCCTCTTGTACTTAAGTCGGCATTGTGGCTTTTGAATTTAATTCCGATGCTATTCCTGTGTTTCATCGTCAATAAGAAGGTGCAAGATATACAGTAAACCTGAAGTGAGGCATCGGAATCTAAAACTGGACTCACAGGAGAGGTTCAAATCATAGAAAGTTAGATTGTCAGTCCTCTTGTAATTCAGTCGGCATTGTGCCTTTTGTATAAAATTCGGATGAATTTCTGTGTTTCGTCGTCAATAAATAGGTGCAAGGTATACAGTAAAACTGAAGTGAAGCATCGGAATCTAAAACTGGACTCACAGGAGAGGTTCAAATCATAGAAAGTGAGAGTGTCAGTCCTGTTGTACTTAAGTTGGCATTGTGTATTTTGAATTTAATTCCGATGCAATTTCTGTGTTTCATCGTCAATAAGAAGGTCCAAGGGATACAGTAAACCTGAAGTGAAGCATCGGAATCTAAAACTGGACTCACAGGAGAGGTTCAAATCATAGAAAGTAAGAGTCTCAGTCCTCTTGTACTTAAGTCGGCATCGTGACATTTGAATTTAATTCCGATGCAAGTACTGTGCTTCATCGTCAATAAGAAAGTCCATGGTATACAGTAAACCTGAAGTGTAACATATGCACCTAAAACTGGACTGACAGGAGAGGTTCAAATCATAGAAAGTTAGAGTGTCAGTCCTCTTGTACTTAAGTCGGCATTGTGGCTTTTGAATTTAATTCGGATGCAATTTCTGTGTTTCATCGTCAATACGAAGGTCCAAGGGATACAGTAAACCTGAAGTGAAGCATCGGAATCGAAAACTGGACTCACATTACAGGTTAAAATCATAGGAAGTGAGAGTGTCAGTCCTCTTGTACTTAAGTCGGCATGGGCCTTTTGAATTTAATTCCGATGCAATTTCTGTGTTTCATCGTCAACAAGAAGGTCCAAGGTATACAGTAAACCTGAAGTTAAGCATCGGAATCTAAAACTACACACACAGGAGAGGTTCAAATCATAGAAAGTTAGAGTGTCACTCCTCTTGTACTTAAGACGGCATTGTGGCTTTTGAATTTAATTCCGATGCAATTCCTGTGTTTCATCGTCAATAAGATGGTCCAAGGTATACAGTAAACCTGTAGTGAAGCATCGGAATCTAAAACTATACTCACAGGAGAGGCTCAAATCATAGAAAGTTAGAATGTCAGTCCTCTTATACATAAGTCGGCTTTGTGTTTTTGAATTTAATTCCGATGCAATTTCTGAGCTTCATCGTCAAAAAGACGGTCCAAGGCAGACAGTAAACCTGAAGTGAAGCATCGGAATCTAAAACTGGACTCACAATAGAGGTTCAAATCATAGAAAGTTAGATTGTCAGTCCTCTTGTACTTAAGTCGGCATTGTGCCTTTTGTATAGAATTCGGATGCAATTTCTGTGTTTCGTCGTCAAGAAGAAGGTGCAAGGTATACAGTAAACCTGAAGTGAAGCATCGGAATATAAAACTGGACTCACAGGAGAGGTTCAAATCATAGAAAGTTAGAGTGTCAGTCCTCTTGAACTTAAGTCGGCATTGTGACTTTTGTATTAAATTCGGATGCAATTTCTGTGTTTCATCGTCAATAAGAAGGTCCAAGGGATACAGTAATCCTGAAGTGAAGCTTCGGAATCTAAAACTGGACTCACAGGAGAGGTTCAAATCATAGAAAGTTAGAGTGTCAGTCCTCTTGAACTTAGGTCGGCATTGTGACTTTTGTATTAAATTCGGATGCAATTTCTGTGTTTCATCGTCAATAAGAAGGTCCAAGGGATACAGTAAACCTGAAGTGAAGCTTCAGAATCTAAAACTGGACTCACAGGAGAAGTTCAAATCATAGAAAGGTAGAGTGTCAGTCCTTTTGTACTTAAGTCGGCATTGTGCCTTTTGTATTAAATTCGGATACAATTTCTGTGTTTCATCGTCAATAAGAGGGTCCAAGGGATACAGTAAACCTGAAGTGAAGCATCGGATTCTAAAACTGGACTCACAGGAGAGGTTCAAATAATAGAAAGTTAGAGTGTCAGTCCTCTTGTACTTAAGTCGGCATTGTGCCTTTTGAATTTAATTCCGATGCAATTTCTGTGCTTCATCGTCAAAAAGAAGGTCGAAGGCAGACAGTAAACCTGAAGTGAAGCATCGGAATCTAAAACTGGACTCACATTAGAGGTTCAAATCATAGAAAGTTAGATTGTCAGTCCTCATGTACTTAAGTCGGCATTGTGCCTTTTGTATTAAATTCGGATGCAAATTCTGTGTTTCATCGTCAATACGAAGGTCCAAGGGATACAGTGAACCCGAAGTAAAGCATCGGAATCTAAAGCTGTACTCTCAGGAGAGGTTCATATCATAGAAAGTTAGATTGTCAGTCCTCTTGTACTTAACTCGGCTTTGTGCCTTTTGAATTTAATTCCGATGCTATTTCTGTGTTTCATCGTCATTACGAAGGTACAAGGTATACAGTAAACCTGAAGTTAAGCATCGGAATCTAAAACTGGACCCACAGGAGAGGTTCAAATCATAGAAATTTAGAGTGTCAGTGCTCTTGAACTTAAGTCGGCATTGTGACTTTTGTATTAAATTCGGATGCAATATCTGTGTTTCATCGTCAATAAGAAGGTCCAAGGGATACAGTAAACCTGAAGTGAAGCTTCGGAATCTAAAACTGGACTCACAGGAGAGGTTCAAATCATAGAAAGTTAGAGTGTCAGTCCTTTTGTACTTAAGTCGGCATTGTGCCTTTTGTATTAAATTCGGATACAATTTCTGTATTTCATCGTCAATAAGAAGGTCCAAGGGATACAGTAAACCTGAAGTGAAGCATCGGATTCTAAAACTGGACTGACAGGAGAGGTTCAAATAATAGAAAGTTAGAGTGTCAGTCCTCTTGTACTTAAGTCGGCATTGTTCCTTTTGTATTTAATTCCGATGCAATATCTGTGTTTCATCGTCAATAAGAAGGTGCAAGGTATACAGTAAAGCTGAAGTGTAGCGTCGGAATCTAAAACTGGACTCACAGGGGTGGTTCAAATCATTGAAAGTTAGAGTGTCAGTCCTCTTGTAATTAAGTCTTCATTGTGCCTTTTGTATAAAATTCCGATGCAATTTCTGTGTTTCGTCGTCAATAATAAGGTGCAAGGTATACAGTAAACATAAAGTGAAGCATCGGAATCTAAAACTGGAATCACAGGGGAGGTTCAAATCATAGAATGAGAGAGTGTCAGTCCTCTTGTATTTAAGTCGGCATTGTGCCTTTTGTATCAAATTCGGATGCATTTTCTGTGTTAATTCGTCAATAAGAAGGTCCTAGGGATAGAGTAAACTTGAAGTGAAGCATCGGAATCTAAAACTGGACTCACAGGAGAGGTTCAAATCATAGAAAGTGAGAGTGTCAGTTATCTTGTACTTAAGTCGGCATTGTGCCTTTTGTAATAAATTCGGATGCAATTTCTGTGTTTCATCGTCAATAAGAAGGTGCAAGGTATACAGTAAACCTGAAGTGAAACATCGGAATCTAAAACTGGACTCACAAGGGAGGTTCAAATCATAGAAAGTGAGAGTGTCAATCCTCCTGTGCTTAAGTCCGCATTGTGTCTTATGTATTAAAGTCCGATTCAATTTCTGTGTTTCATCGTCAATAAGAAGGTCCAAGGGATACAGAAAACCTGAAGTGAAGCATCGGAATCTAAAACTGGACTCACGGGAGAGGTTCAAATCATAGAAAGTTAGAGTGTCAGTACTCTTGTACTTAAGTCCGCATTGTGCTTTTTGAATTTAATTCCGATGCAATTTCTGTGTTTTATCGTCAATAAGAAGGTGCAAAGTATACAGGAAACCTGAAGTGAAGCATCGGAATCTAAAACTGGACTCATAGGAGAGCTTCGAATCATAGAGCGTGAGAGTGTTAGTCCACTTGTACTTAAGTCGGCATTGTGCCTTCTGTATTGAATTCGGATACAATTTCTGTGTTTCATCGTCAATACGAAGGTCCAAGGGATACAGTAAACCAGAAGTGAAGCATCGGAATCGAAAACTGGACTCACAGGAGATGTTCAAATCATAGAAAGTGAGAGTGTCAGTCCTCTTGTACTTAAGTCGGCATGGGCCATTTGAATTTAATTCCCATGCAATTTCTGTGTTTCATCGTCAATAAGAATGTCCAAGGTATACAGTAAACCTGAAGTTAAGCATCGGAATCTAAAACTGGACTCACAGGTGAGGTTCAAATCATAGAATGTTAGAGTGTCACTCATCTTGTACTTAAGTCGGCATTGTGGCTTTTGAATTTAATTCCGATGCAATTCCTGTGTTTCATCGTCAATAAGAAGGTGCAAGGTATACAGTAAACCTGAAGTGAAGCATCGGAATCTAAAACTGGACTCACAGGAGAGGTTCAAATCATAGAAAGTTAGATTGTCAGTCCTCTTGTAATTCAGTCGGCATTGTGCCTTTTGTATAAAATTCGGATGAATTTCTGTGTTTCGTCGTCAACAAATAGGTGCAAGGTATACAGTAAAACTGAAGTAAAGCATCGGAATCTAAAACTGGACTCACAGGAGAGGTTCAAATCATAGAAAGTGAGAGTGTCAGTCCTCTTGTACTTAAGTCGGCATTGTGCCTTTTGAATTGAATTACGATGCAATTTCTGTGCTTCATCGTCAAGAAGAAGGTCAAAGGCATACAGTAAACCTGAAGTGAAGCATCGGAATCTAAAACTGGACTCACATTAGAGGTTCAAATCATAGAAATTTAGGCTGTCAGTCCTCATGTACTTAAGTCGGCATTGTGCCTTTTGTATTAAATTCGGATGCAATTTCTGTGTTTCATCGTCAATAAGAAGGTCCAAGGGATACAGTGAACCCGAAGTAAAGCATCGGAATCTAAAGCTGGACTCTCAGGAGAGGTTCATATCATAGAAAGTTAGAGTGTCAGTCCTCTTGTACTTAACTCGGCTTTGTGCCTTTTGAATTTAATTCCGATGCTATTTCTGTGTTTCATCGTCATTACGAAGGTACAAGGTATACAGTAAACCTGAAGTTAAGCATCGGAATCTAAAACTGGACCCACAGGAGAGGTTCAAATCATAGAAATTTAGAGTGTCAGTCCTCTTGAACTTAAGTCGGCATTGTGACTTTTGTATTAAATTCGGATGCAATTTCTGTGTTTCATCGTCAATAAGAAGGTCCAAGGGATACAGTAAACCTGAAGTGAAGCTTCGGAATCTAAAACTGGACTCACAGGAGAGGTTCAAATCATAGAAAGTTAGAGTGTCAGTCCTTTTGTACTTAAGTCGGCATTGTGCCTTTTGTATTAAATACGGATACAATTTCTGTACTTCATCGTCAATAAGATGGTCCAAGGGATACAGTAAACCTGAAGTGAAGCATCGGATTCTAAAACTGGACTGACAGGAGAGGTTCAAATAATAGAAAGTTAGAGTGTCAGTCCTCTTGTACTTAAGTCGGCATTGTTCCTTTTGTATTTAATTCCGTTGCAATTTCTGTGTTTCATCGTCAATAAGAAGGTGCAAGGTATACAGTAAAGCTGAAGTGAAGCGTCGGAATCTAAAACTGGACTCACAGGGGTGGTTCAAATCATTGAAAGTTAGAGTGTCAGTCCTCTTGTAATTAAGTCTTCATTGTGCCTTTTGTATAAAATTCCGATGCAATTTCTGTGTTTCGTCGTCAATAATAAGGTGCAAGGTATACAGTAAACATAAAGTGAAGCATCGGAATCTAAAACTGGAATCACAGGGGAGGTTCAAATCATAGAATGAGAGAGTGTCAGTCATCTTGTATTTAAGTCGGCATTGTGCCTTTTGTATCAAATTCGGATGCATTTTCTGTGTTAATTCGTCAATAAGAAGGTCCTAGGGATAGAGTAAACCTGAAGTGAAGCATCGGAATCTGAAACTGGACTCACAGGAGAGGTTCAAATCATAGAAAGTGAGAGTGTCAGTCCTCTTGTACTTAAGTCGGCATTGTGCCTTTTGTAATAAATTCGGATGCAATTTCTGTGTTTCATCGTCAATAAGAAGGTGCAAGGTATACAGTAAACCTGAAGTGAAACATCGGAATCTAAAACTGGACTCACAAGGGAGGTTCAAATCATAGAAAGTGAGAGTGTCAATCCTCCTGTGCTTAAGTCCGCATTGTGTCTTATGTATTAAAGTCCGATTCAATTTCTGTGTTTCATCGTCAATAAGAAGGTCCAAGGGATACAGTAAACCTGAAGTTAAGCATCGGAATCTAAAACTGGACTCACAGGAGAGGTTCAAATCATAGAAAGTTAGAGTGTCAGTACTCTTGTACTTAAGTCGGCATTGTGCTTTTTGCATTTTATTCCGATGCAATTTCTGTGTTTTATCGTCAATAAGTAGGTGCAAAATATACAGGAAACCTGAAGTGAAGCATCGGAATCTAAAACTGGACTCATAGGAGAGCTTCGAATCATAGAACGTGAGAGTGTTAGTCCACTTGTACTTAAGTCGGCATTGTGCCTTCTGTATTGAATTCGGATACAATTTCTGTGTTTCATCGTCAATACGAAGGTCCAAGGGATACAGTAAACCAGAAGTGAAGCATCGGAATCGAAAACTGGACTCACAGGAGATGTTCAAATCATAGAAAGTGAGAGTGTCAGTCCTCTTGTACTTAAGTCGGCATGGGCCATTTGAATTTAATTCCCATGCAATTTCTGTGTTTCATCGTCAATAAGAATGTCCAAGGGATACAGTAAACCTGAAGTGAAGCATCGGAATCTAAAACTGGACTCACAGGAGAGGTTCAAATCATAGAAAGTTAGATTGTCAGTCCTCTTGTAATTCAGCCGGCATTGTGCCTTTTGTATAAAATTCGGATGAATTTCTGTGTTTCGTCGTCAATAAATAGGTGCAAGGTATACAGTAAAACTGATGTGAAGCATCGGAATCTAAAACTGGATTCACAGGAGAGGTTCAAATCATAGAAAGTGAGAGTGTCAGTCCTCTTGTACTTAAGTTGGCATTGTGTATTTTGAATTTAATTCCGATGCAATTTCTGTGTTTCATCGTCAATTAGAAGGTCCAAGGGATACAGTAAACCTGAAGTGAAGCATCGGAATCTAAAACTGGACTCACAGGAAAGGTTCAAATCATAGAAAGTAATAGTCTCAGTCCTCTTGTACTTAAGTCGGCATCGTGGCATTTGAATTTAATTCCGATGCAACTACTGTGCTTCATCGTCAATAAGAAAGTCCATGGTATACAGTAAACCTGAAGTGTAACATGTGCACCTAAAACTGGACTGACAGGAGAGGTTCAAATCATAGAAAGTTAGAGTGTCAGTCCTCTTGTACTTAAGTCGGCATTGTGGCTTTTGAATTTAATTCGGATGCAATTTCTGTGTTTCATCGTCAATACGAAGGTCCAAGGGATACAGTAAACCTGAAGTGAAGCATCGGAATCGAAAACTGGACTCACATTACAGGTTAAAATCATAGAATGTGAGAGTGTCAGTCCTCTTGAACGTAAGTCGGCATTGTGACTTTTGTATTAAATTCGGATGCAATTTCTGTGTTTCATCGTCAATAAGAAGGTCCAAGGGATACAGTAAACCTGAAGTGAAGCTTCGGAATCTAAAACTGGACTCACAGGAGAAGTTCAAATCATAGAAAGTTAGAGTGTCAGTCCTTTTGTACTTAAGTCGGCATTGTGCCTTTTGTATAGAATTCGTATGCAATTTCTGTGTTTCGTCGTCAATAAGAAGGTGCAAGGTATACAGTAAACCTGAAGGGAAGCATCGGAATATAAAACTGGACTCACAGGAGAGGTTCAAATCATAGGAAGTTAGAGTGTCAGTCCTCTTGAACTTAAGTCGGCATTGTGACTTTTGTATTAAATTCGGATGCAATTTCTGTGTTTCATCGTCAATAAGAAGGTCCAAGGGATACAGTAAACCTGAAGTGAAGCTTCGGAATCTAAAACTGGACTCACAGGAGAGGTTCAAATCATAGAAAGTGAGAGTGTCAGTCCTCTTGTACTTAAGTCGGCATTGTGCCTTTTGTAATAAATTCGGATGCAATTTCTGTGTCTCATCGTCAATACGAAGGTGCAAGGTATACAGTAAACCTGAAGTGAAACATCGGAATCAAAAACTGGACTCACAAGGGAGGTTCAAATCATAGAAAGTGAGAGTGTCAATCCTCCTGTGCTTAAGTCCGCATTGTGTCTTATGTATTAAAGTCGGATTCAATTTCTGTGTTTCATCGTCAATAAGAAGGTCCAAGGGATACAGTAAACCTGAAGTGAAGCATCGGAATCTAAAACTGGACTCACAATTGAGGTTCAAATCATAGAAAGTTAGAGTATCACTCCTCTTGTACTTAAGTCGGCATTGTGCCTTTTGTATAGAATTCGTATGCAATTTCTGTGTTTCGTCGTCAATAAGAAGGTGCAAGGTATTCAGTAAACCTGAAGTGAAGCATCGGAATATAAAACTGGACTCACAGGAGATGATCAAATCATAGAAAGTTAGAGTGTCAGTCCTCTTGAACTTAAGTCGGCATTGTGACTTTTGTATTAAATTCGGATGCAATTTCTGTGTTTCATCGTCAATAAGAAGGTCCAAGGGATACAGTAAACCTGAAGTGAAGCTTCGGAATCTAAAACTAGACTCACAGGAGAAGTTCAAATCATAGAAAGGTAGAGTGTCAGTCCTTTTGTACTTAAGTCGGCATTGTGCCTTTTGTATTAAATTCGGATACAATTTCTGTGTTTCATCGTCAATAAGAGGGTCCAAGGGATACAGTAAACCTGAAGTGAAGCATCGGATTCTAAAACTGGACTCACAGGAGAGGTACAAATCATAGAAAATTAGAGTGTCACTCCCCTTGTACTTAAGACGGCATCGTGGCTTTTGAATTTAATTCCGATGCAATTCCTGTGTTTCATCGTCAATAAGATGGTCCAAGGTATACAGTAAACCTGAAGTTAAGCATCGGAATGTAAAACTATACTCACAGGAGAGGCTCAAATCATAGAAAGTTAGAATGTCAGTCCTCTTATACATAAGTCGGCTTGGTGTTTTTGAATTTAATTCCGATGCAATTTCTGAGCATCATGGTCAAAAAGACGGTCCAAGGCAGACAGTAAACCTGAAGTGAAGCATCGGAATCTAAAACTGGACTCACAATAGAGGTTCAAATCATAGAAAGTTAGATTGTCAGTCCTCTTGTACTTAAGTCGGCATTGTGCCTTTTGTATAGAATTCGGATGCAATTTCTGTGTTTCGTCGTCAATAAGAAGGTGCAAGGTATACAGTAAACCTGAAGTGAAGCATCGGAATATAAAACTGGACTCACAGGAGAGGTTCAAATCATAGAAAGTTAGAGTGTCAGTCCTCTTGAACTTAAGTCGGCGTTGTGACTTTTGTATTAAATTCGGATGCAATTTCTGTGTTTCATCGTCAATAAGAAGGTCCAAGGGATATGGTAAACCTGAAGTGAAGCTTCGTAATCTAAAATTGGACTCACAGGAGAGGTTCAAATCATAGAAAGTTAGAGTGTCAGTCCATTTGTACTTAAGTCGGCATTGTGCCTTTTGTATTAAATTCGGATACAATTTCTGTGTTTCATCGTCAATAAGAAGGTCCAAGGCATACAGTAAACCTGAAGTGAAGGATCGGATTCTAAAACTGGACCCACAGGAGAGGTTCAAATCATAGAAAGTTAGAGTGTCAGTCCTCTTGTAATTAAGTCTTCATTGTGCCTTTTGTATAAAATTCCGATGCAATTTCTGTGTTTCGTCGTCAATAATAAGGTGCAAGGTATACAGTAAACATAAAGTGAAGCATCGGAATCTAATACTGGAATCACAGGGGAGGTTCAAATCATAGGATGAGAGAGTGTCAGTCCTCTTGTATTTAAGTCGGCATTGTGCCTTTTGTATCAAATTCGGATGCATTTTCTGTGTTAATTCGTCAATAAGATGGTCCTAGGGATAGAGTAAACCTGAAGTGAAGCATCGGAATCTAAAACTGGACTCACAGGAGAGGTTCAAATCATAGAAAGTGAGAGTGTCAGTCCTCTTGTACTTAAGTCGGCATTGTGCCTTTTGTAATAAATTCGGATGCAATTTCTGTGTTTCATCGTCAATAAGAAGGTGCAAGGTATACAGTAAACCTGAAGTGAAACATCGGAATCTAAAACTGGACTCACAAGGGAGGTTCAAATCATAGAAAGTGAGAGTGTCAATCCTCCTGTGCTTAAGTCCGCATTGTGTCTTATGTATTAAAGTCGGATTCAATTTCTGTGTTTCATCGTCAATAAGAAGGTTCAAGGGATACAGTAAACCTGAAGTGAAGCATCGGAATCTAAAACTGGACTCACAGGAGAGGTTCAAATCATAGAAAGTTAGAGTGTCAGTACTCTTGTACTTAAGTCGGCATTGTGCTTTTTGAATTTAATTCCGATGCAATTTCTGTGTTTTACCGTCAATAAGAAGGTGCAAAGTATACAGGAAACCTGAAGTGAAGCATCGGAATCTAAAACAGGACTTATAGGAGAGCTTCGAATCATAGAACGTGAGAGTGTTAGTTCACTTGTACTTAAGTCGGCATTGTGCCTTCTGTATTGAATTCGGATACAATTTCTGTGTTTCATCGTCAATTCGAAGGACCAAGGGATACAGTAAACCAGAAGTGAAGCATCGGAATCGAAAACTGGACTCACAGGAGATGTTCAAATCATAGAACGTGAGAGTGTCAGTCCTCTTGTACTTAAGTCGGCATGGGCCATTTGAATTTAATTCCCATGCAATTTCTGTGTTTCATCGTCAATAAGAATGTCCAAGGTATACAGTAAACCTGAAGTTAAGCATCGGAATCTAAAACTAGACTCACAGGTGAGGTTCAAATCATAGAAAGTTAGAGTGTCACTCCTCTTGTACTTAAGTCGGCATTGTGGCTTTTGAATTTAATTCCGATGCAATTCCTGTGTTTCATCGTCAATAAGAAGGTGCAAGGTATACAGTAAACCTGAAGTGAAGCATCGGAATCTAAAACTGGACTCACAGGAGAGGTTCAAATCATAGAAAGTTAGATTGTCAGTCCTCTTGTAATTCAGTCGGCATTGTGCCTTTTGTATAAAATTCGGATGAATTTCTGTGTTTCTTCGTCAATAAATAGTTGCAAGGTATACAGTAAAACTGAAGTGAAGCATCGGAATCTAAAACTGGACTCACAGGAGAGGTTCAAATCATAGAAAGTGAGAGTGTCAGTCCTCTTGTACTTAAGTCGGCATTGTGCCTTTTGTAATAAATTCGGATGCAATTTCTGTGTTTCATCGTCAATAAGAAGGTGCAAGGTATACAATAAACCTGAAGTGAAACATCGGAATCTAAAACTGGACTCACAAGGGAGGTTCAAATCATAGAAAGTGAGAGTGTCAATCCTCCTGTGCTTAAGTCCGCATTGTGTCTTATGTATTAAAGTCGGATACAATTTCTGTGTTTCATCGTCAATTCGAAGGACCAAGGGATACAGTAAACCAGAAGTGAAGCATCGGAATCGAAAACTGGACTCACAGGAGATGTTCAAATCATAGAAAGTGAGAGTGTCAGTCCTCTTGTACTTAAGTCGGCATGGGCCATTTGAATTTAATTCCCATGCAATTTCTGTGTTTCATCGTCAGTAAGAATGTCCAAGGTATACAGTAAACCTGAAGTTAAGCATCGGAATCTAAAACTAGACTCACAGGTGAGGTTCAAATCATAGAAAGTTAGAGTGTCACTCCTCTTGTACTTAAGTCGGCATTGTGGCTTTTGAATTTAATTCCGATGCAATTCCTGTGTTTCATCGTCAATAAGAAGGTGCAAGGTATACAGTAAACCTGAAGTGAAGCATCGGAATCTAAAACTGGACTCACAGGAGAGGTTCAAATCATAGAAAGTTAGATTGTCAGTCCTCTTGTAATTCAGTCGGCATTGTGCCTTTTGTATAAAATTCGGAAGAATTTCTGTGTTTCTTCGTCAATAAATAGTTGCAAGGTATACAGTAAAACTGAAGTGAAGCATCGGAATCTAAAACTGGACTCACAGGAGATGTTCAAATCATAGAAAGTGAGAGTGTCAGTCCTCTTATACATAAGTCGGCTTTGTGTTTTTGAATTTAATTCCGATGCAATTTCTGAGCTTCATCGTCAAAAAGACGGTCCAAGGCAGACAGTAAACCTGAAGTGAAGCATCGGAATCTAAATCTGGACTCACAATAGAGGTTCAAATCATAGAAAGTTAGATTGTCAGTCCTCTTGTACTTAAGTCGGCATTGTGCCTTTTCTATAGAATTCGGATGCAATTTCTGTGTTTCGTCGTCAATAAGAATGTGCAAGGTATACAGTAAACCTGAAGTGAAGCATCGGAATATAAAACTGGACTCACAGGAGAGGTTCAAATCATAGAAAGTTAGAGTGTCAGTCCTCTTGAACTTAAGTCGGCATTGTGACTTTTGTATTAAATTCGGATGCAATTTCTGTGTTTCATCGTCAATAAGAAGGTCCAAGGGATACAGTAAACCTGAAGTGAAGCTTCGGAATCTAAAACTGGACTCACAGGAGAAGTTCAAATCATAGAAAGGTAGAGTGTCAGTCCTTTTGTACTTAAGTCGGCATTGTGCTTTTGTATTAAATTCGGATACAATTTCTGTGTTTCATCGTCAATAAGAGGGTCCAAGGGATACAGTAAACCTGAAGTGAAGCATCGGATTCTAAAACTGGACTCACAGGAGAGGTTCATATAATAGAAAGTTAGAGTGTCAGTCCTCTTGTAATTAAGTATTCATTGTGCCTTTTGTATAAAATTCCGATGCAATTTCTGTGTTTCGTCGTCAATAAGAAGGTGCAAGGTATACAGTAAACATAAAGTGAAGCATCGGAATCTAAAACTGGAATCACAGGGGAGGTTCAAATCACAGAATGAGAGAGTGTCAGTCCTCTTGTATTTAAGTCGGCATTGTGCCTTTTGTATCAAATTCGGATGTATTTTCTGTGTTTCTTCATCAATAAGAAGGTCCAAGGGATACAGTAAACCTGATGTGAAGCATCGGAATCTAAAACTGGACTCACAGGAGAGGTTCAAAACATAGAAAGTGAGAGTGTCAGTCCTCTTGTACTTAAGTCGCCATTGTGCCTTTTGTAATAAATTCGGATACAATTTCTGTGTTTCATCGTCAATAAGAAGGTGCAAGGTATACAATAAACCTGAAGTGAAACATCGGAATCTAAAACTGGACTCACAAGGGAGGTTCAAATCATAGAATGTGAGAGTGTCAATCCTCCTGTACTTAAGTCGGCATTGTGTCTTATGTATTAAAGTCGGATGCAATTTCTGTGTTTCATCGTCAATAAGAAGGTCCAAGGGATACAGTAAACCTGAAGTGAAGCATCGGAATCTAAAACTGGACTCACAGGAGAGGTTCAAATCATAGAAAGTTAGAGTGTCACTCCTCTTGTACTTAAGTCGGCATTGTGGCTTTTGAATTTAATTCCGATGCAATTCCTGTGTTTCATCGTCAATAAGAAGGTGCAAGGTATACAGTAAACCTGAAGTGAAGCTTCGGAATCTAAAACTGTACTCACAGGAGAGGTTCAAATCATAGAAAGTTAGAGTGTCACTCCTCTTGTACTTAAGTCGGCATTGTGGCTTTTGAATTTATTTCCGATGCAATTCCTGTGTTTCATCGTCATTAAGAAGGTGGAAGGTATACAGTAAACCTGAAGTTAAGCATCGGAATCTAAAACTAGACACACAGAAGAGGTTCAAATCACAGAAAGTTAGAGTGTCACTCCCCTTGTACTTCAAACGGCATTGTGGCTCTCGAATTTAATTCCGATGCAATTCCTGTGTTTCATCGTCAATAAGACGGTCCAAGGTATACAGTAAACCTGAAGTTAATCATCGGAATCTAAAACTATACTCACAAGAGAGGCTCAAATCATAGAAAGTTAGAATGTCAGTCCTCTTATACATAAGTCGGCTTTGTGCCTTTTGAATTTAATTCCGATGCAATTTCTGAGCTTCATCGTCAAAAAGACGGTCCAAGGCAGACAGTAAACGTGAAGTGAAGCATCGGAATCTAAAACTGGACTCACAATAGAGGTTCAAATCTTAGAACGTTAGATTGTCAGTCCTCTTGCACTTAAGTCGGCATTGTGCCTTTTGTATAGAATTCGGATGCAATTTCTGTGTTTCGTCGTCAATAAGAAGGTGCAAGGTATACAGTAAACCTGAAGTGAAGCATCGGAATATAAAACTGGACTCACAGGAGAGGTTCAAATGATAGAAAGTGAGAGTGTCAGTCCTCTTGTACTTAAATCGGCATTGTGCATTTTGAATTTAATTCCGATGCAATTTCTGTGCTTCATCGTCAAAAAGAAGGTCCAAGGCATACAGTAAAACTGAAGTGAAGCATCGGAATCTAAAACTAGACTCAGATTAGAGGTTCAAATCATAGAAAGTTAGATTGTGAGTCCTCTTGTACTTAAGTCGGCATTGTGCCTTTTGTATTAAATTCGGATGCAATTTCTGTGTTTCATCGTCAATAAGAAGGTCCACGGGATACAGTAAACCAGAAGTGAATCATCGGAATCTAAAGCTGGACTCACAGGAGAGGTTCAAATCATAGAAAGTTAGAGTGTCAGTCCTCTTGTACTTAACTCGGCATTGTGCCTTTTGAATATAATTCCGATGCAATTTCTGTGTTTCATCGTCATTACGAAGGTCCAAGGTATACAGTAAACCTGAAGTTAAGCTTCGGAATCTAAAACTGGAGTCACAGGATTGGTTCAAATCATAGAAAGTTAGAGTGTCAGTCCTCTTGTACTTAAGTCGGCATTGTGACTTTTGTATTAAATTCGGATTCAATTTCTGTGTTTCATCGTCAATAAGCAGGTGCAAGGGTTACAGTAAACCGGAAGTAAAGCATCGGAAACTAATACCGAATCCACAGGAGAGGTTCAAATCATAGAAAGTTAGAGTGTCAGTCCTCTTGTACTTAAGTCGGCATTGTGAATTTTGTATTTAATTCCGATGCAATTTCTGTGTTTCATCGTCAATAAGAAGGTGCAAGGTATATAGTAAACCTGAAGTGAAGCATCGGAACCTAAAACTGGACTCACAGGAGAGGTTCAAATCATAGAAAGTTAGAGTGTCAGTCCTCTTGTAATTAAGTCTTCATTGTGCCTTTTGTATAAATTTCGGATGCAATTTCTGTGTTTCGTCGTGAATAAGAAGGTGCAAGGTATACAGTAAACCTGAAGGGAAGCATCGGAATCTAAAACTTGACTCACAGAAGTAGTTCAAATCATAGAAAGTGAGAGTGTCAGTACTCTTGTACTGAACTCGGCATTGTGCCTTTTGTATTAAATTCGGATGAATTTCTGTGTTTCTCCGTCAATACGAAGGTCAAAGTTATGCAGTAAACCTGAAGTGAAGCATCAGAATCGAAAACTGCACTCACAGGACAGGTTCAAATCATTGAAAGTGGGAGTGTCAGTCCTCTTGTACTTAAGTCGACATGGGCGTTTTGAATTTAATTCCGATGCAATTTCTGTGTTTCATCGTCAATAACAAGGTCCAAGGTATACAGTAAACCTAAGGTTAAGCATCGGAATCTAAAACTAGACACACAGGAGAGGATCAAATCATAGAAAGTTAGAATGTCAGTCCTCTTATACATAAGTCGGCTTTGTGCCTTTTGAATTTAATTCCGATGCAATTTCTGAGCTTCATCGTCAAAAAGACGGTCCAAGGCAGACAGTAAACCTGAAGTGAAGCATCGGAATCTAAAACTGGACTCACAATAGAGGTTAAAATCATAGAAAGTTAGATCGTCAGTCCTCTTGTACTTAAGTCGGCATTGTGCCTTATGTATAGAATTCGGATGCAATTTCTGTGTTTCGTCGTCAATATGAAGGTGCAAGGTATACAGTAAACGTGAAGTGAAGCATCCGAATATAAAACTGGACTCACAGGAGAGGTTCAAATGATAGAAAGTGAGAGTGTCAGTCCTCATGTACTTAAATCGGCATTGTGCCTTTTGAATTTAATTCCGATGCAATTTCCGTGCTTCATCGTCAAAAAGAAGGTCCAATGCATACAGTAAAACTGAAGTGAAGCATCGGAATTTAAAACTAGACTCAGATTAGAGGTTCAAATCATAGAAAGTTAGATTGTCAGTCCTCTTGTACTTAAGTCGGCATTGTGCCTTTTGTATTAAATTCGGATGCAATTTCTGTGTTTCATCGTCAATAAGAAGGTCCAAGGTATACAGTAAACCTGAAGGTAGGCATCGGAATCTAAAACTAGACACACAGGAGAGGTTCAAATCATAGAAAGTTAGAGTGTCACTCCCCTTGTACTTAAGACGGCATTGTGGCTTTTGAATTTAATTCCGATGCAATTCCTGTGTTTCATCGTCAATAAGACGGTCCAAGGTATACAGTAAACCTGAAGTTAAGCATCGGAATCTAAAACTATACTCACAGGAGAGGCTCAAATCATAGAAAATTAGAATGTCAGTCCTCTTATACATAAGTCGGCTTTGTGTTTTTGAATTTAATTCCGATGCAATTTCTGAGATTCATCGTCAAAAAGACGGTCCAAGGCAGACAGTAAACCTGAAGTGAAGCATCGGAATCTAAAACTGGACTCACAATAGAGGTTCAAATCATAGAAAGTTAGATTGTCAGTCCTCTTGTACTTAAGTCGGCATTGTGCCTTTTGTATAGAATTCGGATGCAATTTCTGTGTTTCGTCGTCAATAAGAAGGTGCAAGGTATACAGTAAACCTGAAGTGAAGCATCGGAATATAAAACTGGACGCACAGGAGAGGTTCAAATCATAGAAAGTTAGAGTGTCAGTCCTCTTGAACTTAAGTCGGCATTGTGACTTTTGTATTAAATTCGGATGCAATTTCTGTGTTTCATCGTCAATAAGAAGGTCCAAGGGATACAGTAAACCTGAAGTGAAGCTTCGGAATCTAAAACTGGACTCACAGGAGAGGTTCAAATTATAGAAAGTTAGAGTGTCAGTCCTTTTGTACTTAAGTCGGCATTGTGCCTTTTGTTTTAAATTCGGATACAATTTCTGTGTTTCATCGTCAATAAGAAGGTCCAAGGGATACAGTAAACCTGAAGTGAAGCATCAGATTCTAAAACTGGACTCACAGTAGAGGTTCAACTAATAGAAAGTTAAAGTGTCAGTCCTCTTGTACTCAAGTCGGCATTGTTCCTTTTGTATTTAATTCCGATGCAATTTCTGTGTTTCATCGTCAATAAGAAGGTGCAAGGTATACAGTAAACCTGAAGTGAAGCGTCGGAATCTAAAACTGGATTCACAGGGGACGTTCAAATCATTGAAAGTTAGAGTGTCAATCCTCTTGTAATTAAGTCTTCATTGTGCCTTTTGTATAAAATTCCGATGCAATTTCTGTGCTTCATCGTCAAAAAGAAGGTCCAAGGTATACAGTAAACCTGAAGTTAAGCATCGGAATCTAATACTAAACTCACAGGTGAGGTTCAAATCATAGAATGTTAGAGTGTCACTCCTCTTGTACTTAAGCCGGCATTGTGGCTTTTGAATTTAATTCCGATGCAATTCCTGTGTTTCATCGTCAATAAGAAGGTGCAAGGTATACAGTAAACATGAAGTGAAGCATCGGAATCTAAAACTGGACTCACAGGAGAGGTTCAAATCATAGAAAGTTAAAGTGTCAGTCCTCATGTAATTCAGACGGCATTGTGCCTTTTGTATAAAATTCGGATGAATTTCTATGTTCCGTCGTCAATAAATAGGTACAAGGTATACAGTAAAACTGAAGTGAAGCATCGGAATCTAAAACTGGACTCACAGGAGAGGTTCAAATCATAGAAAGTGAGAGTATCAGTCCTCTTGTAATTAAGTTGGCATTGTGCTATTTTGAATTTAATTCCGATGCAATTCCTGTGTTTCATCGTCAATAAGACGGTCCAAGATATACAGTAAACCTGAAGTTAAGCATCGGAATCTAAAACTATACTCACAGGAGAGGCTCAAATCATAGAAAGTTTGAATGTCAGTCCACTTATACATAAGTCGGCTTTGTGCCTTTTGAATTTAATTCCGATGCAATTTCTGAGCTTCATCGTCAAAAAGACGGTCCAAGGCAGAATCTAAAACTGGACTCACAGGAGAGGTTCAAATCATAGAAAGTTAGATTGTCAGTCCTCTTGTACTTAAGTCGGCATTGTGCCTTTTGTATAGAATTCGGATGCAATTTCTGTGTTTCGTCGTCAATAAGAAGGTGCAAGGTATACAGTAAACCTGAAGTGAAGCATCGCAATATAAAACCGGACTCACAGGAGAGGTTCAAATGATAGAAAGTGAGAGTGTCAGTCCTCTTGTACTTAAATCGGCATTGTGCCTTTTGAATTTAATTCCGATGCAATTTCTGTGCTTCATCGTCAAAAAGAAGGTCCAAGGCATACAGTAAAACTGAAGTGAAGCATCGGAATCTAAAACTAGACTCAGCTTAGAGGTTCAAATAATAGAAAGTTAGATTGTCAGTCCTCTTGTACTTATGTCGGCATTGTGCCTTTTGTATTAAATTCGGATGCAATTTCTGTGTTTCATCGTCAATAAGAAGGTCCAAGGGATACAGTAAACCAGAAGTGAAGCATCGGAATCTAAAGCTGGACTCACAGGAGAGGTTCAAATCATAGAAAGTTAGAGTGTCAGTCCTCTTGTACTTAACTCGGCATTGTGCCTTTTGAATATAATTCCGATGCAATTTCTGTGTTTCATCGTCATTACGAAGGTCCAAGGTATACAGTAAACCTGAAGTTAAGCATCGGAATCTAAAACTGGACTCACAGGAGTGGTTCAAATCATAGAAAGTTAGAGTGTCAGTCCTCTTGTACTTAAGTCGGCATTGTGACTTTTGTATTAAATTTCGATGCAATTTCTGTGTTTCATCGTCAATAAGCAGGTGCAAGGGTTACAGTAAACCGGAAGTAAAGCATCGGAAACTAATACTGAACTCACAGGAAAGGTTCAAATCATAGAAAGTTAGAGTGTCAGTCCTCTTGTACTTTAGTCAGCATTGTTAATTTTGTATTTAATTCCGATGCAATTTCTGTGTTTCATCGTCATTAAGAAGGTGCAAGGTATATAGTAAACCTGAAGTGAAGCATCGGAATCTAAAACTGGACTCACAGGAGAGGTTCAAATCATAGAAAGTTAGAGTGTCAGTCCTCTTGTAATTAAGTCTTCATTGTGCCTTTTGAATTTAATTCCGATGCAATTTCTGTGCTTCATCGTCCAAAAGAAGGTCCAAGGCATACAGTAAACCTGAAGTGAAGCATCGGAATCTAAAACTGGACTCACATTAGAGGTTCAAATCATAGAAAGTTAGATTGTCAGTCCTCTTGTACTTAAGTCGTCATTGTGGCTTTTGTGTTAAATTCGGATGCAATTTCTGTGTTTCATCGTCAATAAGAAGGTCCAAGGGATACAGTAAACCCGAAGTGAAGCATCGGAATCTAAAGCTGGACTCACAGGAGAGGTTCAAATCATAGTAAGTTAGAGTGTCAGTCCACTTGTACTTAACTCTGCATTGTGCCTTTTGAATTTAAATCCGATGCAATTTCTGTGTTTCATCGTCAATAAGAGGGTGCAAGGTATACAGTAAACCTGAAGTGAAGCATCGGAATCTATAAACCGGACTCACAGGAGAGGTTCAAATCATAGAAAGTTAGAGTGTCGGTCCTCTTTTAATTAAGTCAGCATTGAGCCTTTTGTATAAAATTCGGATGCAATGTCTGTGTTTCGTCGTCAATAAAAAGGTGCAAGGTATACAGTAAACCTGAAGTGAAGCATCGGAATCTAAAGCTGGACTTACGGGAGAGTTTCAAATCATAGAAAGTGAGAGTGTAAGTCCTCTTGTACTTAAGTCGGCATTGTGTCTTTTGTATTAAATTCGGATGCAATTTCTGTGTTTCATCGTCAATAAGAAGGTCCAAGGGACACAGTAAACCTGAAGTGACGCATCGGAATCTAAAAATGGACTCACAGGAGAGGTTCAAATCATAGAGAGTTAGAGTGTCAGTCCTCTTGTACTTAACTCGGCATTGTGCCTTTTTAATTTAATTCCGATGCAATTTCTGTGTTTTATCGTCAATAAGAAGGTGAAAAGTATACAGGAAACATGAAGTGAAGCATCGGAATCTAAAACTGGACTCACGGGAGAGGTTCAAATCATAGAAAGTGAGAGTGTCAGTCCTCTTGTACTTAAGTCGGCATTGTGCCCTTTGCATTAATTTCGGTTGCAATTTCTGTGTTTCATCGTCAACACGAAGGTCCAAGGGATACAGTAAACCTGAAGTGAAGCATCGGAACCGAAAATTGGACTCACAGGAGAGGTTCAAATCGTCGAAAGTGAGAGTGACAGTACTCTTGTACTTAAGTCGGCATGGGCTTTTTGAATTTAATTCCGATGCATTTCCGTGTTTCATCGTCAATAAGAAGGTCCAAGGGATACAGTAAACCTGAAGTTAAGCATCGGAATCTAAAACTAGACTCACAGGAGAGGTTTAAATCATAGAAAGTTAGAGTGTCATTCCTCTTGTACTGAAGTCGTCATTGTGGCTTTTGAATTTAATTCCGATGCAATTCCTGTGTTTCATCGTCAATAAGAAGGTCCAAGGTATACAGTAAACCTGAAGTTAAGGGGATACGGAATCACCTATCCCCGCAATGTTAATATATGCCTACTATAGGGAACATTTTCTCACAAACTACTGGAGACAGAGAGGTAAAAATTTTACTGTATGTGCATTCATATGTTACAACAATACTGAAACAACAGTTTATTGTCAAAGTATTTTCTTACAGAGATATTGTACATTTATTTTTAAGTAAATTTTTTCCATCGCTTTTTACTAGACTATCACCCCTAAGTCTTTTGTAAATCAAGTAATTAAAAAATCGTTGTTTCAGTATGTAATAGGGACCTATGTCACTACGTCATAAAAATTTCAGACTTCTAGGTTGACCAGTACCTGAGATAATGTTCCTAGATGAAGTAAAAAGTAAACTTACGGGAAACGGAGAAAGAAGATTAAAACATTCCTGATCCGTAGCTAATACCCCCTTCACAGTCTTCATAATCATCTTCAAGTCTTCTTTTGGCACCCCTCTGCACCTGTCTTGCTTTTTTCACTAATGTCTTGATTATATTATCAGCATGCCTTAGTCTGTGCTGATCTAAAAAGAACATAGCACGTACCGTACGGGAACCAACACACATACCCAACTTTTGAAGGACCTGGCATTTAGTTATATTTCCAAGATTGAAGGTTGCCACAGCATCATACACACCAAAATGTAGTGTATTAATTCCGACAAACACTGTTTTTGGGAGACGATGCCATATCACACTATTCAAGCACTCGTTGGGGTTCTGCGTTTTTCCGTGAAGACATTTCATCAGAAGACTTCTGTCAGCCAGATCTCTGAAAATGGGCTTTATTTCTGCCATGATGGCTGATGGTAGACTGTGGTGGTGAATGTATTTCTCTCCTGTTGTTAGTCCCCTATTGTATTTACACCAGCTGTTTTCACCTTTGGGGCACAAACCATGTTGTGGATGCTTATCCGTGGATGCGGTGTGGAAATATAAAGCCCATATAGCTCTCCTCATTTCTTCAAGATTGCCTGTATTTTGCCTGATTGCAAGGCCATAGCAGTTCTGAATGTGGTCTATTATGGAATCAGTCAATCTTCCTCTGCCATCCAAGGTTTTCCCATCATCTAGTTTTTTCCCTTTCATAACTGATTTTAACCTTCTCAGCATCGCACCCATTCTCTTCTGCACATGTCCTATACATTCAAGTTTGCTTATATTTACACTGTTCCCATATGGTTTGCTTTCCAAAACTTCTTTGAATGCTTTAGAGTCACCATCTCCCAGATATTTGACATAGCGAACATTATACCACTGTGAAGAGCGATGAAAAATTTTCTTCACCCCAGCAACCTCCATGCCACCACTACTACCATAATAATTAGCAATACAGTCATCACTGTGTTCATTTTTCAGCCTGCCTGTGCACCTACAGTATTTAGACATTATTGCAACATCAATAACCTTGCCAGTATCAACACTAGTTGCTGTTACAACACCATTGTTGGAGGTGTGGCCCCTTTTCTGCCACGTGCCATCAAACGCCACTGTGAGGTCACGACTGCCGTCATTTTCTTCCACTGCTTCTTCCACAGCAACCTGCATTGACTTCTGTGCTACATCTTCAACTGCAGATCCTAGTACATAATTGTAAGCTTCAAACTTTGAAGGTGCACTTGGAAGATTTAGAACACCACATAGCATATCACCAGCTGCTTTGCCCTTACCAATTGCTCGCAATCCATAAACTAACCTAATATTTACACTATAAAGTTCAGTTTTCTTGTATCCATTATTTACAGTTACTGAAACCGAACTTGGAAACTTACAGCTGTATTTACAAACACTGCATATTAAATTAAACTGGGCAGCCAGGCCAACATGGGATTCTACTTTCAGAGAAACGTTTCCATGACATTTTTTGCAGCACAAACTGTTTTCAAGAGCTTCACACAATATATTCGTATCAATGAGTTCAAAAACTTCATTCCCTCTATCAAGTAAATTATATTTCTCTTCCAAATCTCTTAGTTTTTTATGAGAAGCACTGTTTTCATTTGGTGTAAGTTCGTTCGGCAAATCAGTAATAAGTGGATTCACATTTTCCAACAGTGATGATGATGAACTGCTTTGCTTTGCTAATGAATCATTATTTCTTTTCTTTTGCCAGTTCACACGCTTTTTAAATACTTTTGCTTTAGCTCTAGGCATTTTCACTGCGAAAAATGAAGCACTAAATACGAAATAACTCAACAACAACTACTTTCTTAAATCACACTGTTTACAAAACAGTCCCGCCACAAAGTCAAAGAGTAACTTGAGGAAACCAGAGAGAAACATTTTCGGGCAACTAGTGTATAAATAGTCGCTGGAAACCGGGATATTTGAATTCATGTCACTTTAAAGGTACTGCCAAAAAGTTCATGGTCAGCCACGAGAGACGTGTATAACTAAAGCGCAATACCCGATCTCACAAATATATAAAAATAATAATAGTTATAATTGTAGTAGAGCTATGTATGATACGTCATTTTAAAGAGGAAACATGGCAGAATATAATACGCCAATAAAAAAAAATTCGATTTTTTAACCCAAAATCCGATTCCGTATCCCCTTAAGCTTCGGAATCTAAAACTATACTCACAGGAGAGGTTCAAATCATAGAAAGTTAGAGTGTCAGTACTCTTGTACTTAAGTCGGCATTGTGCTTTTTGAATTTAATTCCAATGCAATTTCTGTGCTTCATCGTCAAAAAGAAGGTCCAAGGCAGACAGTAAACCTTAAGTGAAGCATCGGAATCCAAAACTGGAGTCACATTTGGGGTTCAAATCATAGAAAGTTAGATTGTCAGTCCTATTGTACTTAAGTTGGTATTGTGCCTTTTTTATAGAATTCGGATGCAATTTCTGTGTTTCTTCGAAAAAAAGAAGGTGCAACGTAAACAGTAAACCTGAAGTGAAGCATCGGAATCTAAAACTTGACTCACAGAAGAGGTTCAAATCATAGAAAGTTAGAGTGTCACTCCTCTTGTACTTAAGTTGGCATTGTGGCTTTTGAATTTAATTCCGATGCAATTCCTGTGTTTCATCGTCAATAAGAAGGTCCAAGGGATACAGTAAACCTGAAGTGAAGCATCGGAATCTAAAACTGGACTCACAGGAGAGGTTCAAATCATAGATAGTTAGAGTGTCAGCCCTCTTGTACTTAAGTCGGCATTGTGCCTTTTGCATTTAATTCCGATGCAATTTCTGTGTTTCATCGTCAATAAGAAGGTGCAAGGTATACAGTAAACCTGAAGTGAAGCATCGGAATCTAAAACTGGACTCACAGGAGAGGTTCAAATCATAGAATGTTAGAGTGTCAGTCCTCTTTTAATTAAGTTGGCATTGTGCCTTTTGTATAAAATTCGGATGCAATTTCTGTGTTTCGTCGTCAATAAGAAGGAGCAAGGTATACAGTAAACCTGAAGTGAAGCATGGGAATCTAAATCTGGACTTACGGGAGAGGTTCAAATCATAGAAAGTGAGAGTGTCAGTCCTCTTGTACTTAAGTCGGCATTGTGCCTATTGTATTAAATTCGGATGCAAATTCTGTGTTTCATCGTCAATAAGAAGGTGCAAGGTATACAGTAAACCTGAAGTGAAGCATCGGATTCTAAAACTGGACTCACAGGCGAGGTTCAAATCATAGAAAGTGAGAGTGTCAATCCTCTTGTACTTAAGTCGGCATTGTGTCTTTTGTATTAAATTCGGATGCAATTTCTGTGTTTCATCGTCAATAAGAAGGTCCTAGGGATGCAGTAAACCTGAAGTGACGCATCGGAATCTAAAACTGGACTCACAGGAGAGGTTCAAATCATAGGAAGTTAGTGTCAGTCCTCTTGTACTTAAGTCGGCATTGTGCATTTTTAATTTAATTCCGATGCAATTTCTGTGTTTTATCGTCAATAATAAGGTGCAAAGTATACAGGAAACATGAAGTGAAGCATCGGAATCTAAAACTGGACTCACAGGAGATGTTCAAATCATAGAAAGTGAGAGTGTCAGTCCTCTTGTACTTAAGTCGGCATTGTGCCCTTTGCATTAAATTCGGTTGCAATTTCTGTGTTTCTTCGTCAATACGAAGGTCCAAGGGATACAGTAAACCTGAAGTGAAGCATCGGAACTGAAAACTGGACTCATAGGAGAGGTTCAAATCATCGAAAGTGAGAGTGGCAGTCCTCTTGTACTTAAGTCGGCATGGGCTTTTTGAATTTAATTCCGATGCAATTCTGTGTTTCATCGTCAATAAGAAGTTCCAAGGTATACAGTAAACCTGAAGTTAAGCATCGGAATAGAAAACTAGACACACAGGAGGGGTTCAAATCATAGAAAGTTAGAGTGTCACTCCTCTTGTACTGAAGTCGGCATTGTGGCTTTTGAATTTAATTCCGATACAATTCCTGTGTTTCATCGTCAATAAGAAGGTCCAAGGTATACAGTAAACCTGAAGTTAAGGCTCGGAATCTAAAACTATACTCACAGGAGAGGTTCAAATCACAGAAAGTTAGAGTGTCAGTACTCTTGTACTTAAGTCGGCATTGTGCTTTTTGAATTTAATTCCGATGCAATTTCTGTGCTTCATCGTCAAAAATAAGGTCCTAGGCAGACAGTAAACCTGAAGTGAAGCATCGGAATCTAAAACTGGACTCACATTAGAGGTTCAAATCATAGAAAGTTAGATTGTCTGTCCTCTTGTACTTAAGTTGGTATTGTGCATTTTTATAGAATTCGGATGCAATTTCTGTGTTTCGTCGACAAAAAGAAGGTGCAACGTAAACAGTAAACCTGTGTGAAGCATCGGAATCTAAAACTTGACTCACAGAAGAGGTTCAAATCACAGAAAGTGAGAGTGTCAGTCCTCTTGTACTTAAGTCGGCATTGTGCCTTTTGTATTAAATTCAAATGCAATTTCTATGTTTCACCGTCAATACGAAGGTCCAAG
This sequence comes from Schistocerca serialis cubense, assembly GCF_023864345.2. Taxonomy (NCBI): domain Eukaryota; kingdom Metazoa; phylum Arthropoda; class Insecta; order Orthoptera; family Acrididae; genus Schistocerca; species Schistocerca serialis. The sequence continues at coordinate 2,669,531 of NW_026048462.1, forward strand.
GGATCCAGTAAACCTGAAGGGAAGCATCGGAAACGAAACTAGACTCACAGGAGAAGTTCAAATCATAGAAAGTTAGAGTGTCACTCCTCTTGTACTTAAGTTGGCATTGAGCCTTTTGAAGTTAATTCCGATGCAATTTCTGTGCTTCATCGTCAAAAAGAAGGTCCAAGGCAGTCAGTAAACCTCAAGTGAAGCATCGGAATCTAAAACTGGACTCACATTAGCGGTTCAAATCATAGAAAGTGAGAGTGTCAGTCCTCTTGTACTTAAGTCAGCATGGGCCTTTTGAATTTAATTCCGATGCATTTCTGTGTTTCATCGTCAATAAGAAGGTCCACGGTATACAGTAAACCTTAAGTTAAGCATCGGAATCTAAAACTAGAATCACTGGAGAGGTTGAAATCATAGAAAATTAGAGTGCCAGTCCTCTTGTACTTAAGTCGGCATTGTGGCTTTTGAATTTAATTCCGATGCAATTCCTGTGTTTCATCGTCAATAAGAAGGACCAAGGTATACAGTAAACCTGAAGTTAAGCTTAAGAATCTAAAACTATACTCACAGGAGAAGTTCAAATCATAGAAAGTTAGAGTGTCAGTCCTCTTGTACTTAAGTCGGCATTGTGCCTTTTGAATTTAATTCCGATGCAATTTCTGTGCTTCATCGTCAGAAAGAAGGTCCAAGGCAGACAGTAATCCTTAAGTGAAGCATCGGAATCTAAAACTGGACTCACATTAGAGGTTCTAATCATAGGAAGTTAGATTGTCTGTCCTCCTGTACTTAAGTAGGCATTGTGCCTTTGGATAGAATTCGGATGCAATTTCTGTGTTTCGTCGTCAAAAAGAAGGTGCAAGGTAAACAGTAAACCTGAAGTGAAGCATCGGAATCTAAAACTGGACTCACAGGAGAGGTTCAAATCATAGAAAGTGAGAGTGTCAGTCCACTTGAACTTAAGTCGGCATTGTGCCTTTTGAATTTAATTCCGATGCAATTTATGTGCTTCATCGTCAAAAAGAAGGTCCAAGGCATACAGTAAACCTGAAGTGAAGCTTCGGAATCTAAAACTGGACTCACATTAGAGGTTCAAATCATAGAAAGTTAGATTGTCAGTCCTCTTGTACTTAAGTCGGCATTGTGCCTTTTGTATTAAATTCGGATGCAATATCTGTGTTTCATCGTCAATAAGAAGGTCCAAGGAATACAGTAAACCCGAAGTGAAGCATCAGAATCTGAAGCTGGACTCACAGGAGAGGTTCAAATCATAGAAAGTTAGAGTGTCAGTCCCCTTGTACTTAACTCGGTAATGTGCTTTTTGAATTTTATTCCGATGCAATTTCTGTGTTTCATCGTCAATACGAAGGTCCAAGGTATACAGTAAACCTGAAGTTAAGCATCAGAATCTAAAACTGGACTCACAGGAGAGGTTCAAATCATAGAAAGTTAGAGTGTCAGTCCTCTTGTACTGAAGTCGTCATTGTAACTTTTGTATTAAATTCGGATGCAATTTCTGTATTTCATCGTCAATAAGAAGGTCCAAGGGATACAGTAAACCTGAAGTGAAGCTGCGGAATCTAAAACTGGACTCACAGGAGAGGTTCAAATCATTGAAAGTTAGAGTGTCAATCCTCTTGTACTTAAGTCGGCATTGTGTCTTTTGTATTAAATTCGGATGCAATTTCTGTGTTTCATCGTTAATTAGAAGGTCCAAGGGATACAGTAAACCTGAAGTGAAGCATCGGAATCTAAAACTGGACTCACAGGAGAGGTTCAAATCATAGAAAGTTAGGGTGTCAGTCCTCTTGTACCTAAGTCGGCATTGTGCATTTGAATTTAATTCCGATGCAATTTCAGTGTTTTATCGTCAATAAGAAGGTGCAAAGTATACAGGAAACATGAAGTGAAGCATCGGAATCTAAAACTGGACTAACAGGAGAGGTTCAAATCATAGAAAGTGAGAGTGTCAGTCCTCTTGTACTTAAGTCGGCATTGTGCCCTTTGTATTAAATTCGGATGTAATTTCTATGTTTCATCGTCAACACGAAGGTCAAAGGGATACAGTAAACCTGAAGTGAAGCATCGGAATCGAAAACTGGACTCACAGGAGAGGTTCAAATCATCGAAAGTGAGAGTGTCAGTCCTCTTGTACTTAAGTCGGCATTGTGCCGTTTGAATTTAATTCCGATGCATTTATGTGTTTCATCCTCAATAAGAAGGTCCAAGGTATACAGTAAACCTGAAGTTAAGCATCGGAATCTAAAACTAGACTCACAGGAGAGGTTCAAATCATAGAAAGTTAGAGTGTCACTCCTCTTGTACTTAAGTCGGTATCGTGGCTTTTGAATTTAATTCCGATGCAATTCCTTTGTTTCATCGTCAATACGAAGGTCCAAGGTATACAGTAAACCTGAAGTTAAGGTTCGGAATCTAAAACTACACTCACAGGAGAGGTTCAGATCATAGAGTTAGAGTGTCAGTCCTCTTGTACTTAAGTCGGCATTGTGCTTTTTGAATTTAATTCCGATGCAATTTCTGTGCTTCATCGTCAAAAAGAAGGTCCAAGGCAGACAGTAAACCTTAAGTGAAGCATCGGAATCTAAAACTGGACTCAACGGAGAGGTTCAAATCATAGAAAGTGAGAGTGTCAGTCCACTTGAACTTAAGTCGGCATCGTGACTTTGAATTTAATTCCGATGCAATTTCTGTGCTTCATCGTCAAAAAGAAGGTCCAAGGCATACAGTAAACCTGAAGTGAAGCATCGGAATCTAAAACTGGACTCATATTAGAGGTTCAAATCATAGAAAGTTAGATTGTCAGTCCTCTTGTACTTAAGTCGGCATTGTGCCTTTTGTATTAAATTCGGATGCAATATCTGTGTTTCATCGTCAATAAGAAGGTCCAAGGAATACAGTAAACCCGAAGTGAAGCATCGGAATCTAAAGCTTGACTCACAGGAGAGGTTCAAATCAAAGAAAGTTAGAGTGTCAGTCCCCTTGTACTTAACTCGGTATTGTGCTTTTTGAATTTAATTCCGATGCAATTTCTGTGTTTCATCGTCAATACGATGGTCCAAGGTATACAGTAAAACTGAAGTTAAGCATCAGAATCTAAAACTGGACTCACAGGAGAGGTTCAAATCATAGAAAGTTAGAGTGTCAGTCCTCTTGTACTTAGGTCGGCATTGTGCCCTTTGTATTAAATTCGGATGCAATTTCTGTGTTTCATCGTCAACACGAAAGTCCAAGGGATACAGTAAACCTGAAGTGAAGCATCGGAATCGAAAACTGGACTCACAGGAGAGGTTCAAATCATCGAAAGTGAGAGTGTCAGTCCTCTTTTACTTAAGTCGGCATGTGCCGTTTGAATTTAATTCCGATGCATTTCTGTGTTTCATCGTCAATAAGAAGGTCCAAGGTATACAGTAAACCTGAAGTTAAGCATCGGAATCTAAGACTAGACTCACTGGAGAGGTTCAAATCATAGAAAGTTAGAGTGTCAGTCCTCTTGTACTTAAGTCGGCATTGTGTCTTTTGTGTTAAATTCGGATGCAATTTCTATGTTTCATCGTCAATAAGAAGGTCCAAGGGATACAGTAAACCTGAAGTGAAACATCGGAATCTAAAACTGGACTCACAGGAGAGGTTCAAATCATAGAAAGTTAGAGTGTCAGTCCTCTTGTACCTAAGTCGGCATTGTGCCTTTTGAATTTAATTTCGATGCAATTTCAGTGTTTTATCGTCAATAAGAAGGTGCAAAGTATACAGGAAACATGAAGTGAAGCATCGGAATCTAAAACTGGACTAATAGGAGAGGTTCAAATCATAGAAAGTGAGAGTGTCAGTCCTCTTGTACTTAGGTCGGCATTGTGCCCTTTGTATTAAATTCGGATGCAATTTCTGTGTTTCATCGTCAACACGAATGTCCAAGGGATACAGTAAACCTGAAGTGAAGCATCGGAATCGAAAACTGGACTCACAGGAGAGGTTCAAATCATCGAAAGTGAGAGTGTCGGTCCTCTTGTACTTAAGTCGGCATTGTGCCGTTTGAATTTAATTCCGATGCATTTATGTGTTTCATCGTCAATAAGAAGGTCCAAGGTATACAGTAAACCTGAAGTTAAGGTACGGAATCTAAAACTATACTCACAGGAGAGGTTCAAATCACAGAGTTAGAGTGTCAGTCCTCTTGTACTTAAGTCGGCATTGTGCCTTTTGAATTTAATTCCGATGCAATTTCTGTGCTTCATCGTCAAAAAGAAGGTTCAAGGCAGACAGTAAACCTTAAGTGAAGCATCGGAATCTAAAACTGGACTCACATTAGAGGTTCAAATAATAGAAAGTTAGATTGTCAGTCCTCCTGTACTTAAGTTGACATTGTGCCTTTAGATATAATTCGGATGCAATTTCTTTGTTTCGTCGTCAAAAAGAAGGTGCAAGGTAAACAGTAAACCTGAAGTGAAGCATCGGAATCTAAAACTGGACTCACAGGAGAGGTTCAAATCATAGAAAGTGAGAGTGTCAGTCCACTTGAACTTAAGTCGGCATCGTGCCTTTGAATTTAATTCCGATGCAATTTCTGTGCTTCATCGTCAAAAAGAAGGTCCAAGGCATACAGTAAACCTGAAGTGAAGCATCGGAATCTAAAACTGGACTCACATTAGAGGTTCAAATCATAGAAAGTTAGATTGTCAGTCCCCTTGTACTTAACTCGGTATTGTGCTTTTTGAATTTAATTCCGATGCAATTTCTGTGTTTCATCGTCAATACGATGGTCCAAGGTATACAGTAAAACTGAAGTTAAGCATCAGAATCTAAAACTGGACTCACAGGAGAGGTTCAAATCATAGAAAGTTAGAGTGTCAGTCCTCTTGTACTTAGGTCGGCATTGTGCCCTTTGTATTAAATTCGGATGCAATTTCTGTGTTTCATCGTCAACACGAATGTCCAAGGGATACAGTAAACCTGAAGTGAAGCATCGGAATCGAAAACTGGACTCACAGGAGAGGTTCAAATCATCGAAAGTGAGAGTGTAAGTCCTCTTGTACTTAAGTCGGCATGTGCCGTTTGAATTTAATTCCGATGCATTTCTGTGTTTCATCGTCAATAAGAAGGTCCAAGGTATACAGTAAACCTGAAGTTAAGCATCGGAATCTAAGACTAGACTCACTGGAGAGGTTCAAATCATAGAAAGTTAGAGTGTCAGTCCTCTTGTACTTAACACGGCATTGTGTCTTTTGTATTAAATTCGGATGCAATTTCTGTGTTTCATCGTCAATAAGAACGTCCAAGGGATACAGTAAACCTGAAGTGAAACATCGGAATCTAAAACTGGACTCACAGGAGAGGTTCAAATCATAGAAAGTTAGAGTGTCAGTCCTCTTGTACCTAAGTCGGCATTGTGCCTTTTGAATTCAATTCCGATGCAATTTCAGTGTTTTATCGTCAATAAGAAGGTGCAAAGTATACAGGAAACATGAAGTGAAGCATCGGAATCTAAAACTGGACTAACAGGAGAGGTTCAAATCATAGAAAGTGAGAGTGTCAGTCCTCTTGTACTTAGGTTGGCATTGTGCCCTTTGTATAAAATTCGGATGCAATTTCTGTGTTTCATCGTCAACATGAATGTCCAAGGGATACAGTAAACCTGAAGTGAAGCATTGGAATCGAAAACTGGACTCACAGGAGAGGTTCAAATCATAGAAAGTTAGAGTGTCATTCCTCTTGAACGTAAGTCGGCATTGTGCCGTTTGAATTTAATTCCGATGCATTTATGTGTTTCATCGTCAATAAGAAGGTCCAAGGTATACAGTAAACCTGAAGTTAAGCATCGGAATCTAAAACTAGACTCACTGGAGAGGTTCAAATCATAGAAAGTTAGAGTGTCAGTCCTCTTGTACTTAAGTCGGCATTGTGGCTTTTGAATTTAATTCCGATGCAATTCCTGTGTTTCATCGTCAATAAAAAGGTCCAGGTATACAGTAAACCTGAAGTTAAGGTTCGGAATCTAAAACTATACTCACAGGAGAGGTTCAAATCACAGACTTAGAGTGTCAGTCCTCTTGTACTTAAGTCGGCATTGTGCCTTTTGAATTTAATTCCGATGCAATTTCTGTGCTTCATCGTCAAAAAGAAGGTTCAAGGCAGACAGTAAACCTTAAGTGAAGCATCGGAATCTAAAACTGGACTCACATTAGAGGTTCAAATCATAGAAAGTTAGATTGTCAGTCCTCCTGTACTTAAGTTGGCATTGTGCCTTTGGATAGAATTCGGATGCAATTTCTGTGTTTCGTCGTCAAAAAGAAGGTGCAAGGTAAACAGTTAACCTGAAGTGAAGCATCGGAATCTAAAACTTTACTCACAGGAGAGGTTCAAATCATAGAAAGTGAGAGTGTCATTCCTCTTGAACGTAAGTCGGCATTGTGCCTTTTGAATTTAATTCCGATGCAATTTCTGTGCTTCATCGTCAAAAAGAAGGTCCAAGGCATACAGTAAACCTGAAGTGAAGCATCGGAATCTAAAACTGGACTCACATTAGAGGTTCAAATCATAGAAAGTTAGATTGTCAGTCCTCTTGTACTTAAGTCGGCATTGTGCCTTTTGTATTAAATTCGGATGCAATATCTGTGTTTCATCGTCAATAAGAAGGTCCAAGGAATACAGTAAACCCGAAGTGAAGCATCGGAATCTAAAGCAGGACTCACAGGAGAGGTTCAAATCATAGAAAGTTAGAGTGTCAGTCCCCTTGTACTTAACTCGGAATTGTGCTTTTTGAATTTAATTCCGATGAAATTTCTGTGTTTCATCGTCAATACGAAGGTCCACGGTATACAGTAAACCTGAAGTTAAGCATCAGAATCTAAAACTGTACTCACAGGAGAGGTTCAAATCATAGAAATATTGAGTGTCAGTCCTCTTGTACTTAAGTCGGCATTGTGACTTTTGTATTAAATTCGGATGCAATTTCTGTGTTTCATCGTCAATAAGAAGGTACAAGGGATACAGTTAACCTGAACTGAAGCTTCGGAATCTAAAACTGGACTCACAGGAGAGGTTCAAATAATAGAAAGTTAGAGTGTCAGTCCTCTTGTACTTAAGTCGGCATTGTGCCTTTTGTATTAAATTCGGATACAATTTTTGTGTTTCATCGTCAAAAAGAAGGTCCAAGGCATACAGTAAACCTGAAGTGATGCGTCGGAATCTAAAACTGGACTCACATTAGAGGTTCAAATCATAGAAAGTTAGATTGTCAGTCTTCTTGTACTTAAGTCAGCATTGTGCCTTTTGTATTAAATTCGGATGCAATTTCTGTGTATCATCGTCAATACGGAGGTCCAAAGGATACAGTAACCCTCAAGTGAAGCATCGGAATCGAAAACTGGACTCACAGGACAGGTTCAAATCATAGAAAGTTAGAGTGTCAGTCCTCTTGTACTTACGTCGGAATTGTGCCTTTTAAATTTATTTCCGATGCAATGTCTGTGCTTCATCGTCAAAAAGAAGGTCCAAGGCTGACAGTAAACCTGAAGTGAAGCATCGGAATCTAAAACTGGACGCACATTAGAGGTTCAAATCATAGAAAGTTAGATAGTCAGTCCTCTTGTACTTAAGTCGGCATTGTGGCTTTTGTATTAAATTCGGATGCAATATCTGTGTTTCATCGTCAATAACAAGGTCCAAGGGACACAGTAAATCCGAAGTGAAGCATCGGAATCTAAAGCTGGACTCACAGGAGAGGTTCAAATAATAGAAAGTTAGAGTGTCAGTCCACTTGTACTTAACTCGGCATTGTGCCTTTTGAATTTAAATCCGATGCAATTTCTGTGTTTCATCGTCAATACGGATGTCCAAGGTATACAGTAAACCTGAAGTGAAGCATCGGAATCTAAAACCGGACTCACAGGAGAGGTTCAAATCATGGATAGTTAGAGTGTTAGTCCTCTTGTACTTAAGTCGGCATTGTGCTTTTTGTATTTAATTCCGATGCAATTTCTGTGTTTTATCGTCAATAAGAAGGTGCAAAGTATACAGGAAACCTGAAGTGAAGCATCGGAATCTAAAACTTGACTCACAGGAGAGGTTCCCATCATAGAAAGTGAGAGTGTCAGTCCTCTTGTATTTAAGTCGGCATTGTGCCTTTTGTATTAAATTCGGATGCAATTTCTGTGTATCATCGTCAATACGGAGGTCCAAAGGATACAGTAACCCTGAAGTGAAGCATCGGAATCGAAAACTGGAGTCACAGGAGAGGTTCAAACCATAGAAAGTGAGAGTGTCAGTCCTCTTGTACTTAAGTCGGCATGGGCATTTTGAATTTAATTCCGATGCAATTTCTGTGTTTCATCGTCAATAACAAGGTCCAAGGTATACAGTAAACCTGAAGTTAACCATCTGAATCTAAAACTAGACTCACAGGAGAGGTTCAAATCATAGAAATTTAGAGTGTCACTCCTCTTGTACTTAAGTCGGCATTGGGGCTTTTGAATTTAATTCCGATGCAATTCCTGTCTTTCATCGTCAATAAGAAGGTCCAAGGGATACAGTAAGCCTGAAGTGAAGCATCGGAATCTAAAACTGGACTCACAGGACAGGTTCAAATCATAGAAAGTTAGAGTGTCAGTCCTCTTGTACTTAAGCCGGAATTGTGCTTTTTAAATTTATTTCCGATGCAATTTCTGTGCTTCATCGTCAAAAAGAAGGTCCAAGGCTGACAGTAAACCTGAAGTGAAGCATCGGAATCTAAAACTGGACGCACATTAGAGGTTCAAATCATAGAAAGTTAGATTGTCAGTCCTCTTGTACTTAAGTCGGCATTGTGGCTTTTGTATTAAATTCGGATGCAATTTCTGTGTTTCATCGTCAATAACAAGGTCCAAGGGACACAGTAAATCCGAAGTGAAGCATCGGATTCTAAAGCTGGACTCACAGGAGAGGTTCAAATAATAGAAAGTTAGAGTGTCAGTCCTCTTGTACTTAAGTCGGCCTTGTGGCTTTTGAATTTAATTCCGATGCAATTCCTGTGTTTCATCGTCAATAAAAAGGTCCAGGTATACAGTAAACCTGAAGTTAAGGTTCGGAATCTAAAACTATACTCACAGGAGAGGTTCAAATCACAGACTTAGAGTGTCAGTCCTCTTGTACTTAAGTCGGCATTGTGCCTTTTGAATTTAATTCCGATGCAATTTCTGTGCTTCATCGTCAAAAAGAAGGTTCAAGGCAGACAGTAAACCTTAAGTGAAGCATCGGAATCTAAAACTGGACTCACATTAGAGGTTCAAATCATAGAAAGTTAGATTGTCAGTCCTCCTGTACTTAAGTTGGCATTGTGCCTTTGGATAGAATTCGGATGCAATTTCTGTGTTTCGTCGTCAAAAAGAAGGTGCAAGGTAAACAGTTAACCTGAAGTGAAGCATCGGAATCTAAAAATTTACTCACAGGAGAGGTTCAAATCATAGAAAGTGAGAGTGTCATTCCTCTTGAACGTAAGTCGGCATTGTGCCTTTTGAATTTAATTCCGATGCAATTTCTGTGCTTCATCGTCAAAAAGAAGGTCCAAGGCATACAGTAAACCTGAAGTGAAGCATCGGAATCTAAAACTGGACTCACATTAGAGGTTCAAATCATAGAAAGTTAGATTGTCAGTCCTCTTGTACTTAAGTCGGCATTGTGCCTTTTGTATTAAATTCGGATGCAATATCTGTGTTTCATCGTCAATAAGAAGGTCCAAGGAATACAGTAAACCCGAAGTGAAGCATCGGAATCTAAAGCAGGACTCACAGGAGAGGTTCAAATCATAGAAAGTTAGAATGTCAGTCCCCTTGTACTTAACTCGGAATTGTGCTTTTTGAATTTAATTCCGATGAAATTTCTGTGTTTCATCGTCAATACGAAGGTCCACGGTATACAGTAAACCTGAAGTTAAGCATCAGAATCTAAAACTGTACTCACAGGAGAGGTTCAAATCATAGAAATATTGAGTGTCAGTCCTCTTGTACTTAAGTCGGCATTGTGACTTTTGTATTAAATTCGGATGCAATTTCTGTGTTTCATCGTCAATAAGAAGGTACAAGGGATACAGTTAACCTGAAGTGAAGCTTCGGAATCTAAAACTGGACTCACAGGAGAGGTTCAAATAATAGAAAGTTAGAGTGTCAGTCCTCTTGTACTTAAGTCGGCATTGTGCCTTTTGTATTAAATTCGGATACAATTTTTGTGTTTCATCGTCAAAAAGAAGGTCCAAGGCATACAGTAAACCTGAAGTGATGCGTCGGAATCTAAAACTGGACTCACATTAGAGGTTCAAATCATAGAAAGTTAGATTGTCAGTCTTCTTGTACTTAAGTCAGCATTGTGCCTTTTGTATTAAATTCGGATGCAATTTCTGTGTATCATCGTCAATACGGAGGTCCAAAGGATACAGTAACCCTCAAGTGAAGCATCGGAATCGAAAACTGGACTCACAGGACAGGTTCAAATCATAGAAAGTTAGAGTGTCAGTCCTCTTGCACTTACGTCGGAATTGTGCCTTTTAAATTTATTTCCGATGCAATGTCTGTGCTTCATCGTCAAAAAGAAGGTCCAAGGCTGACAGTAAACCTGAGTTAAGCATCGGAATCTAAAACTGGACGCACATTAGAGGTTCAAATCATAGAAAGTTAGATAGTCAGTCCTCTTGTACTTAAGTCGGCATTGTGGCTTTTGTATTAAATTCGGATGCAATTTCTGTGTTTCATCGTCAATAACAAGGTCCAAGGGACACAGTAAATCCGAAGTGAAGCATCGGAATCTAAAGCTGGACTCACAGGAGAGGTTCAAATAATAGAAAGTTAGAGTGTCAGTCCACTTGTACTTAACTCTGCATTGTGCCTTTTGAATTTAAATCCGATGCAATTTCTGTGTTTCATCGTCAATACGGATGTCCAAGGTATACAGTAAACCTGAAGTGAAGCATCGGAATCTAAAACCGGACTCACAGGAGAGGTTCAAATCATGGATAGTTAGAGTGTTAGTCCTCTTGTACTTAAGTCGGCATTGTGCTTTTTGTATTTAATTCCGATGCAATTTCTGTGTTTTATCGTCAATAAGAAGGTGCAAAGTATACAGGAAACCTGAAGTGAAGCATCGGAATCTAAAACTTGACTCACAGGAGAGGTTCCCATCATAGAAAGTGAGAGTGTCAGTCCTCTTGTATTTAAGTCGGCATTGTGCCTTTTGTATTAAATTCGGATGCAATTTCTGTGTATCATCGTCAATACGGAGGTCCAAAGGATACAGTAACCCTGAAGTGAAGCATCGGAATCGAAAACTGGAGTCACAGGAGAGGTTCAAACCATAGAAAGTGAGAGTGTCAGTCCTCTTGTACTTAAGTCGGCATGGGCATTTTGAATTTAATTCCGATGCAATTTCTGTGTTTCATCGTCAATAACAAGGTCCAAGGTATACAGTAAACCTGAAGTTAACCATCTGAATCTAAAACTAGACTCACAGGAGAGGTTCAAATCATAGAAATTTAGAGTGTCACTCCTCTTGTACTTAAGTCGGCATTGGGGCTTTTGAATTTAATTCCGATGCAATTCCTGTCTTTCATCGTCAATAAGAAGGTCCAAGGGATACAGTAAGCCTGAAGTGAAGCATCGGAATCTAAAACTGGACTCACAGGACAGGTTCAAATCATAGAAAGTTAGAGTGTCAGTCCTCTTGTACTTAAGCCGGAATTGTGCTTTTTAAATTTATTTCCGATGCAATTTCTGTGCTTCATCGTCAAAAAGAAAGTCCAAGGCTGACAGTAAACCTGAAGTGAAGAATCGGAATCTAAAACTGGACGCACATTAGAGGTTCAAATCATAGAAAGTTAGATTGTCAGTCCTCTTGTACTTAAGTCGGCATTGTGGCTTTTGTATTAAATTCGGATGCAATTTCTGTGTTTCATCGTCAATAACAAGGTCCAAGGGACACAGTAAATCCGAAGTGAAGCATCGGATTCTAAAGCTGGACTCACAGGAGAGGTTCAAATAATAGAAAGTTAGAGTGTCAGTCCTCTTGTACTTAAGTCGGCCTTGTGGCTTTTGAATTTAATTCCGATGCAATTCCTGTGTTTCATCGTCAATAAAAAGGTCCAGGTATACAGTAAACCTGAAGTTAAGGTTCGGAATCTAAAACTATACTCACAGGAGAGGTTCAAATCACAGACTTAGAGTGTCAGTCCTCTTGTACTTAAGTCGGCATTGTGCCTTTTGAATTTAATTCCGATGCAATTTCTGTGCTTCATCGTCAAAAAGAAGGTTCAAGGCAGACAGTAAACCTTAAGTGAAGCATCGGAATCTAAAACTGGACTCACATTAGAGGTTCAAATCATAGAAAGTTAGATTGTCAGTCCTCCTGTACTTAAGTTGGCATTGTGCCTTTGGATAGAATTCGGATGCAATTTCTGTGTTTCGTCGTCAAAAAGAAGGTGCAAGGTAAACAGTTAACCTGAAGTGAAGCATCGGAATCTAAAAATTTACTCACAGGAGAGGTTCAAATCATAGAAAGTGAGAGTGTCATTCCTCTTGAACGTAAGTCGGCATTGTGCCTTTTGAATTTAATTCCGATGCAATTTCTGTGCTTCATCGTCAAAAAGAAGGTCCAAGGCATACAGTAAACCTGAAGTGAAGCATCGGAATCTAAAACTGGACTCACATTAGAGGTTCAAATCATAGAAAGTTAGATTGTCAGTCCTCTTGTACTTAAGTCGGCATTGTGCCTTTTGTATTAAATTCGGATGCAATATCTGTGTTTCATCGTCAATAAGAAGGTCCAAGGAATACAGTAAACCCGAAGTGAAGCATCGGAATCTAAAGCAGGACTCACAGGAGAGGTTCAAATCATAGAAAGTTAGAATGTCAGTCCCCTTGTACTTAACTCGGAATTGTGCTTTTTGAATTTAATTCCGATGAAATTTCTGTGTTTCATCGTCAATACGAAGGTCCACGGTATACAGTAAACCTGAAGTTAAGCATCAGAATCTAAAACTGTACCCACAGGAGAGGTTCAAATCATAGAAATATTGAGTGTCAGTCCTCTTGTACTTAAGTCGGCATTGTGACTTTTGTATTAAATTCGGATGCAATTTCTGTGTTTCATCGTCAATAAGAAGGTACAAGGGATACAGTTAACCTGAAGTGAAGCTTCGGAATCTAAAACTGGACTCACAGGAGAGGTTCAAATAATAGAAAGTTAGAGTGTCAGTCCTCTTGTACTTAAGTCGGCATTGTGCCTTTTGTATTAAATTCGGATACAATTTTTGTGTTTCATCGTCAAAAAGAAGGTCCAAGGCATACAGTAAACCTGAAGTGATGCGTCGGAATCTAAAACTGGACTCACATTAGAGGTTCAAATCATAGAAAGTTAGATTGTCAGTCTTCTTGTACTTAAGTCAGCATTGTGCCTTTTGTATTAAATTCGGATGCAATTTCTGTGTATCATCGTCAATACGGAGGTCCAAAGGATACAGTAACCCTCAAGTGAAGCATCGGAATCGAAAACTGGACTCACAGGACAGGTTCAAATCATAGAAAGTTAGAGTGTCAGTCCTCTTGCACTTACGTCGGAATTGTGCCTTTTAAATTTATTTCCGATGCAATGTCTGTGCTTCATCGTCAAAAAGAAGGTCCAAGGCTGACAGTAAACCTGAGTTAAGCATCGGAATCTAAAACTGGACGCACATTAGAGGTTCAAATCATAGAAAGTTAGATAGTCAGTCCTCTTGTACTTAAGTCGGCATTGTGGCTTTTGTATTAAATTCGGATGCAATTTCTGTGTTTCATCGTCAATAACAAGGTCCAAGGGACACAGTAAATCCGAAGTGAAGCATCGGAATCTAAAGCTGGACTCACAGGAGAGGTTCAAATAATAGAAAGTTAGAGTGTCAGTCCACTTGTACTTAAGTCTGCATTGTGCCTTTTGAATTTAAATCCGATGCAATTTCTGTGTTTCATCGTCAATACGGATGTCCAAGGTATACAGTAAACCTGAAGTGAAGCATCGGAATCTAAAACCGGACTCACAGGAGAGGTTCAAATCATGGATAGTTAGAGTGTTAGTCCTCTTGTACTTAAGTCGGCATTGTGCTTTTTGTATTTAATTCCGATGCAATTTCTGTGTTTTATCGTCAATAAGAAGGTGCAAAGTATACAGGAAACCTGAAGTGAAGCATCGGAATCTAAAACTTGACTCACAGGAGAGGTTCCCATCATAGAAAGTGAGAGTGTCAGTCCTCTTGTATTTAAGTCGGCATTGTGCCTTTTGTATTAAATTCGGATGCAATTTCTGTGTATCATCGTCAATACGGAGGTCCAAAGGATACAGTAACCCTGAAGTGAAGCATCGGAATCGAAAACTGGAGTCACAGGAGAGGTTCAAACCATAGAAAGTGAGAGTGTCAGTCCTCTTGTACTTAAGTCGGCATGGGCATTTTGAATTTAATTCCGATGCAATTTCTGTGTTTCATCGTCAATAACAAGGTCCAAGGTATACAGTAAACCTGAAGTTAACCATCTGAATCTAAAACTAGACTCACAGGAGAGGTTCAAATCATAGAAATTTAGAGTGTCACTCCTCTTGTACTTAAGTCGGCATTGGGGCTTTTGAATTTAATTCCGATGCAATTCCTGTGTTTCATCGTCAATAAGAAGGTCCAAGGGATACAGTAAGCCTGAAGTGAAGCATCGGAATCTAAAACTGGACTCACAGGACAGGTTCAAATCATAGAAAGTTAGAGTGTCAGTCCTCTTGTACTTAAGCCGGAATTGTGCATTTTAAATTTATTTCCGATGCAATTTCTGTGCTTCATCGTCAAAAAGATGGTCCAAGGCTCACAGTAAACCTGAAGTGAAGCATCAGAATCTAAAACTGGACGCACATTAGAGGTTCAAATCATAGAAAGTTAGATTGTCAGTCCTCTTGTACTTAAGTCGGCATTGTGGCTTTTGTATTAAATTCGGATGCAATTTCTGTGTTTCATCGTCAATAACAAGGTCCAAGGGACACAGTAAATCCGAAGTGAAGCATCGGAATCTAAAGCTGGACTCACAGGAGAGGTTCAAATAATAGAAAGTTAGAGTGTCA
Source organism: Schistocerca serialis cubense (assembly GCF_023864345.2). Lineage (NCBI taxonomy): Eukaryota > Metazoa > Arthropoda > Insecta > Orthoptera > Acrididae > Schistocerca > Schistocerca serialis. Next base: position 2,684,627 of record NW_026048462.1, read on the forward strand.
GTCCACTTGTACTTAACTCGGCATTGTGCCTTTTGAATTTAAATCCGATGCAATTTCTGTGTTTCATCGTCAATACGGATGTCCAAGGTATACAGTAAACCTGAAGTGAAGCATCGGTTTCTAAAACTGGACTCACAGGGGAGGTTCAAATCATAGAAAGTGAGAGTGTCAATCCTCTTGTACTTAAGTCGGCATTGTGTCTTTTGTATTAAATTCGGATGCAATGTCTGTGTTTCATCGTCAATATGAAGGTGCAAGATATACAGTAAACCTGAAGTGAAGCATCGGAATCGAAAACTGGACTCACAGGAGAGGTTCAAATCATCGAAAGTGAGAGTGTCAGTCCTCTTGTACTTAAGTCGGCATGGGCCATTTGAATTTAATTCCGATGCATTTCTGTGTTTCATCGTCAATAAGAAGGTCCAAGGTATACAGTAAACCTGAAGTTAAGCATCGGAATCTAAAACTAGACTTACTGGAGAGGTTCAAATCATAGAAAGTTAGAGTGTCAGTCCTCTTGTACTTAAGTCGGCCTTGTGGCTTTTGAATTTAATTCCGATGCAATTCCTGTGTTTCATCGTCAATAAAAAGGTCCAGGTATACAGTAAACCTGAAGTTAAGGTTCGGAATCTAAAACTATACTCACAGGAGAGGTTCAAATCACAGACTTAGAGTGTCAGTCCTCTTGTACTTAAGTCGGCATTGTGCCTTTTGAATTTAATTCCGATGCAATTTCTGTGCTTCATCGTCAAAAAGAAGGTTCAAGGCAGACAGTAAACCTTAAGTGAAGCATCGGAATCTAAAACTGGACTCACATTAGAGGTTCAAATCATAGAAAGTTAGATTGTCAGTCCTCCTGTACTTAAGTTGGCATTGTGCCTTTGGATAGAATTCGGATGCAATTTCTGTGTTTCGTCGTCAAAAAGAAGGTGCAAGGTAAACAGTAAACCTGAAGTGAAGCATCGGAATCTAAAACTTTACTCACAGGAAAGGTTCAAATCATAGAAAGTGAGAGTGTCAGTCCTCTTGAACGTAAGTCGGCATTGTGCCTTTTGAATTTAATTCCGATGCAATTTCTGTGCTTCATCGTCAAAAAGAAGGTCCAAGGCATACAGTAAACCTGAAGTGAAGATTCGGAATCTAAAACTGGACTCACATTAGAGGTTCAAATCATAGAAAGTTAGATTGTCAGTCCTCTTGTACTTAAGTCGGCATTGTGCCTTTTGTATTAAATTCGGATGCAATATCTGTGTTTCATCGTCAATAAGAAGGTCCAAGGAATACAGTAAACCCGAAGTGAAGCATCGGAATCTAAAGCTGGACTCACAGGAGAGGTTCAAATCATAGAAAGTTAGAGTGTCAGTCCCCTTGTACTTAACTCGGTATTGTGCTTTTTCAATTTAATTCCGATGAAATTTCTGTGTTTCATCGTCAATACGAAGGTCCAAGGTATACAGTAAACCTGAAGTTAAGCATCAGAATCTAAAACTGGACTCACAGGAGAGGTTCAAATCATAGAAATTTTGAGTGTCAGTCCTCTTGTACTTAAATCGGCATTGTGACTTTTGTATTAAATTCGGATGCAATTTCTGTGTTTCATCGTCAATAAGAAGGTACAAGGGATACAGTAAACCTGAAGTGAAGCTTCGGAATCTAAAACTGGACTCACAGGAGAGGTTCAAATCATAGAAAGTTAGAGTGTCAGTCCTCTTGTACTTAAGTCGGCATTGTGCCTTTTGTATTGAATTCGGTTACAATTTTTGTGTTTCATCGTCAAAAAGAAGGTCCAAGGCATACAGTAAACCTGAAGTGAAGCGTCGGAATCTAAAACTGGACTCACATTAGAGGTTCAAATCATAGAAAGTTAGATTGTCAGTCTTCTTGTACTTAAGTCAGCATTGTGCCTTTTGTATTAAATTCGGATGCAATTTCTGTGTATCATCGTCAATACGGAGGTCCAAAGGATACAGTAACCCTGAAGTGAAGCATCGGAATCGAAAACTGGAGTCACAGGAGAGGTTCAAACCATAGAAAGTGAGAGTGTCAGTCCTCTTGTACTTAAGTCGGCATGGGCATTTTGAATTTAATTCCGATGCAATTTCTGTGTTTCATCGTCAATAACAAGGTCCAAGGTATACAGTAAACCTGAAGTTAACCATCTGAATCTAAAACTAGACTCACAGGAGAGGTTCAAATCATAGAAATTTAGAGTGTCACTCCTCTTGTACTTAAGTCGGCATTGGGGCTTTTGAATTTAATTCCGATGCAATTCCTGTGTTTCATCGTCAATAAGAAGGTCCAAGGGATACAGTAAGCCTGAAGTGAAGCATCGGAATCTAAAACTGGACTCACAGGACAGGTTCAAATCATAGAAAGTTAGAGTGTCAGTCCTCTTGTACTTAAGTCGGCATTGTGCCTTTTAAATTTATTTCCGATGCAATTTCTGTGCTTCATCGTCAAAAAGAAGGTCCAAGGCTGACAGTAAACCTGAAGTGAAGCATCGGAATCTAAAACTGGACGCACATTAGAGGTTCAAATCATAGAAAGTTAGATTGTCAGTCCTCTTGTACTTAAGTCGGCATTGTGGCTTTTGTATTAAATTCGGATGCAATTTCAGTGTTTCATCGTCAATAACAAGGTCCAAGGGACACAGTAAATCCGAAGTGAAGCATCGGAATCTAAAGCTGGACTCACAGGAGAGGTTCAAATAATAGAAAGTTAGAGTGTCAGTCCACTTGTACTTAACTCGGCATTGTGCATTTTGAATTTAAATCCGATGCAATTTCTGTGTTTCATCGTCAATACGGATGTCCAAGGTATACAGTAAACCTGACGTGAAGCATCGGTTTCTAAAACTGGACTCACAGGGGAGGTTCAAATCATAGAAAGTGAGAGTGTCAATCCTCTTGTACTTAAGTCGGCATTGTGTCTTTTGTATTAAATTCGGATGCAATGTCTGTGTTTCATCGTCAATATGAAGGTGCAAGATATACAGTAAACCTGAAGTGAAGCATCGGAATCGAAAACTGGACTCACAGGAGAGGTTCAAATCATCGAAAGTGAGAGTGTCAGTCCTCTTGTACTTAAGTCGGCATGGGCCATTTGAATTTAATTCCGATGCATTTCTGTGTTTCATCGTCAATAAGAAGGTCCAAGGTATACAGTAAACCTGAAGTTAAGCATCGGAATCTAAAACTAGACTCACTGGAGAGGTTCAAATCATAGAAAGTTAGAGTGTCAGTCCTCTTGTACTTAAGTCGGCCTTGTGGCTTTTGAATTTAATTCCGATGCAATTCCTGTGTTTCATCGTCAATAAAAAGGTCCAGGTATACAGTAAACCTGAAGTTAAGGTTCGGAATCTAAAACTATACTCACAGGAGAGGTTCAAATCACAGACTTAGAGTGTCAGTCCTCTTGTACTTAAGTCGGCATTGTGCCTTTTGAATTTAATTCCGATGCAATTTCTGTGCTTCATCGTCAAAAAGAAGGTTCAAGGCAGACAGTAAACCTTAAGTGAAGCATCGGAATCTAAAACTGGACTCACATTAGAGGTTCAAATCATAGAAAGTTAGATTGTCAGTCCTCCTGTACTTAAGTTGGCATTGTGCCTTTGGATAGAATTCGGATGCAATTTCTGTGTTTCGTCGTCAAAAAGAAGGTGCAAGGTAAACAGTATACCTGAAGTGAAGCATCGGAATCTAAAACTTTACTCACAGGAAAGGTTCAAATCATAGAAAGTGAGAGTGTCAGTCCTCTTGAACGTAAGTCGGCATTGTGCCTTTTGAATTTAATTCCGATGCAATTTCTGTGCTTCATCGTCAAAAAGAAGGTCCAAGGCATACAGTAAACCTGAAGTGAAGAATCGGAATCTAAAACTGGACTCACATTAGAGGTTCAAATCATAGAAAGTTAGATTGTCAGTCCTCTTGTACTTAAGTCGGCATTGTGCCTTTTGTATTAAATTCGGATGCAATATCTGTGTTTCATCGTCAATAAGAAGGTCCAAGGAATACAGTAAACCCGAAGTGAAGCATCGGAATCTAAAGCTGGACTCACAGGAGAGGTTCAAATCATAGAAAGTTAGAGTGTCAGTCCCCTTGTACTTAACTCGGTATTGTGCTTTTTCAATTTAATTCCGATGAAATTTCTGTGTTTCATCGTCAATACGAAGGTCCAAGGTATACAGTAAACCTGAAGTTAAGCATCAGAATCTAAAACTGGACTCACTGGAGAGGTTCAAATCATAGAAATTTTGATTTTCAGTCCTCTTGTACTTAAGTCGGCATTGTGACTTTTGTATTAAATTCGGATGCAATTTCTGTGTTTCATCGTCAATAAGAAGGTGCAAGGTAAACAGTAAACCTGAAGTGAAGCATCGGAATCTAAAACTTTACTCACAGGAAAGGTTCAAATCATAGAAAGTGAGAGTGTCAGTCCTCTTGAACGTAAGTCGGCATTGTGCCTTTTGAATTTAATTCCGATGCAATTTCTGTGCTTCATCGTCAAAAAGAAGGTCCAAGCATACTGTAAACCTGAAGTGAAGAATCGGAATCTAAAACTGGACTCACATTAGAGGTTCAAATCATAGAAAGTTAGATTGTCAGTCCTCTTGTACTTAAGTCGGCATTGTGCCTTTTGTATTATATGGGATGCAATATCTGTGTTTCATCGTCAATAAGAAGGTCCAAGGAATACAGTAAACCCGAAGTGAAGCATCGGAATCTAAAGCTGGACTCACAGGAGAGGTTCAAATCATAGAAATTTAGATTGTCAGTCTTCTTGTACTTAAGTCAGCATTGTGCCTTTTGTATTAAATTCGGATGCAATTTCTGTGTATCATCGTCAATACGGAGGTCCAAAGGATACAGTAACCCTGAAGTGAAGCATCGGAATCGAAAACTGGAGTCACAGGAGAGGTTCAAACCATAGAAAGTGAGAGTGTCAGTCCTCTTGTACTTAAGTCGGCATGGGCATTTTGAATTTAATTCCGATGCAATTTCTGTGTTTCATCGTCAATAACAAGGTCCAAGGTATACAGTAAACCTGATGTTAACCATCTGAATCTAAAACTAGACTCACAGGAGAGGTTCAAATCATAGAAATTTAGAGTGTCACTCCTCTTGTACTTAAGTCGGCATTGGGGCTTTTGAATTTAATTCCGATGCAATTCCTGTGTTTCATCGTCAATAAGAAGGTCCAAGGGATACAGTAAGCCTGAAGTGAAGCATCGGAATCTAAAACTGGACTCACAGGGCAGGTTCAAATCATAGAAAGTTAGAGTGTCAGTCCTCTTGTACTTAAGTCGGCATTGTGCCTTTTAAATTTATTTCCGATGCAATTTCTGTGCTTCATCGTCAAAAAGAAGGTCCAAGGCTGACAGTAAACCTGAAGTGAAGCATCGGAATCTAAAACTGGACGCACATTAGAGGTTCAAATCATAGAAAGTTAGATTGTCAGTCCTCTTGTACTTAAGTCGGCATTGTGGCTTTTGTATTAAATTCGGATGCAATTTCTGTGTTTAATCGTCAATAACAAGATCCAAGGGACACAGTAAATCCGAAGTGAAGCATCGGAATCTAAAGCTGGACTCACAGGAGAGGTTCAAATAATAGAAAGTTAGAGTGTCAGTCCACTTGTACTTAACTCGGCATTGTGCCTTTTGAATTTAAATCCGATGCAATTTCTGTGTTTCATCGTCAATACGGATGTCCAAGGTATACAGTAATCCTGAAGTGAAGCATCGGTTTCTAAAACTGGACCCACAGGGGAGGTTCAAATCATAGAAAGTGAGAGTGTTAATCCTCTTGTACTTAAGTCGGCATTGTGTCTTTTGTATTAAATTCGGTTGCAATGTCTGTGTTTCATCGTCAATATGAAGGTGCAAGATATACAGTAAACCTGAAGTGAAGCATCGGAATCGAAAACTATACTCACATTAGAGGTTCAAATCATAGAAAGTTAGAGTGTCAGTCCTCTTGTACCTAAGTCGGCATTGTGCCTTTTGAATTTAATTCCGATGCAATTTCTGTGTTTTATCGTCAATAAGAGGGTGCAAAGTATACAGGAAACATGAAGTGAAGCATCGGAATCTAAAACTGGACTAACAGGAGAGGTTCAAATCATTGAAAGTTAGAGTGTCAGTCCTCTTGTACTTAAGTCGGCATGGGCCATTTGAATTTAATTCCGATGCAATTTCTGTGCTTCATCGTCAAAAAGAAGGTTCAAGGCAGACAGTAAACCTTAAGTGAAGCATCGGAATCTAAAACTGGACTCACATTAGAGGTTCAAATCATAGAAAGTTAGATTGTCAGTCCTCCTGTACTTAAGTTGGCATTGTGCCTTTGGATAGAATTCGGATGCAATTTCTGTGTTTCGTCGTCAAAAAGAAGGTGCAAGGTAAACAGTAAACCTGAAGTGAAGCATCGGAATCTAAAACGTTACTCACAGGAAAGGTTCAAATCATAGAAAGTAAGAGTGTCAGTCCTCTTGAACGTAAGTCGGCATTGTGCCTTTTGAATTTAATTCCGATGCAATTTCTGTGCTTCATCGTCAAAAAGAAGGTCCAAGGCATACAGTAAACCTGAAGTGAAGAATCGGAATCTAAAACTGGACTCACATTAGAGGTTCAAATCATAGAAAGTTAGATTGTCAGTCCTCTTGTACTTAAGTCGGCATTGTGCCTTTTGTATTAAATTCGGATGCAATATCTGTGTTTCATCGTCAATAAGAAGGTCCAAGGAATACAGTAAACCCGAAGTGAAGCATCGGAATCTAAAGCTGGACTCACAGGAGAGGTTCAAATCATAGAAAGTTAGAGTGTCAGTCCCCTTGTACTTAACTCGGTATTGTGCTTTTTCAATTTAATTCCGATGAAATTTCTGTGTTTCATCGTCAATACGAAGGTCCAAGGTATACAGTAAACCTGAAGTTAAGCATCAGAATCTAAAACTGGACTCACAGGAGAGGTTCAAATCATAGAAATTTTGATTTTCAGTCCTCTTGTACTTAAGTCGGCATTGTGACTTTTGTATTAAATTCGGATGCAATTTCTGTGTTTCATCGTCAATAAGAAGGTACAAGGGATACAGTAAACCTGAAGTGAAGCTTCGGAATCTAAAACTGGACTCACAGGAGAGGTTCAAATCATAGAAAGTTAGAGTGTCAGTCCTCTTGTACTTAAGTCGGCATTGTGCCTTTTGTATTAAATTCGGTTACAATTTTTGTGTTTCATCGTCAAAAAGAAGGTCCAAGGCATACAGTAAACCTGAAGTGAAGCGTCGGAATCTAAAACTGGACTCACATTAGAGGTTCAAATCATAGAAAGTTAGATTGTCAGTCTTCTTGTACTTAAGTCAGCATTGTGCCTTTTGTATTAAATTCGGATGCAATTTCTGTGTATCATCGTCAATACGGAGGTCCAAAGGATACAGTAACCCTAAAGTGAAGCATCGGAATCGAAAACTGGAGTCACAGGAGAGGTTCAAACCATAGAAAGTGAGAGTGTCAGTCATCTTGTACTTAAGTCGGCATGGGCATTTTGAATTTAACTCCGATGCAATTTCTGTGTTTCATCGTCAATAACAAGGTCCAAGGTATACAGTAAACCTGAAGTTAACCATCTGAATCTAAAACTAGACTCACAGGAGAGGTTCAAATCATAGAAATTTAGAGTGTCACTCCTCTTGTACTTAAGTCGGCATTGGGGCTTTTGAATTTAATTCCGATGCAATTCCTGTGTTTCATCGTCAATAAGAAGGTCCAAGGGATACAGTAAGCCTGAAGTGAAGCATCGGAATCTAAAACTGGACTCACAGGACAGGTTCAAATCATAGAAAGTTAGAGTGTCAGTCCTCTTGTACTTAAGTCGGCATTGTGCCTTTTAAATTTATTTCCAATGCAATTTCTGTGCTTCATCGTCAAAAAGAAGGTCCAAGGCTGACAGTAAACCTGAAGTGAAGCATCGGAATCTAAAACTGGACGCACATTAGAGGTTCAAATCATAGAAAGTTAGATTGTCAGTCCTCTTGTACTTAAGTCGGCATTGTGGCTTTTGTATTAAATTCGGATGCAATTTCTGTGTTTCATCGTCAATAACAAGGTCCAAGGGACACAGTAAATCCGAAGTGAAGCATCGGAATCTAAAGCTGGACTCACAGGAGAGGTTCAAATAATAGAAAGTTAGAGTGTCAGTCCACTTGTACTTAACTCGGCATTGTGCCTTTTGAATTTAAATCCGATGCAATTTCTGTGTTTCATCGTCAATACGGATGTCCAAGGTATACAGTAAACCTGAAGTGAAGCATCGGAATCTAAAACCGGACTCACAGGAGAGGTTCAAATCATAGATAGTTAGAGTGCTAGTCCTCTTGTACTTAAGTCGGCATTGTTCTTTTTGTATTTAATTCCGATGCAATTTCTGTGTTTCGTCGTCAAAAAGAAGGTGCAAGGTAAACAGTATACCTGAAGTGAAGCATCGGAATCTAAAACTGGACTCACAGGAGAGGTTCAAATAATAGAAAGTGAGAGTGTCAGTCCACTTGAACTTGAGTCGGCATCGTGCCTTTGAATTTAATTCCGATGCAATTTCTGTGCTTCATCGTCAAAAAGAAGGTCCAAGGCATACAGTAAACCTGAAGTGAAGCATCGGAATCTAAAACTGGACTCACATTAGAGGTTCAAATCATAGAAAGTTAGATTGTCAGTCCTCTTGTACTTAAGTCGGCATTGTGCCTTTTGTATTAAATTCGGATGCAATATCTGTGTTTCATCGTCGATAAGAAGGTCCAAGGAATACAGTAAACCCGAAGTGAAGCATCGGAATCTAAAGCTTGACTCACAGGAGAAGTTCAAATCATAGAAAGTTAGAGTGTCAGTCCCCTTGTACTTAACTCGGTATTGTGCTTTTTGAATTTAATTCCGATGCAATTTCTGTGTTTCATCGTCAATACGATCGTCCAAGGTATACAGTAAAACTGAAGTTAAGCATCGGAATCTAAAACTGGACTCGCAGGAGAGGTTCAAATCATAGAAAGTTAGAGTGTCAGTCCTCTTGTACTTAGGTCGGCATTGTGCCCTTTGTATTAAATTCGGATGCAATTTCTGTGTTTCATCGTCAACACGAATGTCCAAGGGATACAGTAAACCTGAAGTGAAACATCGGAATCGAAAACTGGACTCACAGGAGAGGTTCAAATCATCGAAAGTGAGAGTGTCAGTCCTCTTGTACCTAAGTCGGCATTGTGCCTTTTGAATTTAATTCCGATGAAATTTCTGTGTTTCATCGTCAATACGAAGGTCCAAGGTATACAGTAAACCTGAAGTTAAGCATCAGAATCTAAAACTGGACTCACAGGAGAGGTTCAAATCATAGAAATTTTGAGTGTCAGTCCTCTTGTACTTAAGTCGGCATTGTGACTTTTGTATTAAATTCGGATGCAATTTCTGTGTTTCATCGTTAATAAGAAGGTACAAGGGATACAGTAAACCTGAAGTGAAGCTTCGGAATCTAAAACTGGACTCACAGGAAAGGTTCAAATCATAGAAAGTTAGAGTGTCAGTCCTCTTGTACTTATGTCGGCATTGTGCCTTTTGTATTAAATTCGGATACAATTTTTGTGTTTCATCGTCAAAAAGAAGGTCCAAGGCATACAGTAAACCTGAAGTGAAGCGTCGGAATCTAAAACTGGACTCACATTAGAGGTTCAAATCATAGAAAGTTAGATTGTAAGTCTTCTTGTACTTAAGTCAGCATTGTGCCTTTTGTATGTAATTCGGATGCAATTTCTGTGTTTCATTGTCAATACGGAGGTCCAAAGGATACAGTAACCCTGAAGTGAAGCATCGGAATCGAAAACTGGAGTCACAGGAGAGGTTCAAACCATAGAAAATGAGAGTGTCAGTCCTCTTGTACTTAAGTCGGCATGGGCATTTTGAATTTAATTCCGATGCAATTTCTGTGTTTCATCGTCAATAACAAGGTCCAAGGTATAAAGTAAACCTGAAGTTAACCATCTGAATCTAAAACTAGACTCACAGGAGAGGTTCAAATCATAGAAATTTAGAGTGTCACTCCTCTTGTACTTAAGTCGGCATTGGGGCTTTTGAATTTAATTCCGATGCAATTCCTGTGTTTCATCGTCAATAAGAAGGTCCAAGGGATACAGTAAGCCTGAAGTGAAGCATCGGAATCTAAAACTGGACTCACTGGACAGGTTCAAATCATAGAAAGTTAGAGTGTCAGTCCTCTTGTACTTAAGTCGGCATTGTGCCTTTAAAATTTATTTCCGATGCAATTTCTGTGCTACATCGTCAAAAACAAGGTCCAAGGCTGACAGTAAACCTGAAGTGAAGCATCGGAATCTAAAACTGGACGCACATTAGAGGTTCAAATCATAGAAAGTTAGATTGTCAGTCCTCTTGTACTTAAGTCGGCATTGTGGCTTTTGTATTAAATTCGGATGCAATTTCTGTGTTTCATCGTCAATAACAAGGTCCAAGGGACACAGTAAATCCGAAGTGAAGCATCGGAATCTAAAGCTGGACTCACAGGAGAGGTTCAAATAATAGAAAGTTAGAGTGTCAGTCCACTTGTACTTAACTCGGCATTGTGCCTTTTGAATTTAAATCCGATGCAATTTCTGTGTTTCATCGTCAATACGGATGTCCAAGGTATACAGTAAACCTGAAGTGAAGCATCGGAATCTAAAACCGGACTCACAGGAGAGGTTCAAATCATAGATAGTTAGAGTGCTAGTCCTCTTGTACTTAAGTCGGCATTGTTCTTTTTGTATTTAATTCCGATGCAATTTCTGTGTTTCGTCGTCAAAAAGAAGGTGCAAGGTAAACAGTATACCTGAAGTGAAGCATCGGAATCTAAAACTGGACTCACAGGAGAGGTTCAAATAATAGAAAGTGAGAGTGTCAGTCCACTTGAACTTGAGTCGGCATCGTGCCTTTGAATTTAATTCCGATGCAATTTCTGTGCTTCATCGTCAAAAAGAAGGTCCAAGGCATACAGTAAACCTGAAGTGAAGCATCGGAATCTAATACTGGACTCACATTAGAGGTTCAAATCAGAGAAAGTTAGATTGTCAGTCCTCTTGTACTTAAGTCGGCATTGTGCCTTTTGTATTAAATTCGGATGCAATATCTGTGTTTCATCGTCAATAAGAAGGTCCAAGGAATACAGTAAACCCGAAGTGAAGCATCGGAATCTAAAGCTTGACTCACAGGAGAAGTTCAAATCATAGAAAGTTAGAGTGTCAGTCCCCTTGTACTTAACTCGGTATTGTGCTTTTTGAATTTAATTCCGATGCAATTTCTGTGTTTCATCGTCAATACGATGGTCCAAGGTATACAGTAAAACTGAAGTTAAGCATCGGAATCTAAAACTGGACTCGCCGGAGAGGTTCAAATCATAGAAAGTTAGAGTGTCAGTCCTCTTGTACTTAGGTCGGCATTGTGCCCTTTGTATTAAATTCGGATGCAATTTCTGTGTTTCATCGTCAACACGAATGTCCAAGGGATACAGTAAACCTGAAGTGAAGCATCGGAATCGAAAACTGGACTCACAGGAGAGGTTCAAATCATCGAAAGTGAGAGTGTCAGTCCTCTTGTACTTAAGTCGGCATGTGCCGTTTGAATTTAATTCCGATGCATTTCTGTGTTTCATCGTCAATAAGAAGGTCCAAGGTATATAGTAAACCTGAAGTTAAGCATCGGAATCTAAGACTAGACTTACTGGAGAGGTTCAAATCATAGAAAGTTAGAGTGTCAGTCCCCTTGTACTTAAGTCGGCATTGTGTCTTTTGTATTAAATTCGGATGCAATTTCTGTGTTTCATCGTCAATAAGAAGGTCCAAGGGATACAGTAAACCTGAAGTGAAACATCGGAATCTAAAACTATACTCACATTAGAGGTTCAAATCATAGAAAGTTAGAGTGTCAGTCCTCTTGTACCTAAGTCGGCATTGTGCCTTTTGAATTTAATTCCGATGCAATTTCTGTGTTTTATCGTCAATGAGAAGGTGCAAAGTATACAGGAAACATGAAGTGAAGCATCGGAATCTAAAACTGGACTAACAGGAGAGGTTCAAATCATAGAAAGTGAGAGTGTCAGTCCTCTTGTACTTAACTCGGTATTGTGCTTTTTGAATTTAATTCCGATGAAATTTCTGTGTTTCATCGTCAATACGAAGGTCCAAGGTATACAGTAAACCTGAAGTTAAGCATCAGAATCTAAAACTGGACTCACAGGAGAGGTTCAAATCATAGAAATTTTGAGTGTCAGTCCTCTTGTACTTAAGTCGGCATTGTGACTTTTGTATTAAATTCGGATGCAATTTCTGTGTTTCATCGTTAATAAGAAGGTACAAGGTATACAGTAAACCTGAAGTGAAGCTTCGGAATCTAAAACTGGACTCACAGGAAAGGTTCAAATCATAGAAAGTTAGAGTGTCACTCCTCTTGCACTTAAGTCGGCATTGTGCCTTTTGTATTAAATTCGGATACAATTTTTGTGTTTCATCGTCAAAAAGAAGGTCCAAGGCATACAGTAAACATGAAGTGAAGCGTCGGAATCTAAAACTGGACTCACATTAGAGGTTCAAATCATAGAAAGTTAGATTGTCAGTCTTCTTGTACTTAAGTCAGCATTGTGCCTTTTGTATTAAATTCGGATGCAATTTCTGTGTTTCATCGTCAATACGGAGGTCCAAAGGATACAGTAACCCTGAAGTGAAGCATCGGAATCGAAAACTGGAGTCACAGGAGAGGTTCAAACCATAGAAAATGAGAGTGTCAGTCCTCTTGTACTTAAGTCGGCATGGGCATTTTGAATTTAATTCCGATGCAATTTCTGTGTTTCATCGTCAATAACAAGGTCCAAGGTATAAAGTAAACCTGAAGTTAACCATCTGAATCTAAAACTAGACTCACAGGAGAGGTTCAAATCATAGAAATTTAGAGTGTCACTCCTCTTGTACTTAAGTCGGCATTGGGGCTTTTGAATTTAATTCCGATGCAATTCCTGTGTTTCATCGTCAATAAGAAGGTCCAAGGGTTACAGTAAGCCTGAAGTGAAGCATCGGAATCTAAAACTGGACTCACTGGACAGGTTCAAATCATAGAAAGTTAGAGTGTCAGTCCTCTTGTACTTAAGTCGGCATTGTGCCTTTAAAATTTATTTCCGATGCAATTTCTGTGCTTCATCGTCAAAAAGAAGGTCCAAGGCTGACAGTAAACCTGAAGTGAAGCATCGGAATCTAAAACTGGACGCACATTAGAGGTTCAAATCATAGAAAGTTAGATTGTCAGTCCTCTTGTACTTAAGTCGGCATTGTGGCTTTTGTATTAAATTCGGATGCAATTTCTGTGTTTCATCGTCAATAACAAGGTCCAAGGGACACAGTAAATCCGAAGTGAAGCATCGGAATCTAAAGCTGGACTCACAGGAGAGGTTCAAATAATAGAAAGTTAGAGTGTCAGTCCACTTGTACTTAACTCGGCATTGTGCCTTTTGAATTTTAATCCGATGCAATTTCTGTGTTTCATCGTCAATAAGAAGGTCCAAGGAATACAGTAAACCCGAAGTGAAGCATCGGAATCTAAAGCTTGACTCACAGGAGAGGTTCAAATCATAGAAAGTTAGAGTGTCAGTCCCCTTGTACTTAACTCGGTATTGTGCTTTTTGAATTTATTTCCGATGCAATTTCTGTGTTTCATCGTCAATACGATGGTCCAAGGTATACAGTAAAACTGAAGTTAAGCATCAGAATCTAAAACTGGACTCACAGGAGAGGTTCATATCATAGAAAGTTAGAGTGTCAGTCCTCTTGTACTTAGGTCGGCATTGTGCCCTTTGTATTAAATTCGGATGCAATTTCTATGTTTCATCGTCAACACGAATGTCCAAGGTATACAGTAAACCTGAAGTTAAGCATCGGAATCTAAGACTAGACTCACTGGAGAGGTTCAAATCATAGAAAGTTAGAGTGTCAGTCCTCTTGTACTTAAGTCGGCATTGTGCCTTTTGTATTAAATTCGGATGCAATTTCTGTGTTTCATCGTCAATAAGAAGGTCCAAGTGATACAGTAAACCTGAAGTGAAACATCGGAATTTAAAACTGGACTCACAGGAGAGGTTCAAATCATAGAAAGTTAGAGTGTCAGTCCTCTTGTACCTAAGTCGGCATTGTGCCTTTTGAATTTAATTCCGATGCAATTTCCGTGTTTTATCGTCAATAAGAAGGTGCAAAGTATACAGGAAACATGAAGTGAAGCATCGGAATCTAAAACTGGACTAACAGGAAAGGTTCAAATCATAGAAAGTGAGAGTGTCAGTCCTCTTGTACTTAGGTCGGCATTGTGCCCTTTGTATTAAATTCGGATGCAATTTCTATGTTTCATCGTCAACACGAATGTCCAAGGGATACAGTAAACCTGAAGTGAAGCATCGGAATCGAAAACTGGACTCACAGGAGAGGTTCAAATCATCGAAAGTGAGAGTGTCAGTCGTCTTGTACTTAAGTCGGCATTGTGCCGTTTGAATTTAATTCCGATGCATTTATGTGTTTCATCCTCAATAAGAAGGTCCAAGGTATACAGTAAACCTGAAGTTAAACATCGGAATCTAAAACTAGACTCACAGGAGAGGTTCAAATCACAGAGTTAGAGTGTCAGCCCTCTTGTACTTAAGTCGGCATTGTGCCTTTTGAATTTAATTCCGATGCAATTTCTGTGCTTCATCGTCAAAAAGAAGGTTCAAGGCAGACAGTAAACCTTAAGTGAAGCATCGGAATCTAAAACTGGACTCACTTTAGAGGTTCAAATCATAGAAAGTTAGATTGTCAGTCCTCCTGTACTTAAGTTGGCATTGTGTCTTTGGATAGAATTCGGATGCAATTTCTGTGTTTCGTCGTCAAAAAGAAGGTGCAAGGTAAACAGTAAACCTGAAGTGAAGCATCGGAATCTAAAACTTTACTCACAGGAGAGGTTCAAATCATAGAAAGTTAGAGTGTCAGTCCTCTTGAACGTAAGTCGGCATTGTGCCTTTTGAATTTAATTCAGATGCAATTTCTGTGCTTCATCGTCAAAAAGAAGGTCCAAGGCATACAGTAAACCTGAAGTGAAGCATCGGAATCTAAAACTGGACTCACATTAGAGGTTCAAATCATAGAAAGTTAGATTGTCAGTCCTCTTGTACTTTAGTCGGCATTGTGCCTTTTGTATTAAATTCGGATGCAATATCTGTGTTTCGTCGTCAATAAGAAGGTCCAAGGAATACAGTAAACCCGAAGTGAAGCATCGGAATCTAAAGCTGGACTCACAGGAGAGGTTCAAATCATAGAAAGTTAGAGTGTCAGTCCCCTTGTACTTAACTCGGTATTGTGCTTTTTGAATTTAATTCCGATGAAATTTCTGTGTTTCATCGTCAATACGAAGGTACACGGTATACAGTAAACCTGAAGTTAAGCATCAGAATCTAAAACTGGACTCTCAGGAGAGGTTCTAATCATAGAAATTTTGAGTGTCAGTCCTCTTGTACTTAAGTCGGCATTGTGACTTTTGTATTAAATTCGGATGCAATTTCTGTGTTTCATCGTCAATAAGAAGGTACAAGGGATACAGTAAACCTGAAGTGAAGCTTCGGAATCTAAAACTGGACTCACAGGAGAGGTTCAAATCATAGAAAGTTAGAGTGTCAGTCCTCTTGTACTTAAGTCGGCATAGTGCCTTTTGTATTAAATTCGGATACAATTTTTGTGTTTCATCGTCAAAATGAAGGTCCAAGGCATACAGTAAACCTGAAGTGAAGCGTCGGAATCTAAAACTGGACTCACATTAGAGGTTCAAATCATAGAAAGGTAGATTGTCAGTCTTCTTGTACTTAAGTCAGCATTGTGCCTTTTGCATTAAATTCGGATGCAATTTATGTGTATCATCGTCAATACGGAGGTCCAAAGGATACAGAAACACTCAACTGAAGCATCGGAATCGAAAACTGGAGTCACAGGAGAGGTTCAAACCATAGAAAGTGAGAGTGTCAGTCCTCTTGTACTTAAGTCGGCATGGGCATTTTGAATTTAATTCCGATGCAATTTCTGTGTTTCATCGTCAATAACAAGGTCCAAGGTATACAGTAAACCTGAAGTTAACCATCTGAAACTAAAACTAGACTCACAGGAGAGGTTCAAATCATAGAAATTTAGAGTGTCACTCCTCTTGTACTTAAGTCGGCATTGGGGCTTTTGAATTTAATTCCGATGCAATTCCTGTGTTTCATCGTCAATAAGAAGGTCCAAGGGATACAGTAAGCCTGAAGTGAAGCATCGGAATCTAAAACTGGACTCACTGGACAGGTTCAAATCATAGAAAGTTAGAGTGTCGGTCCTCTTGTACTTAAGTCGGCATTGTGCCTTTTAAATTTATTTCCGATGCAATTTCTGTGCTTCATCGTCAAAAAGAAGGTCCAAGGCTGACAGTAAACCTGAAGTGAAGCATCGGAATCTAAAACTGGACGCACATTAGAGGTTCAAATCATAGAAAGTTAGATTGTCAGTCCTCTTGTACTTAAGTCGGCATTGTGGCTTTTGTATTAAATTCGGATGCAATTTCTGTGTTTCATCGTCAATAACAAGGTCCAAGGGACACAGTAAATCCGAAGTGAAGCATCGGAATCTAAAGCTGGACTCACAGGAGAGGTTCAAATAATAGAAAGTTAGAGTGTCAGTCCACTTGTACTTAACTCGGCATTGTGCCTTTTGAATTTAAATCCGATGCAATTTCTGTGTTTCATCGTCAATACGAATGTCCAAGGTATACAGTAACCCTGAAGTGAAGCATCGGAATCGAAAACTGGACTCACAGGAGAGATTCAAATCATAGAAAGTGAGAGTGTCAGTCCACTTGAACTTAAGTCGGCATCGTGCCTTTGAATTTAATTCCGATGCAATTTCTGTGCTTCATCGTCAAAAAGAAGGTCCAAGGCATACAGTAAACCTGAAGTGAAGCATCGGAATCTATAACTGGACTCACATTAGAGGTTCAAATCATAGAAAGTTAGATTGTCAGTCCTCTTGTACTTAAGTCGGCATTGTGCCCTTTGTATTAAATTCGGATGCAATTTCTGTGTTTCATCGTCAACACGAATGTCCAAGGGATACTGTAAACCTGAAGTGAAGCATCGGAATCGAAAACTGGACTCACAGGAGAGGTTCAAATCATCGAAAGTGAGAGTGTCAGTCCTCTTGTACTTAAGTCGGCACTGTGCCGTTTGAATTTAATTCCGATGCATTTATGTGTTTCATCCTAAATAAGAAGGTCCAAGGTATATAGTAAACCTGAAGTTAAGCATCGGAATCTAAAACTAGACTCATTGGAGAGGTTCAAATCATAGAAAGTTAGAGTGTCAGTCCTCTTGTACTTAAGTCGGCATTGTGGCTTTTGAATTTAATTCCGATGCAATTCCTGTGTTTCATTGTCGATAAAAAGGTCCAGGTATACAGTAAACCTGAAGTTAAGGTTCGGAATCTAAAACGATACTCACGAGAGAGGTTCAAATCACAGAGTTAGAGTGTCAGTCCTCTTGTTCTTAAGTCGGCATTGTGCCTTTTGAATTTAATTCCGATGCAATTTCTGTGCTTCATCGTCAAAAAGAAGGTTCAAGGCAGACAGTAAACATTAAGTGAAGCATCGGAATCTAAAACTGGACTCACATTAGAGGTTCAAATCATAGAAAGTTAGATTGTCAGTCCTCCTGTACTTAAGTTGGCATTGTGCCTTTGGATAGAATTCGGATGCAATTTCTGTGTTTCGTCGTCAAAAAGAAGGTGCAAGGTAAACAGTAAACCTGAAGTGAAGCATCGGAATCTAAAACTTTACTCACAGGAGAGGTTCAAATCATAGAAAGTGAGAGTGTCAGTCCTATTGAACGTAAGTCGGCATTGTGCTTTTTGAATTTAATTCCGATGCAATTTCTGTGCTTCATCGTCAAAAAGAAGGTCCAAGGCATACAGTAAACCTGAAGTGAAGCATCGGAATCTAAAACTTGACTCACATTAGAGGTTCAAATCATAGAAAGTTAGATTGTCAGTCCTCTTGTACTTAAGTCGGCATTGTGCCTTTTGTATTAAATTCGGATGCAATATCTGTGTTTCATCGTCAATAAGAACGTCCAAGGAATACAGTAAACCCGAAGTGAAGCATCGGAATCTAAAGCTGGACTCACAGGAGAGGTTCAAATCATAGAAAGTTAGAGTGTCAGTCCCCTTGTACTTAACTCGGTATTGTGCTTTCTGAATTTAATTCCGATGAAATTTCTGTGTTTCATCGTCAATACGAAGGTCCACGGTATACAGTAAACCTGAAGTTAAGCATCAGAATCTAAAACTGGACTCACAGGAGAGGTTCAAATCATAGAAATTTTGAGTGTCAGTCCTCTTGTACTTAAGTCGGCATTGTGACTTTTGTATTAAATTCGGATGCAATTTCTATGTTTCATCGTCAATAAGAAGGTACAAGGGATACAGTAAACCTGAAGTGAAGCTTCGGAATCTAAAACTGGACTCACAGGAGAGGTTCAAATCATAGAAAGTTAGAGTGTCAGTCCTCTTGTACTTAAGTCGGCATTGTGCCTTTTGTATTAAATTCGGATACAATTTTTGTGTTTCATCGTCAAAAAGAAGGTCCAAGGCATACAGTAAACCTGAAGTGATGCGTCGGAATCTAAAACTGGACTCACATTAGAGGTTCAAATCATAGAAAGTTAGATTGTCAGTCTTCTTGTACTTAAGTCAGCATTGTGCCTTTTGTATTAAATTCGGATGCAATTTCTGTGTATCATCGTCAATACGGAGGTCCAAAGGATACAGTAACCCTGAAGTGAAGCATCGGAATCGAAACCTGGAGTCACAGGAGAGGTTCAAACCATAGAAAGTGAGAGTGTCAGTCCTCTTGTACTTAAGTCGGCATGGGCATTTTCAATTTAATTCCGATGCAATTTCTGTGTTTCATCGTCAATAACAAGGTCCAAGGTATACAGTAAAACTGAAGTTTACCATCTGAATCTAAAACTAGACTCACAGGAGAGGTTCAAATCATAGAAATTTAGAGTGTCACTCCTCTTGTACTTAAGTCGGCATTGGGGCTTTTGAATTTAATTCCGATGCAATTCCTGTGTTTTATCGTCAGTAAGAAGGTCGAAGGGATACAGTAAGCCTGAAGTGAAGCATCGGAATCTAAAACTGGACTCACAGGACAGGTTCAAATCATAGAAAGTTAGAGTGTCAGTCCTCTTGTACTTAAGTCGGCATTGTGCCTTTTAAATTAATTTCCGATGCAATTTCTGTGCGTCATCGTCAAAAAGAAGTTCGAAGGCTGACAGTAAACCTGAAGTGAAGCATCGGAATCTAAAACTGGACGCACATTAGAGGTTCAAATCATAGAAAGTTAGATTGTCAGTCCTCTTGTACTTAAGTCGGCATTGTGGCTTTTGTATTAAATTCGGATGCAATTTCTGTGTTTCATCGTCAATAACAAGGTCCAAGGGACACAGTAAACATGAAGTGAAGCATCGGAATCTAAAGCTGGACTCACAGGAGAGGTTCAAATAATAGAAAGTTAGAGTGTCAGTCCACTTGTACTTAACTCAGCATTGTGCCTTTTGAATTTAAATCCGATGCAATTTCTGTGTTTCATCGTCAATACGGATGTCCAAGGTATGCAGTAAACCTGAAGTGAAGCATCGGAATCTAAAACCGGACTCACAGGAGAGGTTCAAATCATAGATAGTTAGAGTGTTAGTCCTTTTGTACTTAAGTCGGCATTGTGCTTTTTGTATTTAATTCCGATGCAATTTCTGTGTTTTATCGTCAATAAGAAGGTGCAAAGTATACAGGAAACCTGAAGTGAAGCATCGGAATCTAAAACTTGACTCACAGGAGAGGTTCCCATCATAGAAAGTGAGAGTGTCAGTCCTCTTGTATTTAAGTCGGCATTGTGCCTTTTGTACTAAATTCGGATGCAATATCTGTGTTTCATCGTCAATACGAAGGTCCAAGGGATACAGTAAACCTGAAGT